>NC_064875.1:53827041-53962041 GCF_943734745.1 Anopheles darlingi
GAAAGTATCGAAGAGGCGTGAGCCTGTTACGGGGACCGGCGTGTCCACGCGTACCATCCCCCCCCCGGGGGAGGCCGGCCTTGCCGCGTTGGGTAATATTCATAATTGTGTGATAATACCAACAGCGGGCACCCCGCAGGGGCGGCGGTCCAGTGCCGGTCGGTGGAAAACCGTCCACTTTCACCGACCGCCGCTTTTTCAGCAGCTTTTCCGAACGCTCCAAAGCATGATCACCTGCTGCTGCTGCTGCTGCTACGCGACACACCGCGATGACACACCATTTTCACGCCAAGGCGGTGATGGAAAGCCGCGATGTCACGTCACGTTTGCCTGATGATGGGTCTAGTCTCAGACTAGACTGAACAAACGGAACACGCCTTGGCACTCGGTGATTTACGAACCAACAGTTCAGTCTCTGTCCTGTTCGGTCGGTGGGACTGGTCGACTATCAGCATAACCGGTGACGCCGAAACCGAGGAGAACGGTGCGAGGGATAGACGAGGGCGCTCTAGAGTATTTGCAAGGTATGGACACATTATGACACCCAGCGGCCACCAGGAGGTGCTAGCCAAGGTGTAGTACCTCCTCTCTCTCTCTCTCTCTCTTGGTGCCATTGTGTGACACCGACAGCGACACCATTTCGCTTCCGTTTATGTTTATGAAAGTGAAACCCCAAGTCCACGACAAGTAGGCTGATGGCACAGGTATCACCTTACGCCCCGTTTGGTGGGAACAAAAAATGGAGCACTTCCGAGACTTCCGAGAGAGCGATTTGCGATTGATCTCTCGCGATGCTCGCTAGCGGTGATGCTTGTTTTGAAAGCGGACGAACTGGAGCCGGACTCACTAGCAGTCGTTAATCGCCGTCGGATCGTCACACAAGAAGACGAAAAGGAAGACAGGAAGTGAAGACGCATCGTCACATCGTTGCATCACCGGCCAGCCAGCAGCAACCGGCTACGATCGCTATTTACATTTCCGCTCTACCTTTAATCCGCATTTTATGTCACTCGCCGCGATGGAAAACAACGTCTCACGAGCAGCGGTAGTAGAGCGGGCACTAGGCGGCTGTTACTGTCCCAGTCTAGTTAGAACAACACCGAGGATCCGATGCTTTCTTCTACACGATCGGTTTTTGTAGCGGATTTCTGAACGGGTTCAATCAATCGCGAATTTGTGTTTATTAGCACTAAACGGTTTCTCCGACATAGCCCCCCACAATACTGATTGCTTGTTATTGCCTTCACTCCGCACCGCAGGGGGGCTGGGAGCGACATGTTTTCGCGATCATCGTGCTTAACGCTAAAGAGCGCTAGAAGAATACAACGCCTTCGAGCTTCTATTGCCGGGCTCCGAGGCAAAACATAGAATTCCTCTTTACCACACTCCGACAATATCAGCGAGCATGCGAGCTCCTCACACCATTTGCCATGCCAGGCAAATTGGTCGACAGATTGGTGGTGGTGATGGTGGTGTAATGTATACAATCTCCCCCCCAACGGGCCAATAAACCAATAAATCCATCTCGTAAAACTGAATTAACATTTGGAAACTATGTGGCAATCCGCGCGCGCGCGCGCCCGCAAACGCCAAGAAACGTTCCCGTCCCTTCGTTTTCTCAGCAGATATGATGGGAATGCGTGTGGAGCCAAGCCACGGAAAAGCCACGGAAAAGCCACGGGTTCGCTCGGGACAGTTTCCGGACAGAAATAACTTCTGTTCGATAACGCCACGATCGTCGCGATCCAATTAGTGTACGCAGCCACGTACAAGGTGGAGGGCGATTGCATCAGCTATGCAGGGAATCGCCGGTTTTTGGGGACCATAAAGCCCGTCCCGTGCTAGATCCCCAGAGTCCAGAACGGGTATTATTCCCGGTAACAAATGTAAATAATTATGGGACAAAGTGGCGGCAGCAATCGAAATGCCGTAGCCTCGTTAGCTATGCTTCATTTCTAATGCGTCTCTACGCATCATCCCGTGCGCATACACACACACACACACACACACTCGTAAATTGGATCAATGCCAAGGGATGCGCGGTGATGAAGACACAGCATAATTTGATGTGATGCCATCCCGGAGCCCAATCGCTCCGGCTAGGAACATCGTAAAAATCCGGTGCTCTGGATTTAAAATGGAACCGTTTTGGGGAACCTACGGGCGCGACAATGTGTGATGCGCTGGCCAGGGCCAGAGAGGATAATAGGCTCAGGCTTGGACTCGGAATTTATGACGGACTCCGGGCGGTAACGATCCGAGTTGGATTTGCGTCCGCGTCCACCATCGGCGACGTAAGATGCCGCCACGCGGCCGCCGGAACCAGTTTCGAGCGCTTTATGATAGACAGCGACAAACAGTTAGGATGGCCAGTTCAGGTCTCCATGAGAACGCACACATTCCTGGTGTCTTGGGAACTCGGGAACTGAGGATCTCCGAGTCTCCGGACTGCCTGGAATGTGATTCGCACATACGGCCAGCACCCCTGGCACCGATCGCGCCGATTCTTTATGGCCCTCCGATTACATTCGCATTATGGTGGCAATTTGTCTTGATAAGCGCATAACGAGCATGACGGAATGGCGACGTTTAATAAGTGTCACCGATACCACCACCACCGTGGCCACCTCCGGTGCGTGTGTGCATTGCAGTCGCTTCTCATGTAAGAAGCTCACGGCATCATTGCGGCACCGTTTTCCCATTTGTCACTTCGCTATTATGGTAAGTAATGGTTATGTTAATGTTTTATGATCGGTATTTGCCAAGTACCTCTGGCAAGCTGCCTGCCGTTGTGCCGTTTGTTGCCAAGTATCGCTGCGAAATGAAACGTACAGGTAATCGCATCCTGTCTAGCTAGTCTCTTCTTGACCTTCTCGTACAAGGATCAACATTCGGATTCGGTTCGGGCTCAACACACGACAATTACCGGGCAATAGAACCGGGAAAGAGGATGTGGCGACCCAATCAACACTCCCCGTTAGACCATCAGTGAAACCTCACAACAATGGGAGTTCCATTTGTTTTGCCTTTTTTCAGCCACAGCCTTCCTCTCGTCGCGCCCCTTTTGCTTCTTAAAACATTTGCTGAATGGCCTCATTCGTCACCTGGTGGCCAGAAATGAACCAATTTAAATCCGTGGCGCTCGCGGGCTCCTCGATTGTTTCGCGTTTGATTCGGTCCCCGTTGCGCCGTCACAAAAGCAACCCAGGAATTCATTCAGAAGCCGCCACTGAATTACATTTTTGGGCCTCTAATGCCGCCGCCGCTACCACCTAATGTGCCACTCCATTACTTCGCGCAGCAGCACCACCACCACCATGATGCGTGTGTGTGGCTAAACGGCCAAAGGAAATGAGCGAGAACCCGGGGGAGGACGGGGGACGAGCGAAACAAATTATGCCGATTTCGAGTGAGATGTCTCATAAAGTATCTCTTCCTTTCTGCTCTCCTCCCCTCGTCGTTTGAGCCGCCGCGGGACAATAAAGAAAACGAATCACCCTCCACCTCATAGGCGTACTGCCCCATACGCTACGTGGGTTCGTGTCTTGCGGGCATCGCAAGTCTCCCCGCGCGAGCATGGTGCGATCGTTGTGGCGTTGTGGCGTTGACCCAACTTGTCACGAGCTGCAAAGCGATGGCGCTTTGCCTTTGCCCCCCCCCCCCCTCCTAGGATCTGTGTGTAAACCGATCCGCAATATTTATCGTCCATCGTCGTTCCGGCGCCATATTGTGTGTGTGTGGGACGGTTGGTGTGCCCTCCGAGGCTAGTATAGTGGGCAAACCATAAGTTGTGGTGTGCATAATGGGCTGCAAAATGATGCAGTGTGTCCGTGGAGCTTCTCTCCTTTCCATTTATGTTTTGTCATCCCGGGCACACACACACACACAGTTTAGCGAATGACAAATTGGGATTGCCATAGGGTAGTGGGCGCACTACAAGGACCACCATCAAGTGACCCTTTTATTGACCTCCAATAGTCTGAACACTTGGCAGAAGAAGCGCATGCTGTGGCTATGCTTTTGGGTTCGCTCCGTGATCCCATTTACTCCGGGGCCAAAGCTACCTGGTAGTTAGCATTAGCATCGATGGCTGTTAGTGAGCGAGCGAGAGGCCACGGTCAATCTCGCCGGGCTGGGCACAGATTGAAATTAAGAAAATAGGAAAACACATGTAAAGTGAAATCCGTTTGGCCGACAAACAAAACAGCACAAGACCTTAATTAGGGTAGCTCACGATCGGGTACGGCATTTCCCGAAAACCGCCTTCCACATCCATCTATCCATCCGTGTGTGTGTGTTGGTGGATCATCCCACACCGCCCCCACCATATGACACGCTGCTCTTTGCGTATGCTAACGCGTCGCGGAAGCGCCGACGGAACGGAGAAACGCGCTTAGCGGCCGCTCGGTCAGCTGCTTAGAGAGGTCCGCAGGTTTATAATTACACTCTCCTTCCTACCAGCGGGCGAGCTACCTTAATTGGGGCTACCCTTTTCGCGCTTCGTTTCGCTTTCGTTTTGTGACCGAACAAAAAGGCGCATCTTCTCCGTACGGCACTTTCCTTCCAGAGCACCAGAGAGCATCACTTTATTTGGTGCAGGTCTCGTGGTCTTGGAGCGGCTTCGATTGGATGCAAATCGATCACATCGTGAGCCCTAACCTAAAGTGCGCCCCAACTGGACATCGATTTTCCTTTAAATGTGGTTGCTACTTTAGCGGCTGAAGATGGTGCGGGATTTGCATACAATGTCCGGAGAGACAGAGACGCTTCTTATGGCGCAGCGTAAATATATCAATTACACGATTCAGCGAGTTCAAACGAGGCGTGTATCGGGGTGAGAGGCCACCCGCATCGGCCGCCTCGGTCGCGCCACCTTCCGTGGCGACCGGGCGTCCATTGAACTTTTATGAATGGTTATTATGTAGTTTGTTTGGATTGCGGTTGTATTTACGAGTCTCTGTCTGTTTGCTTCCTTTTGCATTTGATCCTCGAACTGTTTGCCCTCTCGGATGCTTAGCGCGCTCTCTCTCTCTCGCTCGCTCAATTGATGGCCAGGAAGTGATTATTGATGCTGATGCGGTGTGGAGTTTGCGGTTTTGTGGTTCGTGGCTTGGCTACCGGTGCGCCTCGAGGCTTTCGCTTTCGC
This sequence comes from Anopheles darlingi, assembly GCF_943734745.1. Taxonomy (NCBI): domain Eukaryota; kingdom Metazoa; phylum Arthropoda; class Insecta; order Diptera; family Culicidae; genus Anopheles; species Anopheles darlingi. The sequence goes on from NC_064875.1 coordinate 53,832,188, forward strand.
ACAATGTTTGCTTGTGTCCAAAGTACTGGGAGCTGATTGCCTACAAGCTTCTTGGCAAAAGTTCTCATCAAAAACATCACCGTGTGTCACCGCGATGATCGGTGACAATCGGAAAACGCTTGAAATCTGATACCCAACCCGCGGAAAGTGTAAATCATTAACAGCTTCCCCGCTGCACTATCACTACATCAATCACGTCCATCGCCACAGGAGATAGTAACACTGTTATCTCAGGTGAGTAATTAAGTGAAACAATCCCCTGGCAATAATAAAACACTCGCAACACTGTAAATCATAATGAGCTGGAAGCAAACCCCCAACAAACAAAGAAACAAATAAACAAGCATACACACGCACGCACTCACGCACGTGAACGCAAACCAAGAAAAGAGAAAGACATAGCCACTACCTATGGCTAGGAAGGGTCGATGAAGGTGGGAAAAGGCCGCTCATAAACACAACTTACTGTTGACGTATTTTATGGGTGTTCCAACGACGCGGAACGCGATGCACGGTGTAAAGATGTTTTGATTCGGCATCTGCATGTCATCTGTGGGGAGGAAAAGAAAAGGTGAAAACAGAAACGTAAGAATCGAGAAAGAAATGAGCAATAAGGGGAATTGCATGGGTTTGCGGGGTGCAATCGTCGTCGTCGTCCTCATCATCATCTTCAACCCCCGCTTTGGTGGGGGGTGCAAAGAGAATTTATCGCTACAACGCGTCGCGAGAAGAGTATTGCGAGGACCTTGTATTAATTGTAAACTCTCGGGGGGCTGCAGGTGAGAAGATGGCATCGGAACAGGCGACCCACACACACACACACACGGACACACAAAACCACCCTACCCAGTGTATCGGCCATTCTAATGGTCTGCAGAGGTGTGCAATCGAACATGTGCTATGAACCGGAGACTCTGGCAGCCACCTACTTCGAGAGCAAATGATTTCGGAACGTCGATACGCACGGGAACGACGAACGCCTAACCAATCCATTTTCCCGGCGGCCTGGTCCGTTTTTATGCGCAGCACAAATTGAAATGAAGCTCCCGGTCAGATCTCTGGAGGGTTGGCCTAATGAAATGGAGGGTAGCGGAACTCCCGGAAGCTTGAACCCGGGTCTCGAGCCGGACCGGTGAAGGCATCCGCACAGATCACGATTTGCTGTCTCGTGGGTTGTGCAAATAATAAATCATAAATCGCCATCGCTTTACAAGCTGACCAGTCAGTGCAGGCCCGGGGACCGTGGCAGCCATAGCGTAGCTTTCTAAACACACACACACACACACGCGTGAGGGATCTAGAACATGCACAAGCGTTCTCCGGGTTGATGATGATTGTGGTGAAGCAGCACCGACAGCAGCAGCAGCACGAAGACACACACGCTCATGAGCGATAATAAATAGAGCAAAATTAATATCCTCGTAACTAGGGGAGTGATTTTATGTTCTCTTCTTATTGTTAATCTACACACACACACACCACACGCGTCTTTCTTGTGCCTCGGTAAATGCCCTGAGCATTCGCGAACAGAAAGACGGGAAATGGTGAGATGCTCCACACAGACCTAAATGGCAGCGATTGCTCATACTGGCCACAACTGATTGCATCGCCCCCGGGTCGGGGGGAAGCAGGACACCTACACGAGCGTCTAGCATCATGCGCGCACATACACATGATGCATCACATTTACATACGATATCCCACCTCCAGCGAGCCTTTTTCCAGTGCTCATCCGCCAGGAGGAGGTTCGTTGCTTAATGAACGACCATGGCCTCCGGAAGGGGAGGGATGGCAAAAGGAAAGACAATGTTGGCCACAGCGCACTCGCCAGCATCAGTATGTACCGGGCGTCAGTATGCATATAACTTACTGATGCTGATTACAAACGATCAACGAACGATGTCGTCATTCCATCTTTATCGCACTCCATTTGTCGGCCCGGGGGGGGGGGGCCTTGGGCAACGGTTCCGGAGCTCTTGAGCTTTTCTCGTGAGGTCTCTGGTCTGTGCAAATGATCATTGAATTCGAGGATCACCGGCCACCGGTGGGGGCCACCGTTAAGGCTTCGGAAACGAATTCTCGCCTTCTGCTGGACCGGGTTTGCGATCTAGATCTCGCGAGATGCGCTCGATCGCCGTGTGTTAGTGTGTGTGTCAAGATGAAGGATGATGATGTGTGGCCTATCAATCAGGAGAGCCCGTTGGTTGGTTGATGTTCTCCGAAAAATTGATTGATAATTGACACACAATGAGAACCACTTACCAACTCTAACGGGGCCGCACACCGTTTCCGGGGCCACAACATTCCGTTTTTTCTATTATTATTTTTTTTTCGAAGAGAAGATGACCCAAAGCAGCATTCATCCTATGCGCTGGTCTATGCCGCTATCGGTCAGCATCGCATATGTGCCAAGGAGGAGGAGGAGGAGGAGTATGGTCTGCCCCGCGTATGATCTTATCTGGCGTCCGGTGTGCCTTTAATAGTTTGTTGGCGTCCTCCTGCCTCCCGCTCCGCTCATCGCTAGCCTATTGCTAGCTTATCAACACATCAGGCCGCGCCTAGGCCGTAGAATCAGCTTTTGCACCAATTCGTTCCACATCGCGGCATGAGGTAACGGTCGTTCGGTCGTCCGGGCGGTCGGCAGCAACCGCCTCGACACAATGCCCCCCCCCCCCTTCAATGGTGGTGGCGGTGGCGTGGCATAAGGCACGAGCCAAACCCCCGCTAAAGCCAACAAACTAATGAATTTATGTGATGGAGAGCGCTCGTCTCCCCCGCCGAAAATAAGCCCCGGCCGGGGCCAGGTCGCGCGTGTGTGTGTGTGTGTGTGCAGTGTCCTGTGGATAGTGATTCATCATAAATTTATCGTGCGCTTCTTCAGCGCTTCTTCTGCGCTGCTTATGCTCTCGCCATGCCAGCAAATGGGAACGCTCCTCAAAAAGAATTTGACACGACGCCGACGTCGACGCCGGTTGCGCTCACTGTTCGCTGGCGATCATTACTAGCCTTCTGCACCGAGCGTGTGTGTGTGTGTTAAGAAGGGAAACTAGAAGAACGAACAAGACGCGCTTCGTCTTGTTGCTGTTGCTGAAGCTACAACACTCCACGCACTACATTGTGAGCTCGCGGATGTTGTTCCATGTTTCCCCGGGAGATTACCGAGCGTGGTCGAGAGTCACGGCACTGGCGTAAAGGGGCTGAGGGGAAATCAGCAAGCGGTTCTAATTATTCCAACCGCGCATCGCGGCTCACCAACCGTGCGATATTGTAACACCAGGCGCAGTTGGCCTGGTGAAGTGTCAGTGACTCCTGGAAGTGTGTGCGCGCGCGCGCGCGCGCCTCGAGACAGATGCCCGGCCCCCCTGGTCACTGGGAATGGGCGTGGGGGCAGGGCGGCATGATGTGCTCAGCGGAGCGTGCGACAACGTTGCGAGGAACATCCCCTCCCAGCGGCGAGGGGTGGTTTTGATGGAAATTAAAGAATTAATAAAACAAAGAGGGAACACCGAGAGTCGCTCGTTCGTTCGTTCCGTCGCTACTTACCGGACTGGTGATGGTGGGAGGCTGGCGGTAACGGTAGCGACGAGTGGAGGGCAGCCCGGCTGCCATCCTTCAGTAGCGGTGGTGTCAGCGGCAGGCGCGGTGTCATATCGCGACACATCAGGTGTACCAGCACCAGGCGTCCCTGCATCCGTTGGCGTAGCTCCGGTTCGCCGAGCCACTGCAGATAGATGCGGCCCTCGTCGCGGAACAACCGGAACGGGACGTCCGTGTCGATCGGATTGCGCAGCTCGGCCCAACCCTTGGTCGTGAGGTACTGGGCCGCCGACACCGCGCACATCGGCATTTTGACGCCTGTAACAGGAGAGAGAAAGAAAGAAGAAGAGAGAAGGAGAACCAGATTAAATTTATTAATTACATAAATCCAGCGCAAGATAGCGCGGCCATGGTAACGGGACGAGCCTTCCCGAGAGGCAATCGTTGGCTGCTGAGTTCCTTTCTCGGGGGGATTGAAACAAATCGAATCGAAATAGAAGAGTGCGGTGGTGGATGGACACCCCTGCACTTCGATCAACGTCGCTCCCGTCGATCGATCGTCGTAAAGCTCAGATCAGATTGAGCTATAAAACCTCAACGTACGTAACTGAAAGAACCAACCAACATTGCCAGCTCGATCGACTGGCTGCCTTTCGTTTAATGAGCTGCTAAAAACGAGCTTTGGAACTCGGAACGAAGGCTGAGAGACTCGTACCGACTGTACTTTATGGCCCTCCCCGCTAGGGGCGGTTCATGGCAAGCGCTGCCTTTTCCCATTATTCGGCTGCTTGTCTTGACTCCTCAATAAACTTTTTTGGGCGAATGCATTTATGGGGAAGCTGTGCCATACCAGCAATAAACGCACACGCACACACCTGGTCGGAGCATGCACTAACAATGTTTCTTCCGATAGGCGGGGCCATTACCACGAAATTGGTGGTTGCTTCTTAGTCGTTCCCGGGTGATGTTTGCTTGCATTAAGAATGCAGTTCCTGGCGGCTGATTTCCCACACACACACATAAAACCATTGCACCGCACGGGCATTGCAACAACTGTGCACGGGAATGTCGATTGTAAAGTCAGTTTGAAACATGCTTTTTTTTTTGTGGGCCTGTGATTATCGCGTTCGTTATCAGCTTTATTATCACCGGCTTACGTTCCGAAAGGCCGAAAGGATTCTCTTCGGCTCCACCTTTTGGATGCACCGCTCGCTCGAACTCGAAAGAACAGGAACAGGTTCCTCGTGTTTTCTTTGGAGGTTAGGGGACAACCATAACACCCGGAGCAACACACGGACATTACGCCGGGCCGGTCCCAAAAGATTCGTGTTAATGATTCGATCAAATCCCTTAAACCTGTTCCAATTGAATTGAGACGTTGCTTGTTGTTTTCGTCGTCTTTGTCGTCATCGCCGTCGATGGGCGTTCGATGCGCATCGTAAACGCTCCGATTTGAAGTGGTTTCTTTGTGCGCCAGGGAGGGACGGAGAGAGACTTTCCCAATCCCGTTAACCAGAGTTCGCCAGCAGAAGCAGCAGCAGCAGTCTCGGCAGGAGCAGCCAACTACAACAAAAGCTTCAGTGCCAGCTCCGGGAATTCATATCCCTTCCCTTTTGTTGCTTTACTACAACAACAGCCGGCGCCCATGTTGCCGTTTGCTGGCTGATTGTTTGTTATCGAGCTCATCAACACAGAGAGAGGGAGAGAGAAAGGGGGGAGCGGTGATCGTCAACGGTAAGGCACCGTTTGCTGGATCATTCTTTCAATTTCCATCGAGTGGGGCATCTCCACTTCAAGGTGTAACCATTGTCGTACGAGTGATGAGGTGCCGCCCGCCATTAGAGGATTCTGAAGTATCCCTGTCCTGTTCCCTGTTGTTTGTTCTCTCGCGTGTATTTTCCACGTATTCCGTGGCTCCACATTCCAGCTCATCGACGTCTCGACACCTGCGTCCAGGCTGGTCAGTCCGTGAGTCGGTCGGTACGCCAATCACAGCGCAAACAAACTCTCCGGTCTAAGGTTCTCGATTATCACAATCATAAGCATGATTATTGCCATTAAGGTATTACAGGCGAGAGCCACTTGAGCAAAGAGGGAGGAGAGAGAGAGAGAGAGATGCTGTCTTACGCTATTATTATTTTATTAGTCGCTCGATTCCGTTTCCTCCTCATCGGTAAAGAAGGTATCTTCCGAAGGACCGAGGAAGGCTGAGGACCGCTGTGCCGGCTCAAGTGGACAACCACAACAACCTGTCCCTCTGGTCGGTCGTCCGTAGCTGATTTGCATTCGATCCCCCTTCTACTTGAGCTCTACTCAAAACTATGTTTACCGTTCTCCACGTTTTCTGGCAGGCTGTACGGTGGTTCGGGAATCGGGAACCGGCATCGGAATCGGAACGCAAATCGATCCACTTGTTACAACGGGAGCAAAACCCTTTCTTCAGTGCGCGGTCCAGGTCCAGACCAGCGGTGGATCGTTTTTACATATCAAAGCGAAGGTGCTCACACGCTGATAGAGAGATGATTCCTGGTGGATATCAGCATCAGGCGTTATTGTGATGTAGATCAAATGCGCGGCCATTGTTCGAGTGATGACGGTGGCCATCGATTTTTGGGCCTAAAAGGGATGCTCCCCCCTCGAAATATGTTTGTAAAAATTAATTTCTTTTAATGTGTTTGCTCCCGATCGGTTCAAAGGCTTCACATTTCCCCAAAACTACAAATCGAGCGAGCGATCGAGAAATGTCCAGAAACAGGTTAGGATTGGTCTCAGATCGAACTCGTCTTCGCGAAACCTCACGGCCCGGGTGATCATAACGTTTATGAGCTTTATTGGTGTTGCGTCTGCCGTTTTATGGCCAACCACCCTAGATTCGACGACGGCGACGACGATGGTGGAAGGTGGCAGAGGGCACAAATTTAGCGACTGCCAGCCAGGGTGCCAGCCAGGTGCCCGGGATGAGCATCTCATTTCGTGGCCAAATTTCGAGGCGCATAAATTAATGAATCGCACCCCACAAAAGACCCGAATAAGCCGAAGGTGCGCGAAAGCAAACCGGGGCAATCTAACCTCGAAGAAGCACACCATAAAGGTATCGCTTCGGATCTCTTGCGATGTTTTGATGATTCCCAGGGCTGCATCAGCCTGATGCTGCCAATTGCACGATTCCCGATCCATGATTTCGCGGCCAGGTGGTGGCCACGAACGAGAAATTTAAAAAAAAACGGCAAAGCAGAAAAACTCCTTTTTTTCTTCCTTCTTTTATCGGCAATGGTGGCCACATTGATTTGATAGTTCCGGTGCGATCGATTGCGCTAGCGTGTGTGCGGTGTGTGGTGTTGTAAATGCTGACTTTAGATGATGATGGCTGGCGATGATGGAAAAGCGCAGCCGTCTGCAGTTCATTAACCTGCATGAATTATGTCGATTCGATAATAGATTCAACAATAGATTGCTGCCCCCCCCACCCGAAACCGTGGTGCAACCTGGTGGTGTGGAGTGGACTTTGTGGCGCATCAATAAAGCATATTGCGGGCCACGCCGGTCATCCGAAGGTCCGAAAAGTGTCGAAAACCGGGATCTTCCCCCCGGGGGTTGATGGTCAGCACACAAAAGCAACAAAGCACCGGTGCGCTTGCCCGGTTAATGACGTATAATGATGACCAATTTGGCGGTATTCTCGGCGTACGCGATGGCGACAACACGGCGCGGCGCGCTTATCTCGTGCTCGTGCTACACCACACCACAATCAACATAACGACCCACGACGACGAGACAGACAACATAAGCCAGAAGCGTAAGCGTCTAGTCCAGCGAACCGCGAGTGCACGGTGCACGGTGTAATGCAGCCATGTTCCTGGCTACTGACCTGCTTAATGGGGTCACTGCCATCGGCGGCGGCGGCGGCGGCGCCGCTCGTTATGCGCGGAAGTGCTAACCAACCAATAATGTTCTCGCCGTTCGGCCGTTACTTCAGTGAACGGTACCACGGAACACGCGCCGTTACGTGACCGTCCTGGCGATGGCTGGTACAGTAGTAACGCCATTCGAATTTGGTGACTCCTTAAGGTCAAAGACAAAGTGCGAACCCCAGACCCTAATCCTAATCTCTAAACTAAACTAACTGTGTGTGTGTGTCGGGGGCATGTTTATCCAGTCCAGGCGTAGAAGCAGGTGTAAGTAGCTCTTTTGTGCGTTTGAGGATCCTCAGTTTACGCAGTTGCACCGCCATCAACACGTCACAACACTCGCATACAAACAGCACAAACAACACAAATTGCACCACTCGAGAAAAGGGGTGCAAGAGGTCAGGTGCCACTTACTGTGCGCGTTGTGGCCACCCGGAATCGTCACGTCAGAACCCGGGAGAACGCGAGCCATTTGGCAAGCAGTGGACCACCGGGTAAATTAAAACTTTACCAATCGCTCGTTTCGCGCGTGCTAGAGATGCTGGCAAAAAAAAACCATGATGTTCAGGTCAGGGAAATGGACAACCCGTTTTTTCCGCACCGAGCTGCGGCTGCGAGTAATTGTTTGCTAAATTAAAGTCAAGTGCCGCGGCGAGTGGACTGGCCTCTGTGTGTCTATGTTGCAGCCGGCAGCCGGCAGCAGGAGCAGCAGCATCCATTGCGGTACAGACTCTTAACCGATCAACTTGCTGCTGCTGTTGGTGTGGAGTGTTGCACGGAGCAGGAACTTACCGGGAAATCCAATCTCTCGGCTGGGATGAACGATTTGGCCACGGTGCGGCAAAAAGACGAACGGTATCTTCTCCTCGCTCGATCCGCTGATGAACGGCGCTAGAGTGCACTCTGTGAAGGAGGAAAAAGGTTCGTTAGAAAGAAGTCGTTAGAAAGAAGATCGTTTGTTGGGGGAGAGAGGAAGAGAAAATTGAATTATTTTTCAAAAAAAGAAGCAACGATCGCTGGCTGGCGAGAGCGAGGTCAACCATCATACCAAAGACCCTCCGTTTATCAGTCTCCGGCGACCCCAAAAAAACTGTAAGTGACCATTTGAAAACCAAAAGTGTGGCGCGCTCCTTCGGGCACATTTTCGGTCGGCAGTTGAATTGAAAATTTGCTCCAGAAAAGCGATTCGTCGAAAAGCAGAAGCAAAACAAACGCGAGGTCTGTGCGTTTAGGAAAGATGAACGATCCAGCCTCTCTCTGTCTCTCTGTCTCTGTCTCTGTCTCTATTAGTGCCACACACAACGCGGCGTTTGGTTGGTGCGTTTGTCAAACGGCCGACGATGTGCCCGCTTCCGTCGACTTTCCATTTCATCGCCCGACCCGATCCAGCCCGGCCAAAAGCTAGCCAAAAGGCCGGGGCCGGTGGCTCGTTTTGGGAACCCGGAAGCCGCGGTCGCTTGTTGATGAAGCGCTAAAAGGCCTCTCGCTGGACCATTTTATGGAAATGAAATGCAGATACATTTCCCTTCATTGTCCGCCTTCTCTCTCTCTCTCTCTCTTTCACTCTGGCAGCCTCTCCGAAGAGAGATAGATAGAGAGAGAGGAGGGAAGCGACAATAGCCGCTGGTGCGGTTTGGTTGTGTCTCCCTCCCCCTCGGTTAGCATCAGAATGGAAGCATCACCACGGGATGGAATTGTGCTCTCGAGGGCCCCAAGGGCGTCGATGAGGTGGTCGGGGTGGTAGTGGAACCGATTTTCCCACACAAATTTGTTGCAAAGTGAGCACCGGTTGGGATGGCGGAAGATGGGGAAGAGAAGGAGGAGGACGAGAAGGAACTAAATCAACAGCAGAAGTGATGCGCAGAATGAAGTTTTACCAATGTAAACGAGCCCTTCGCCTGCCGTCTATACCGTGGTCTATGTAAACAGAAGAACTGGGAGGGGAGGGGGGATCAGCTCTGGATTCCTCACAGGGGGAAGAGGGATGGACCAGATGCTAGATCACGGAATCCACGGGTTTTTTTTTTTGGTTCGTTCCGTTCCGTTCCGAAGCGATTGCCGCGTTTGCTTTGGATGCGCTTCACGCTGCATCAGCGCTCCGGGCTCCGGGCGGTTGTTGAGGAGAATATAGGTAGGGGTAGGAAGGGAAGGCTGAAGAACCGTGAAGAACGATCGACCGGTACACCGGTACGGTACACCCGGCAGGCACGCCCGCCCGCCCGGTTGAACTATTGTTTGCATATCCGTCTTGTTCCCAGGCCTAGGCCGAGCTTGGCTTGGCTTGGCTTGGCTTGGCGATCGATGATCTCGACCTGTTTATGGTTGGCCACTTTTCGCAAGCTCATCATCATCCTATGACCTCATCCTTCGGTGTGACCGCGGTAGCCACTGCTCGGTCACTCGCTCACCGAACGGTTTGCATGCCTCCTTCCTCCGGGGATCGATTCCCAAAGTTCCATTGGCCGTTGTTGTTGTTGTTGTTGTCGATGCAAAATCGAAAGTCGGAACTGAATTTTTGCCCGAAGGCCGGTCTGATCGGACTGATCGCACATTACTTGGGAGCCCGTTTGACAGCCAGAAAGAGCGTGCTATAGCTACTAAACACTACTACTACTACCGCTACTACTACTACTACCGGCACGTCGCTGGACAGTACAGTAATTTGACAACCGATTTTCGAGTATTTTCGATTGACGAGTGGCTCGATCCCAAGGGAATACAACGCACTTTCTACCATTTGTGCTGGGTTGTGTGTTTATTTATAGAAATGGAACCTCCCCCATTTCTCGTCATCTCACCGCTCTCCAACATTAGATTAATCGTTGGCCCAATTTCTGACACCTGCGAGTACCCGGGAGTGCCCCTAAGTCGTTGTCGGTCTCTAAAACGTTTGTTGACAATTTCGGAGTGTGCGCCGTGGAGTGAACCGCCATATTAATCGGCACGGTAAATTACAACAATTGGCAAACGACGATGATGGCGAGATGGTGACCATAACCTTAAACTTCCAACCAACCAAATAACTAACCACCCATCATCATCATGATCGTCATGATTGTCATGATGATCATTCGTCAGCTTTCGTGCACTTAAATCCATATCCACCACCACCGGGGACGACGACGAAAGCGCCCGCGCCAAAATGATTTGCCATTAATTTCGGAGCTCGTAAACAATGGGGTTTTCCCGCGGGGAGAAACCACCGACCAACAGCAGCACCAGCGGGCCTAATCTGCTAATACTCTTCTCGCCTTGGCCTGCCTGGTCTCTGGCGCTTGGGCTATTTGGATTAATCGCCGAATCTGGGCAAAAGAAAGCGTAGAAGCGACAAGACAGCGCGTCTGGTACCGTGGTACCGACGAAGCCGTTGCTGCGAATCGAGTTTTCCTTGGAAAGAGGAGGAAAAACATCTCGCCAGCACACCGGCTGACGCTTTTCGAGTTTTTCCTGGCCTGCTGGTGGTTGGCCCTGGTTTTGTGGTGCCGACGGTGCTGTACCTGTATTGCAAAAGAACCGCTACTTTGTGCGCGCGGTTCGGTCGGTCGGTCAGTTTCGGCTCCATAATGCACCTCTCGCAATGGCGCCGCATAAATGCGGTCGGATTGTGGTCCAGATTGTAAACGGAAAAAGGAGGAACAAACAAACAAAAAACCATCTCCACAACCAAACTATGTTACCACATTTTTGTGTCTCGCATTTTCCACATTTTATTGTCCAGCCAGGTTGCGGGCTCAGTGCAAGTACTCGCTTGGGGATCACACTACCAAACTCCGGTGCATCCGATCCGAAACGGTTGACCCAATTCCGGGATAGCAGCGCGAACAACGTCGCCGCATCATAATTCGTTTAATGCTCTCGCTTGCTTGTCCAAAAGGGCCGGACACGAATACGAACTAAATACAATTGACCAGCAGCCCGGCCCCCATTTGTCGAAAATTTGTCATCATTTTTTCCCAACCCACCACCCTTAACCACCCCGATCATCCCTCCCTTCCAAATAATTGATACAAAATGGGAATAGGGGAGAGCGCGCTCCATTCGATTTCATTTTCTATTTCCAATTTTAAATCCAAATTTTGCGGAGTTGGGAGAGGGAGGGGTGGGCAGGTTGCACCCATTTTCGGACAAGGCGGCCGAAAGGCGGATCCCGGGAAATTGGTCCGCGGCCAGCCTCCCGAAAAGCGGTGTCCCATCCCACTGGCAGCCCTTTTTTTTGGTTGGTTCGAACTGTACCACCACCACTCCATTGCCGGAGCAATAACTGTTTAATCATCATGTTGGTCACCTGGCGCAGGCCTGGCGGCCAGTTCGTTCGTTGGCGAATGGAAAGCGAGAAACATATGGCGCAAATCGCAATAATCATTATAAATTCACACTTTAAACGGTTGTTTCACAGCACTGCTTTTCCCCTTTTGCCTTTCCGCTTTTGCTCTAGCGACTCCCGGGAGTAATAAATGTTTTCTCATGACCTGGACCGACGGGCCAGGCACTCCAGCGGTGCAGGATCGCTCGGTGGCCGCGGTGGAGAAGCCGACCCCGAACCCCAGGCTGAAGTACTATTTGCTCCTCATCATCATCTGCTGTCGATTTCGACCGGTTCGACAACGACCGGTGATGCCAATGGCAGCAACCAGCAGCAGACGTTGAAGAAGGTGAGGGAAAATCGAATGAAAAAAAAACCCCTTCCAAACAGCTGGCATAAGATGAGCATTAGAAGACGGCTGCCGAAGAGGCTGTAACCTCGGCTCCCTCCCCCTTTTTGGGCAGCCACAGATCGAGAACTCTATCTCCAGACCAGAAGTGGCTCCTGGAATGGCTAAACGAGTGGCTTTCGGTGAAGCCCTGCGCCTGCGATATGATGGTCATCCACCACATCGAGCCACACTCGATTCGATGATTCAAGAGAGCCGGCCGGTAACCACCACCACCAAATATGGCCACCCTGTGATCAAGCGCGTGTGAAACATTAGGACGGTAGGGCCCCCTTCCGCGAGATCAGAACCCCTTGGCGCGAACCGCGTGAACTGCTTCTAATGATCCGTAATCAGATCCATCAGTGGATGGGCGACGAGAACCGGGAATGCCGTTCGAATGCCGCTGCCCCCCGAAACCGTGATGATTGCCATGCGTGTGTGCGTGTGTGCGTGTGTGTGTGTTCGCGGCGCGGCCCGGCGCACCGGTTCGGCACCGACTACACCGCGGTAAGCGACTAACGAGAGAGTGTTCTTGTGGCGTTATAATTTGAACAAAGACGGCTCCCTTCCCCCCAGCACCAGACCGGATCCATAAGGGGGATGCATCGTGCCCCGGTGGAACAGGTTTTTTCTTTTTTGCTTCTCTCCAACGGACCCCGGTCCCTGTCGACGCGTAATTGGAGCATATTGTCTCACATCATTAACGTCCGAGGTGAGGCGTTTGAAGAGCGGCGCTGTAGAGAGCTGTCGAGACGGGCATCGGAGATCCGGCACCTAAAACCCTGATTGGAGACGGCACCTGATCGTGATCGGCAGGTTCGGCGTGCGAGGCCAACGGCAGCGAGCTAGATCGATCGATGGGTGGATGGATCTCGTATCTCGGACCTTCTGCGGTCTTCGGTGATCAACAGTATTTGCTAAGCAATTCCGAACCGAACCATCACTAATGAGCATAACGGGAAGAGGAAGAAGAGCTCGCGTTACCCTTGAACAACGAGCCTTGACTTGACAGGGCCTGATGGGCCAGCAGTTCCCGGACGGAATTTGGATCGCCAATTGATCGCATCATCGGCTTCCTGTCAGCGCTTATCGGAGCACTCCCTTTGAGGCCTATTTTAATCGAATCTTGCCTCCAGTGAACCAGAAATTAACCGATAGTTGAGCCGCATCAACGCACAACGCATGAGGGACATGAGGAACGCATCACTAGCACTGGTTGCTGGCGATGCAAATCCGCCGTTCGCTTCAACCTTGGAGCCTGCCAATCAAAAGGGGGAGCATCACCATCACCACCCCAAAGACATCCGGTACCGTTGCCGCTGGTTCCATTTATCATCGGGAGAGAGAGAATAAGAGAGAGAGAGAGAGAGAGGCTCTCAGTTTGCAGTTATGTGGACCAGTCCTCCAGTCTGCCAGGTCCCCCCCCGGTGGCGTTCAATATTTGCATTAAGGGCGTTGCTGTGTGCGCACCCCACGTTTGGGGAAGGAAAAGGGGCTCCTTGGGGTAGAGCGGAGAGTGAAGGCCAGAAATCAATTCCTTGTTCTCCCCACCCCCCCTTTCCCCTAGGAGTGAAGGAACAACTAGAACATGAGCACGCGATCAGACGCATGAGCACACACACACACACAGACATTTCGCTCGATCGCAGATCGCGAAGCGCGATGCAATGTAAACAAGATCAACTTCTTCTCCTGTGCTCCACCGCAGGGAGGAGGATGCAATTACCTGGCTTCCATGGCCGCCTGCAGTGAATGAGGTCCAACAGCCCTCGACATGCCAGCAGGCTTTGTTCGGTTCTGGGGCTGCTGTTGCTGCTGCTGTTGCTGCCTTTCTTTCTTCCTGCTGTTGCTACGGTGTGGAGGGCCACACGCGGGAGCAAACTGGATTAACACATAGATGATCTCATGATCGCGCTCCCCGCACCCTCGGGATCGGTGTCCATCGTGATGGGCCACTGGGGTGCAACCGCCGGTAACCGCCACAGGGCCATTCAAATAAAATAGTCATTTTACACGCATCATTTTCCAATAAACAACACAACATGTCGGTCCGTTGTCCGGGTTTTTTTTGCGCCACCCCGTAATGCTCTCCATGCTGGTGATCCCTGGTGATCGCTGGATGGTAAGCGAGCGAGCGAGCGACATTCTAGCAGGAACGGAACGAAGTAAACGAGGGCCCTTCTTCTTTACGATCCGCATTAACAACGCAAATCGCGATCGCGCAAACTACGTAGTAACCCATTCCAGACCCTTTCGGTGGCCCATTGGCGTATCGGTCGTTCCTGATCACCGCGTGACATAAACCAGATCAAGGGGGAAAGAGGGATGTGGTGAGGTCCATACTAGAGCACCAAAGAAGTCCAAGAGTCGAGTCGAGCGCCTGCATAATGGCCCATTGGCATGCTAACGGATCGAATTTCAAAGTCAAAACCAACGGGCGGGCACCCGATCTATCCTTGACCGATCCCCCCGATCCTTCCCTCTCTGGCACATTACTCGGGCAAGTCCTTGGTGGTGTTTCCCGTTTTGATCGCGTGAACTTTGCGCGACTCCCGAACGTACCGTAGTTTAATGAACAAAACGATGGTTGCGTTCGGTGCGACATTGCGGTCATCTGCATACCAGGCCAAGATGGTTCTTGGAGTGAGAGCGCAAAGCGGGCTGACCGCAACCGCCCGGTGGCTAGACGGAAGTGGAACAGAAGACAACACGTTTGTCTAAACAGCGAGTCGCAGCGTCTCGCAGCTTCTCGCGATTTTAGACGCGAAAGACCGACCGACGGACCGACCGACCGGCAATAACACGAAACAACAGCAAGTTTCACGCCCCATTACCGGGTCTTCCCCACCTCTGCCTCGTTTATTGCCGCGTGTATATTGCATTACGGGGAGGGAACTCACATTGTAAGCACCTTGCGATGCTCTGGCCAAACATTGTTTCTATTTTCCGCGTGGCCACTTCGCCACTTCGTGTGTGTGTGTGTGTGTGTGTTTGTTTAGGTCGCGCGGAAACGGCAACCAACCGGAGAGGCTGGAACGTTGGTTGCGATCGATTACATCAAGACAAACACACACACACATACACACTCGCGCGCCCAGTTGCCCTCCTGTCGGTGTTGTTGGTGTTGAGATACCAATAAACAATCGAAGGAGTGTAATTACAAACCGAAAACAGGCGAACGGTGGGTGAGGTTGTGAAAACTAACAACAAGCCAAGCAGGAAGCCAGCCAGCGTGACACACTAACTGCCACCTCCCCGGGCTTATGAGTTTGCTTTGGGAAAGTCGCTTGTGTTGACATCCCCGGGCGGGAAGATGACACCCATTTATGCACTCTTCCTGGTGTCGTTTTCTTTTTCTGGTTGTCGTAATTTGTCGCCACTTTGTCAAGATCATTGTGGCACGCGCGTCTGGCACGGAATAGCCGGAATGCTGCAGCCGCAACATCCAGGCTGAGTGCCAATGAGCTCGTTACAACTTCATTAAGACAAGACATTCCCAAGTCCAGTCCAATCGAAGCGTGTAATCAAAACGATGAGTGTCCGACTAAGCCACTAAAGGTGATCCAATAAATTAGTCTCTCTATTATCATTCTAACGATATTGCCCTCCAGCGATTAGACCGTAGAGCCATTTCTAACGATCCAATTCAACGTTTGGGAATGCCGAAAATAACATGCTCCGAAATGTAAGCTTACGCAGGAGACCGAGTCTCCTGGATCCTGGAGTCGCGGTCGATAATGTGTGAACGTATCTCGCACATTAGTGTGAAGCAGGCGGCAGCTCGCAAATGGATCTCATAGGGGAAAGCAGCTCATCGTTAACCGGCTGATGGCTGACTTAAAGAGCTGACTAGTCCACTTGCGCCCAGACTCACCAAAGTCTTAATCTTATTCTATCAAATAAACGACCACCACCGATCATGGAATTCCTTGTAAGACTTCTCCCGCGGGACCTAACTATTTGTATTCCTAAGCGACTCAGCTTAACCTCGTCTGTCTGCTCCTCCTCCATCAAACGTATCTTGCGGTTCCGGGCTGGGGCGTGCTTTCTACTGGGCTGCTGGAATGGCACTTAAGTGATCCAGTTTGGATCAATTATTTATCGATCAACCGGTGCGCCCTGTCTCTGGAACCACGGTTCCAGGAACCATGGTGTGGTGTTAATGACTGATCAGACACACAGCGCTACGGTGCGCGTGCCCATGCCAATCCCCCGTAGGAAGCCAAGCGTCTTCAGCACACCGTATGATTAGAGGGCATCCGGGGGCCGCGGGCCCCCAAGTCCGCAGCTAATTACCATAGAGGTGTCCATACAATCTGGAGCAAACGTCTGCAAACGTCAGCGAACGTCTGTGATGTTACTGTGAGACCTCCTTTATCTACCCCTTCAACGTCTCGACATGTCCGGCTTCCGATTACTAGCAAAGCAGAGCATCACCGAGTCCTCGGATCGGTCTTCTAAATTGATTGCAAGTGCAGAGAATGGCGCGATTCGCGATCCCTGATTGACGTCCTTCGGGTCTGGCCCTTGATCGCAGTATTTACGCACGGGCGCTAGAAGGCCACCCCTCAGACCAGTTCATTCATGTTTCAGGAAGACTGACCACCACCACCACCATTTGCTGGTGCTGCCGCCAACAACAATTATGCTCACGCGATTGATGCGCTCGATCGATCGCGGCTTGCTTGGTGGTGTTGGTGGTGGTCGCTGTAGCGAGCGATCTTGCAGACGCGATCGCTTGGGCCCCAGTCCGTGTGGTCTTTTCTCCAAGATTTGCCCTCAACGTACGGTGCGAAATGCGATTGCGGCTTCGCTTCTAATTTCTATGTTTCACTGCGCACTGGTAATCGGCCATTAAAAGCCCCCCAGGTGCTGAAGAAGCAGCAGGATGATGGTTCTGGATCAACACCGACCGACAGGGCGATCCGGTGGAGTGTGACCAGGGCGTCTGCTACCAGCAGCGTCAGCTTCAACGCGTTAGCATCTTAATGAAATTGAATTCATCAGCCAGGAACGAATGCAAAAGAAGTGGGGAGTGGAGGGTTGCACGCTTCAGCTGAGCCAGGGGTCTTCGAGCGATCGCAATGCGTGTGGCGTGGCACGACGCCCCCCCAACCCACCCCACCCCAAGACAGATCTGCTACCGATGACGTCTGGCGCTCTTTACGCTTGTTGACGATGATGCTCGCTGTCATCACCACCATCAGGCACTGTCTGTCAGAGATCGATTGTTGGTAAGTCTAAGCTAAGCTTCGATTCGATTGGAAAATGAATTTGCTATTGCGATGATTGTGTAATGCCGCACCGCCTTCGCACACCCGCGATGAAGTCACATAACTGCCCAAAGCCCCAAAAAGTGCGGCGATCATCTTCACCATCATAAAGCACGTGTTTTGCGGCACAAACCGCGGTTGATGACGCGCACCGACCGCGCACAATGGAGGTGCACAAAACGGAGGCAAACAAGCGGCACACACTCACACCACCCTCAATCGTTGCAGATGATGATGATGGTTGATTTATGGTTTCAAATTGCCAACCATCGATCGATCATTGAGCTCGATCGATGCTCGATCGGGAGTGGTCCGGCTTCCGCGGCTGCACTGGTGGCTCTATCTCTACACCAGGTCGAGGTGTTGGCGAACAATAAATCTTGAACCACCGCGCCTTGAAATGAAGCCATCGCGCGGTGCTGCCACACTGACACTCCACCGCGATTCCAGCTTCTTGTAAGCCACTTATGTGGTGCTAATGCAGTCGGATCGGATCGTTTCGCACTTGCAGGCAGCACCCAGGACCAGAGAGAGAGAGAGACCAGGAGATGCATTGGATGTTATGGATGGTAGCGCGCAAACACTAGTGCACTAGAGCGTGAAGAGGTGCGCCTGAAGGTGGCTGTCAGACAACCCCTCCCCTCCGGTATGCTTAGCCCGATAACGAATACACCACAGAACCAACCTAATCCTTCTGGACCCCTTAGGGAGTGTCTCATAATTCAGATCTTCTTCTGCTACACAGAACGATGCTCTGACACTGGGACTGGACGGTAGACTCTCTTTGCATTTTCTGCTGCCCTTCCTTCTTGCACATCGTCTTCTATCGTATCGTAGATGGCGTTTGGACACTCGGTTCCACAGGGCCCCTGAAGGCTTAGGCCCAGGATGTGTGAGTGCTGCCTGTATATTATCTCAATTAATAAATTTGCCCAACGCAGGACAAGTGACGCGAGGAAATTTATAAAACCTCACCGCTCGGTCACTCTAAGTGGCTTGTTGTGGAGGAGGGGGAGAGATCTCTAGACCGGTACAGCAGATTACAAGGAGGTTTCGGAGTTTACGAGCTTGCTTGCTCGAGAAGACATACGGAGATGGAGCCCCCTGGTTGGGGCTGGTTTTTCCAACCATAAACCCTATGACTCATTAGTCAGCGTGAATGGGATTTAAGATTGTCGGACCAGTACTGCGGGGGTACACTGGCGTAAGTACTGCGTGAGAACGTCGTATATAGCGTCGGATGCGGTGCGATCGAATCCTAACGGGCACCAAACGGATAACTAAAAATCATTAATTTATTGCTCCCCACGCTAGCTGGCTGGCTGGCTGGCTCATCGATGGATTTCTTGAGTCTTGTCCGTGTTCAATTGAAGAGAAAGGGAAGGATGAGCGCGTACACTTTGATCGCGAGTGGTGGTGGTGGGTAATAAAAATGATAACATAATTAACGCAATCAGTGTTCTTATTGTTCGCTTCTCGCGATCGCGAACGAAATCCGCGTTGCAGAACCGTAAGCAGCGCACGTGTAAAGGAAAGGCCCGGCAGAAAAGGCCAAACTTGTGGCTAACAGTAAAACCATCCCATCCTCGGTCCATTAATTAAGTGCCTCTCTACCTTTGCCATTATTATGATTCCGGATTTAAGGAGGAACATTGGCGCAAAAGTGAGAACCCGTGTGTGCGGCGGTAGTGTGCTCGGTAGTGTGCTGTTTATCCTGTTTCATTTTTTGGAGCTGAAACGGCTCATGCAACATTACCCTTCACTCCGATTGTTGCGAGGCGCGCGCGCGCGCGGATTAGCACGGACAATACAGCAGGCGGCGTAAAAGGGGAAATTAAAACCCATCCGTCCCACCTCGAAAATACAGTTGGCCCCGGAAGGCCACTGTTGAAGATGCCAAGCCAGTTCTACGGTCTGGGCAGCTGTTCTGGAATGCCGAACGAGCGGCTATCTGTTTCCGGTTCGGTGATCTAAGTGGCCCTCCCCCTCTTGGCTCTTTATGGATTAAGCAAATCTTTCGTTTCCCGAGAGGAGGAAGGGGCCCATAAAACCGTCCCAAATGTGGTAATTAATGCTATTTAAGCATTTCATTCCGGTACGGTACGGCCGATCCGTTCCGTCCGTCGTCGTCGTCATCGCTCCAGATGGTGGTTTGCGGTTTTTTCGGGCTACCTTTGGCTTCAGATTTTGCTGCGCGGTCGCCGTGCCCGGACAGCTGCCAGCGTCCCGTGGCGAAGTGTCGATAATCCGGCACGCTTAACGATCCGTGATCGACCGAAACCCAGCTCGGCGCGAAGGAGAAAGAACCTACCCGGGGGGTGGGCTCGAGCGCAAACAACAAACAGCGCCATTGTCTGCGCGTAATGGCGCCAGTTAAGCGGTAAATGCGCGCTCCTTTCTTTTGAAGGCAGCTGGTGACGCACGGGTTCGTTGCTTGCTGTTTGCGCGAAGTCGCAGATTGCAGCATTGTTCGCGAGCATTGTTTATCGTCTGTAGGCAGCATTGATATAATGATAAATATTCAATATAATCAGGGCCACAGGTGCATCAATATTAGACGTCAGTCTTGATGAAAATCTTCAAGATATAATTTAATTTTAATTTTAAAAATGTTAAGACAATTTTAAGGCCACTTTAACCCAGTGTGCATTTTGTAGACCCCTCTGCCTGCGACGCAGCGAGAGGAAGGCTGAGGAGGTTGAAAACGAAACCCCCGCGGCCTGCGACGGGGTCGAGGAAGGGGCAAATGCGACGTTCACTATGGAACCGCTCGTAGGCAGCGGGGGAAAGAGCGGAAGAAACCCAGAGGAGGAGGAGGTTTCGCGCGCGAGCTTGTGGGACGCGGCTGCGGAGGGGGAAGGGCGGAATGGGAAGAGAAGAAGGGCGAACGAAAACGAACGCGAGCTTGTGGGTTTCGATTACGAGGGGTGGGAAGGGCGCAAGAGTCGAGGGGCGATTCGAGCGGCAGCGCGAAAGAGAAGGGAACAGAAAAACGAAACGGAGCAACCCCGATCGAAATTCGGCAAAGTCCCGATCGCAGCAGTCGAAATTTTTCTAAGTCCCGGGAAGCACGCGTTCCGCTGACGGTGCAGTGCAAGTGCGGCTAAGTGTTAGAAAAGTTAACAAATATAGATACAAAGTGATTGTGATACTCTAGGTGTTGACTGCAATCCGCAAGGTAAGTTAAAACAACATTACGTTGCCCCGTAAGTGATCTAATATTCTGATGTTTTCTTTCTCTCCGACATGTGCCCGAGCATTGTGCATCGATGGAAGAAACCGCGCCAACGATCGGTGTACGCGGTGCAGTCTACAGCGATCATCAGCGCAAACAGGAACGTTCTTGTATGAAGCCCGGATCACGCCGCCACAGCGACGCCAGCACAGCGACGCCACCAAACCAACGTAGACGACGCCACCAACACCAACAGCACGAACGGCGAACATCACATCATGACGACGTCACACCATGACGACGTCATCACCAAAGTGTTATGGCGTCACGGGGTGGGTTCAAAACAATTAGGAAAAATAAACGCCACCGCCATTGCGCGATGGCTTACGGACCAATCAAAGCGTACTTCATTTTGGGTAGGGAAAGAGTATAGGAAAGAAAGAAAGGGGACTAGAGGAGAGAGCGAGAGAAAGGGTCACGTTTGATTGGTTGAAATCGAGACGATTTTGTTCCGGCCCTAGTGGACGAAATCGGGCCGCCAACATATTTGCCAAATGTATGTATCGTTCCGTTGGCGGCTCGATCTCGGATCGATTTTTCTATAGTGAGAAGTCTTCTCACTGCTATGTGGGAAGCGAACGATTGTCGATCGTGGATGAGGCCTGTAAGGAGCAAAGATTTGTGCAAGGAACTGTTGATTTCATCAAATGATGATTGGCTTTAATGGCCGGGAGAGCACTCCTGTAAAAACCATTTCCCCCGGCAATATCGATCCGTTTTTTTTTCTTCAATCGATCCTCTTCTCCAGCGCGAAGAAGGATCTTCAACAGCCCCGCATTGATCGGTGATCGAGCACACCACGCCCTCAATTAGTGGGCGCAAATTGGAAATAAATTACCCGCCCGATGAGAGGTGGCTGATACTTGGGAGGGTGGCTCGGATTCTCGCCGACTCGACTACTTGGCACCTAGTTCATCACCTTCCCGTACGGTAGCGCATCCAGCGCAATACGGGGGTGCCTTATGGGGGTTCAGTTGTGCTGCTGCTGCTGCTGCTGCTGCTGCTGCTGTGGCTGCTGCTCGAGTGCAGACCTCGTGATCGCGTGCCGTAATGTGATGCGCTATGGGCCACTGGAGTAGGCAACATGCAACCTAATCACGCAGCATGCACAGCCGCCGCCGGTTCGTCGAATCGCATTCCACTTTTATGATCGTTCATTCTACGCCGAGCTGACCGCCAGCTGGCTAGCTGGCTGGCTGGCTGACTGGCTAGTGCTTTTCTGGCCAGACTGGCGCTGCAACAACGACACCATTTCACCGCGAATGCCACGAGCAGGACCGGCACTACCATCATCTGCCGGTTGTAATTGATTTTGCTCGACTCTGCTGAGCAGCGAAGGACCGGGGGGAGAGTTGATTTCAATTTTCTGCAGCAGCACCAGCAGCAGCAGCACAACAATGCGATTGCGATCGCTGGCGGCGCTGGCTTTGAGTGCAGCTTTTCCAATGTTTTCAGCTTCAGCAACCTTTTGTACGTACGCGGCTCATGCTCTAGCCAACCACCAACACCAACCATTTACACAGAATGATCACAGAAAGCGATCGTTAACAATTAGACATGAACGGTGCAGCAGCAGCAGCAGCAGCAGCAACACCATGGCGCAGTCCACTATGGTTCAGAATACATTATGCTGCTTTTTCCGCATTAAATATAATTATGCTTTTTCCGCATTAGATTCGTTTTACTGTCGGGTAGGGAAATAATAATGATGCGCTGCGCTGATGATGATCATCATCATCATCGCCGCCGACAGTCGCCGTCTGCATCCATGACCTACCTCGAATGTCATCGACGCAAATGCTTAAATCCTCCCGGTACGTGCTGAGATGCGGCAAACACTGGCACCGGCACTCGATGCCCGCATCCGATGACATATCTGGAATGGAATGATGGGAACAGTCAGCGACAAAAAAGAAAGGTGTTGGTGTCAGCTTTTTTGGGGTGTTGCAAATCCGAATCGAAATGGTAAACAAGCAAACACACGCGAATGGTCGGCTAACGGACCAGATCCGACCTGGTGACGGATCTGGTATTGTGCTAATGAAACTGTAATTTCCACAGACACACAGACACAGATACACCGGGACTTGGACCGATACTTACCGATTTCCCTGATCTGCTCCATACTTCCAGGCCCACCATGACCACCGTGACCGTTCGGGATGGTGGAACCGCCACCGTCACGGTCCCGGTCGCCACCGATCGCTAGTTCCGCCGTACCGCTCGACAGTCCCACGCAGGTATCCATATCACATTTTTCTGGTTCTGGAAGCAGAGAGAGAGAGAGAGAGAGAGAAAAAGAGAGGAAGAGAGCCCGGTTAGCGGATGACACTGACTTCTTCAAATTAGCATTCGATCCGGTGGAAAGGAGGAGGCCGCAAAGCGAAGTGACGCGACTGGATTGATGGATTGATTGACGAAATGCCAAAAGATGGAGATCAGGAGGCTCCACCATGCCACCGAATACAGACATTAGAAGCGCCGCAGAACATTCTCTAAAAAGGCAATCTAATCTAGCTAAATTCTCCGTTCTTTTTAGCTCCAAGATGAATCAATTGACATTTCGTGGCATTGCTAAGGCCTTTACGGCACGCAACCCATGACCAGATCACGCACCACGGACCGCACTCAGGAATGCAGCGACTTGGGGACCTCCCGCGACCACGAACTAGAACGGATATTACGCTAAACGGCCAGTGCTGACACGAAACGGCGCGTGCTTTGCGTGACGTGATACGCCGATACGATCAATCTCGTTCGCTCGTTCGCTCGCTCGTAGATCGCGTGCCGTTCGGATCGTCACACGCCACGCCAGGCACACAACTGTCACAGACGCGAGTCTCCTCGCCAGGGAACTTACCAAATGTATAGAACAGATCGCCCCGGTGCAGACGCGTCAGGTTCGAGATCCTGTTCGAGTCGGTCGCCAACGGATGGTTCATCCGTTTGTACAGTGGATGGCCCCGGTTCGCGTAGTCGCCCAGTCCCAGCGGGTGCCCCCTGGCGGGTACGGCCGTTGCCTGCGTCTGGCCAACGGTCAGCACCGCCATCGCCATCAACGCCATCACCAGCAGCGCCATCAGTCGTGGTAGCAGCGGCAGCAGGTGCCCAACGGCCATACCCATGGGTCGCGCATCATAATTATCACGTCCAACGGGAACGGACGGTCTGGTCGAGACGGTCGTGCCGGACCGCCTGCGCCTTCTGCCGGTGCTGCTGGTGCTGCTACTCCGGGGCACAATCTTCATCGTAGCCACCGGTACCAGTGGCATCGTCACGTCAATCGGCAGTCCGCCAGTGCCGGGGGTTGTACCATTGTTGCTGCCGTTGCCGGTGACCGGTCGGTGGTCGGTCGCAATCCGTCGCCCGTGGTCCGTAATGGTTGATCGGGCGTTTGGTGCGTGCATTCATGTGCTGCCGAATGATCTGCTTCGAACCGCGCTCATTAGCGTCTGCTCATCGATGGTGCTGCTGCTGCTGCTGTTGCTGCTGCTGTTGCCGGTTATCCGAATCCTGGCCAGAAATCGGGAGAAAAGACAAAAGGAAAACGGAACGTTTTAGATGGATGTGTGTGTGTGTGTGTGTGTGTGTGCGGCGGGGAAGATGAGTACTTCGCGATGAGCAGTAGGTCAAGGGGCACCGAAGCGAGCTTATTGTCTGCCCGTGGCCTTCCTTTTTATTGCCGGCTGGACCGTAATGCAGGGTGTGCGTCGCTCGAATCGACTTCGAGATGAAGATGTGCTGACCGGTGGCCGCACCATGGCGCGTACACTCCGATAAAGGACACAATGAAATCATTAAACACTGTTTGAGGAGCAAGCAATTTGCGGCGGGGTTCCTCTGTTCCGCGAGTTCACCGGGATCAAACTGCATTAGGGTCCCGGGGCCCGTTGATTGATGATAAACTTAGACCCGGTTTAGACGAGCCGAACCACGGTAGCCTCGCTAGCTCTTGGGGCCGGGACCAGGGCCGTGGGCCAGCCCTCAAAACGGTGGTTTCCTCTCCGTTCCGTAACCTCCTCATAATTAGTGGAATGATTTAGCAACATTCAAAGGGTTTTGGGGGGGGGGGGGGGGGGGGGGGGGTAGTCGAATCCGAGAAGCATTTCCCGTAGAACATCGGTTTGATGAAGTTGTAATCGCCGGAGGACGCCACGGGACGCACGAGTCGCACACCGAGCAAAAGTGCCCGATTTGACGCCGATACCTTGGGATACAACCGGGGAGTCGATCGGAACGAAACGAAACGAAACGAAATGTGGACGGAGATCAAGTGCCGCACCGCACCGGCGGTGTCGTGAGAGTTTCAACGCTCCCGGGCCCCGACCCGGGCCCAATCTTGATCAATTTAGATTATGTAAATATTAAATTAGGAGCTCCAGGAACCGATTGCGGGGACCAGATTCGGTTGATTAATGGGGTGCTCCAAGTTTGCCAATGAATTGATTACCGGCGGACTGACACGGGTGGCCGTTTTCCCAATCGGTCGTTAGCTGTCTCATACACACAGACACACACGTAGAAGCGGGCGCTTGGGGACAGTGACTTCTGGCCAATAAAACGCAGCCACACCAGCGGGCGATTAATGTCTTAACATGGACCTGTTGAAGCTAGAACGCGGAACAAGAAGAGAGAGAGAGAGAGAAAGAAGAAGAGCGAGGCAGAGAGTAAACACATCGAAGTCATAAATCGATGACAACTCCCTTTAGGTTCCACTGCGGTACGACGATCGTTTGTTTTCTCTTCCAGCACCTCGTCAGGATGGTCCGGCGAAGGCTGATTGAACCGCAGCCAGGCCTGACCGACGGTCTGCGCTGTCCGCAAACTGTCGCGTTGATGAGACATTTCACACACACAGTCCGAATGTGTGCTCAGGTGCTGCGGCACGAGGCAAACGGCTGTTTTTTTTTATGGGACCTCCTCTGATTGTGCGTTAAAATGATCTCAAAACAACCTCCGTTTCGTGTTTGCAGACCGGAAATCGTGAACATCATGCTCCGGGGGTGGGAGGCGTATGCTTGCACAAGAAAGGTGTAATTGAGCATAAAGATCTCGATCTTGATCGTCCAAGGCTCGGGACCTTTCGAAGCAAATCACCCAAAAACCAGCTAAAGATGAAGATGTTAACGGGAGCGGAATGTGAAGTGTGTTCACAACGCAGTTGCGCTTGATATGTTCCATGCGTGACATGACCATCTTCCCGAAATGTGAGTCTCCCGTACACATAGACACGAGAAGAAGAACATCTAAAAACTTCTTGCTTCGGTGTTCCGTACATTGCTGATTGCGGTTAATAGATTGATAAAAAAAAAAAACTTCCAAAAATCACGAACGCAACTGACAGGGAAAGCAGGAGTGCCACTCGATCACGCAACTCTCGTTCGATGCTTATCATCGATTCCGGGGTCGCACCTGGCGATCGGCGTGGTTTTTTGCCCAGCGGCCAAATTTCTCCCTAGCACTCTGGCGCACCCAGAAGCATAATTAATTAGTATTCCATCGTTCGAACGTAGAGGTGGCCAACTGCTGCTGCCGGCGCCGGCCATCGGTCTCCAGCTGCGGTCATCATTTAAATTGAATCGCTGCTCGCTGCCGATCGGTCCCGGCTGATTAATCTGTCCTCTGGGGGTCTGGGAAAGGGCACGCCCGAGCGCGAGCGATCATTCTGGGAGGGAGGCGTCCCGATCAAAAGTGTGAGAATTGAAGCGTTTTCCATTTTTTTCCCTCTCTACCAGCTCCTGCTGTCCGGATCGTATCGAACTGGCCAGTGAGAATCGGTTACTGGTTCTCCCAAAAAAAAAAAAGGAACCGCCCTTCTGGGTGGTTCTGCTTTACGCGATTCATATCCTTAATGCGGCCGCGAACATTCACAATTCGACGCTCGCGTTATCACGATTGACTGTCCTGCCACGGCCACAGTTCGCGTTTTGATGGCGCCATGGACCATGGTGTGGTTCCTTGGTCCACCACCTTGGGCCCAACATAATGAGGCCGCCCGTTCCAGCATGAACGTTTTCACGCCTGCAGGGCATACTTTGGAGGCTATTAAGATGTGATACGAAGTGTACACGAAGGGTTCTGAAATTGAACTTTTCGTTAATGGCCTCAGCAGTGAATCAGTTTCAATTGATTATTATTTTTTTTAAAAAAAGGACTGGAAGAACATTTGGTCCCAAAACAAGATAATTGATTTTGGAAGCGGAGCATTGCAATCGTATCGAGAGAATTGTTTTACGACCGGCAGTTCGAGACGTTCGTTAAGCAACTGATAATGAGGCGCCTTAACGTAACGAAAGAACATTAACTGCCATTCGGTCCAGAAGGAAGCGTAGATCATCGAAACATAAAATATGGGTGACCGAGCTTGCTCACCCAAACGAAAGTGTCCCGTTTGTGAGCACACGACATGCTCGATGGGGATGGCCCGCCGGAAAAACCAATAACCAATTTACCCTCGGGCCAACCAACATAACAGCCATCTTCAAACAATCATTAACCATCAGCAATGGCTGTAGTGCCCAACAACGAGGGAATTGCCACTTAATCAACAACGGTCAAGTGAATGATCATGCTGTTAAACATAAACCAACCGAACATAACCACCAACACCACCACGGCAACCGCTGGTCACCAGTTTAGTGTCGTTTAGTAAGGAGTAAGCAGGTTGCTGGAAGCATAATTTCTTCATTTTCACTTCCCAGCAGTTGCACTGTTGCACGAACGCCACTTAATGGCGCCATAAAAGATGATAGAATTGTCTGCTAAGCCAGACGCATGAACGATGCTCAGGAGTGACAACCTGTTCGCGAAGGTCGCGACTAATCACGACACGATGTATCGGATCAGTCTTTTGTTTGACCGGAACAGGAAGCTTGGAGTTGAACGATATAGCGAGTTGCCCTGATTCGGATCCTGATCGGAACCGGTGTAGCATATAGATGGTGATCGATCGCCCTGCATAAAATTTGCGATCGCCTCTCGCGTCTAGCGAGATCGCCCGATCATATGAGATGCAGCGCAAATTGCTATTCAGCCCTTAGCTCGCTGATGGTGGTGAGCATAAAAATAAGGAGGGGAGGGGTAATCATCGATCGACGCATGAGTAGCAATTAGAAATTCCTATCCAAGTGCACCAGGGGCACCAGGCAATCATCAGGCCTGCGTCCGAGATGCATATTTTTGCATTCCGGTGCCCGCGTCCGATCAGCACAGCTAGCAATTTCCCGGCGACAATTATGGAAAAAATGTCCTTCACGACCGAAGGGTGCTACCCACAAGGGTTCAGCGCCTGGCGGCGATCGATAAGAAGAAGCGTATTAAGCCGCTAGTTTCTATAATTAAGTCGGCTGGCCTTGCAGTTCCCGTTGTAGGCGAGGCCAGGGCGCGTACCAAGAGGCTAGGCGAACGTTAATGGAACGAACATTAACGTCGGTAAACACTCGGTCACCTCCGGCACCGAACTGAGGCAACTCGATCCGCTAAGAGAGGAGCAGAGGAAGTGAAGAACAGGCGGAGAAGAAGAGCAGTGTAGCTTGTTCAGATCCCCCTGGATCCATTTCTGCAACACGCTGGCCACCGTTTTATGATGCCTTTTCTGAATAAAATTAATTAGATCAAAATGGGAACACCCCGAACAGGTTCTATGGTTCGTGCAGACCGTTCTATGGGATGCGCAAGGCGAGAGGGGGAGGGGAGGGACTGGACCACCCGCGGACGTGCATGTGTCGTACTACACATGACTGACAGACCGAACGATCGGTCGGCAAACTTTAGCACGAAACGGACGAAGATCCATCCTCACCTTCTTCTTCCAGCTAGCCTGCCTGCCAGCCAGCCAGATAGTCGTCAGTCAATCATAGCACAGGTGACGAGTGCGTTGACCACCCCACACGCAGCCGACATCGCAAGCCGCTTGTTTATGGTGGATTTGTTTTTGCTTCTTCCAACATGTCGTCGTCGTTGTGCGTCTCGATCGACGGATCTTTGGTCGAATCCGTTTTGGATTCTTCGCACGTTCGCGAAACAGAAGACAACGGGGACATCGCGACACCGGTGAGCGATTGGAATCGTCTGGTAGTGGAAGGAGAAGGTCCCGTTAGATCCCGCAGTTATGTCGTACGAACGTAATTAAGCGTAATTGGTATTAATTGTGAATGTCATTCCACTTGGACTATTCCGTGCCATGGCGAAACAACAATCCGGAACCAATAACAACGACCGAACGGAACGGAATGGTGATCTTACGGTCCTGTATCTAAAGAATGCAATGAGGATCCTCAGCGCGAGAACATCAAACAAGCATTCTATGTGGTTATAGGAGATGGATTTGAATACTAGCGAGTCGAGGTCCTTTAACTTTGTATCCTCTCGCACACTCACAAGAAACCTCGGCCAGACATACCATTTTATAGCGCTTTAAGAGGTACCACTCAACTGATTCCAGAAGTGATTCCTCGCGTCTTTATGACAAGACAGGGCGAGCGCTCGATCGATCGGTGCGATAAAATGCGCTTCCATGCGACGTACGATCCGGGCGCTGATTGTACCGTTTGCGTGAACGAATTTATGACGGCCGAGGCCGCATCCTGCGCACACACACACGCACATACACACGCCCAGCCCATCTGAATAAGACCTATGTTTAGCGGGGCAGAGTTTATTGAAAGATGAAAATCACTAAATAATCGCTAACTTACGGCAGAGCAGCGCGAACCCCCTTTGCACGGCACGTGATACGTGCGAGAGGCGAAAGGCGCTCATAGGATAAGCGATGCGCGTGCATTCAAGAGTCCGATCGGCACGGATCCATCCACCGATAATGGTGTGGTAGCGCAGCACACGTAGAATATTGGATGCTATACGATGCGGCGATTGAATTGCCGAGCGCCCGCCGAACAATGCGCCGCTTTATGGCGGTCGTTGTATGTTGTGTGTGAGCCGCCGACATATATGCCGCAAACATCGCTGCGATCGATAATTATCCGGGAGGGGAGAACAGACCGCACCGCATAGTCCGCGTCGACCTCGAGCGTATCGAACTTTCCTAATCTCAAACAATTACCGCAGTATGATATCATCGGCGCTGCGGTAAAGGCGCTGGCGTTGCTGCTGCTTCTTCAGCTGCTGCTGCTGCGTTGCTTGCTTCAAGATTCCTCCTTTGGGAGCTCCGAAGAAGTCCATGAAAACGGCGGCAAGTGCGCGAGCAAGTTACAGGAACAGGTTGAACGCAGCATAAGCACTCTAGGTCTAGGAACTTCTCTATTTCTCTCTCTCTCTCTTCCTCATCCTGATTCGTTTTTTGCGAGCAGCAACCACAAGGAGCGACCACTGGCAGCTCCAGTAACACTCGTTTGTTCCTCCGCCGTGCTTTTTTGTGGTGTTAGGGAACCATCTTCGCAGTTACGGCTGGTACGCTGGACCCATTTGGTCCGTTTTATTCCCGTTTGTTTCCTCCCTAGTGGATCCTCACCCTGGCCCCTTGCATTGCACGCCCCGGGAGTAATCGAGAAGCGGCGGCGGCAGCACTGCTCGATTTACCGGTTGGCCTACCGCGGTGCGGTGACGCTGTTCCGCTGGCCTACTATCGCTCCAAATCTGGTCTACACCGTCTCATCGACGACGACGACGACTAGAACTTATTGAATTCCAGCGGCCCTCCTCCCCACCGCACTCCACGGGACCGCAATCCGCGGCAACTAATGAAGATCCCTCGATGCCCTCATCGCCTGGAACGCGTTCCGATCGGGTTTTCATTTGTTTTTCACCACGCCACGCCACGGCACGCCACGCCATGGAAAGCAACTGGACTGGAAAGAGGACTCTCCTTAGTGGCCGCCATCGCGTAATGTCGCGACAACCTTAGCGAGTCGCTTGATGGAGGTTTGATAGCGTTACCACCACATTGCACACTGCTGTGGATGCTGCCCCGCATGCTCCGAAATTCCGAAACACAAGAAGCGAGAGCAGCATGCCTGTCTGCTCCAGGAATGGCACACGAATGCGTGCGCACCGTGGACTGGTCGAAAAGCTCCTCGCGAAATGGTCGAGAGCGGCCTTATTAGGCTAATTTGTAGCATTCGAACCCTTTTTGGGCTGCGTCACGACTTGCCCTTTATCTCAATTTGTAACCGAGCGCCATCCGGCCACTCTGGGGACCCCTCGGTGTATGCAAATGAGCGAATCCGCGCACAGCATTCCAAAGCGAGCAGCCACGTGCCACGTTGGCAATAGGTTCATTCCGGACTTGGCAAGTCTGATCTGCGGGCGTGTGGAATGCGTAAAGTGACACGCCTTGGAAGCGTAATCCTTTGTGTATTTGGAGCACCTCGAGGCCCGGACCAGAGGGAAACCTGATCCCAGCACGCACGCACGAACACACGCACAAACAAGTGACGGTTGATTAGCGAAGGTCCGGGAATCGAGGTCAAAACGCTGCTCTGTGAGCTGTGATCGAGCGTAAGGTAACGAGATGGCGCGCCAGGAAAACAATCGAGACTTCAAGCTTGGACAATAGATCGACGATGATCGACCGATCGACCGATCGAACGCCTAAAACTGTCGTTCGTATGTAAATCAGCAGCAGATTCGAAAGGCTTTTCACAGATCAAAACAACTTTCGCCACATTCTGACTGCGTGTGTGTGTGTGTGTTTCATGCGTCACCGTGAAAACGTCACCGTATCCACCACACACAAGACACTTGATGCCCGGTCGGCCAGCCGAGAAGGTGATGAGTCAATTTGGTTCTCTCGGACACTCAGGTTCTTGGCGGACCGCCTCGTCGTTGGAGACCTGGGATGAAGTGGCCCCTTTGGCCGCTTGTTAAGTGGCTCGTTAAGTATGTCATAAGTCGCCCCTTCCGAGGAACCGAGTTGCCTGCCCCGCCCCAAACCTCCCCCGGGGGGTGCCTTTCAGTGACCTTCCACTTCTCTGGAGCTCTCCACTCAAATGTGATAAACCCACCCCTCGGTAACCTTCCTGCGCCGCATCATTTATGCTGTACGATGTCGTTACATAGTTTTGCCTCCCCTCCTCGATCCCTTACTCCACTTCCCTCCTTCCACTGCATAATTAGCACTCGTGGTGCGTATTCGTGGCGAGCGTATGAAGCACTTCGCTTACGCGATGCCTTCCCGGGAAACCGTAACCGTTCTTTAACACTCTCGAGGCCGCAACCCTTGACCACTTGATGAGGAACTGAACTCCCGGCAACTTGGGCTGTGGTGTGGTGAACTCTCTCCCCTCTCTCTCAATGGTTTAACAACGCTACACTCACTCCAAGGGCCTTGAAGGGGAATCCTCAAACCGGCGCAAACACTTTGCTACCAGCGTTCCGAAGTGCATCGAGAACCAAGCGCCATCCGGAGCGGCATTGATCGGTCCCGATCAACTAAAGAAGATCCGAAGATCAACTGGTGCTACTGCTGCGGATGCATATCACTAATCTGTGGCCCTCTTCAAAGCGCGCGGTTTCTACTCCTCATAAACTGTACGATCATGGTGACAGCTACAATTTGCTCCCGGGTGTCGGCGGCGTCGGCACAAAATAGCCCCGGTTTCCCCCGGGCCCGGGCTCGGGCTCGATCGGCATAATCCTCAACATTATCCCGGACGAAGGCCGCTATCCCGTTCCTCGCCCGAAGAAGGGGCAAGCAAATTAGTTGTTGCTCGACTCCTGGCTTTACGATTATCGTCACCTTTCCAGAACCGGACGGGACCAAGCCGTGCGAAGCGATCATTCCGGCTCGGTGCGCGCGTCCCGTCGTCGACGTCTAATCCCAGGCGCAATACAAAACCCGTAAACCGGCCCCGCTAGGCCCGGCCGGCCGGCCGGTTTCGTTTGGTAGCCGAGAGTATTTACCGAGCCGATAATCCATTCTTCCCGTCGGTCCCGCCAAATGGGCAGCAATTGGCAGCTCGGACCAAGTACCGTGGTTCTGGTACTGGCTGCGCTGCTGGCACCACCAACTACAACGCCAAATGACTACCGAATGGCGGTAATTTGAGCGATTCATTGAAAGGTATTGTTGGTAATTGTGTCTGATTATCTAGATCCAGCAACTACGCACACACACACACACACACACGTCAGCACAGAGGCACACCATCGTAAACCGATTCGGTTTGATGATGGGTCCGTTCGGCGTCGCTGGATGTTCGGAGCGAAACGATCAGGTGGTGGAACGGCAGCAGTACAGGTGCTTAAGGTAGCCATAGCCATCCATCCATAGAAGCAGAACGGCCGCCAGAAGAAGAAGGTGGAGAACGGGGAGGAAATTTCGAGACGAGATCGACGAGCTGACGAGCTCGAACTGGTTGAGGGGAGGGTGGAAGGGGTGCTCTGGGCCCCCGTGATACGAGATCAGCAAGCTGATTATTATTATCATTACAGGTCTAGGAGCTGGATGATGGTGCCAGTGCCCCCTCGGTGCCCAGACGGATCCGTTGGCAGCGGCAGCAGCAGCAGCAACATCATTCTGGCGAACCGGTTCACCTGGTTCGGTTCCTACCGGCGGCCAGAAGTGGAACGGGGGGGATTCTAATGACGCCTCTGAATAATGCGCCTTGCAATCAGCATAAATCACTCAATTTATCGATTGATTGTATGATTGATCCCGCGTTTATGATTTTGATAAGATAGAGCACACGCACACACACACGTAACAGTGGAAGTGTTCTGTTTGGTACACTCGATGGCCGGGTATAAAACGGTCCCATCTTTATGGCATCGATCGTAGAAAATGGCGCCTACAAGGGGGTGCACTGCACTCTCTTTGGGCACTTGGGATCAAGGGTTGCTGCGGGGTGGTTTTTTTTATGAGAAATAAAAAAAACAACTTTTACCGCTGTCGTCTCTCTCTCTCTCTCTCTCTCTCTCTCTCTCTCTCTCTCTCTCTCTCACCGATCGCCATATGTCACTTTCTAGAGGGCAATAAAGTTTTGCATCGAAAATGCAAAAAAGAAAACGTTCGTTCCTGTTAGTGACATGACGTGGACCGTTCAAAAGACTTCAATGCGAGCTCATCTATACAAGCGATGAACTCCGCGGGAATCACTGCAAACGAGCTGCATCTTCCATCCAAGATAGCAGATCCATCGCATAGCGAATTGAGTGCTTAAAGCGGAGAGGGAAGTGGAGGAAGCGGAGGAGAGGGTTCCAAGGGATGGTTTTCCTAATAAAAAGCAGTTTTAAAAGTATTTTCTTTTAATGGCTGTCGCCCGATCTGATCAAACCATTTCTTCATCACCTCTCGCTTTGCTTTCAAACCCCCTTCGTCTTCCTTGGGCACCTCTCGCCCCTTCTTCCACGGCAACGAAGGGGTTGTCAGCAGCAGCAGCGAATGGAACGCACTTTCCGCACCGCCACCTTCACGCCGCCAGCCACCGCGAATCGGCAAACAAGTGCAACGAGTTTTGTGAAACAAGTTCCATCTTTGTACAAGCAAGCATCTCGGCGAACCCGCACACCGCATCCTTCCTATAACTAGATAACCTCCTGGGCAGTAAAGAGATAGAGTGAGCGAGAGCGTGCGAGCGAAAAAAAACAGAGAAAAGAAAGAAGAAGTAGAGGCGGAGGACGAGGTGAGGAGTAGAGGAGCAAAAAAAACAATCCACCGTTGCATGCGGCGATGCATCTCGAACGAAGTTTGCGAACTTCAATCACAAGCGGGCAACGTTTGCGAACGAACGAACGATAGGACCGTCGCTGCGACGGTCACAGGTTCCGTTGATAAAACCAGATTTGAGCCCTCGAACCAGCAACCAAGTTCAATGCTATGCGCAATGGCTTCTCCTCCTTCTCCTCCTCCTCCTGCCGTGCCATGCCGTGATGCCAATAACATCTTTCGCCGCGATCGGCCCATAGAAAACCGACAGAGAAAGATAGATAAGGATGGAGAAAGAGATTGGTGCAGCTATTTAGACATCCCCATACGCAGATCCTGTTACCTGTTATCCTCCTACGAGCTGTGCTCTCTTCACACACATACACACACACACACACGTACACACCGCACCTCGTACAAATTATGTTGCCCTAGATCGATATTTCAATCGTCGGGATGTTGGAAGGAGTCTGCAAAAACCCGGACCAATGGCACGGGCCTCGCGCTCGGTCGCTCGTTTATGTAATGATCCGACAGGGGGGCCGCGTCCTGTTGACCGTGGCCTTCACTTGCGCTCTGGTTGAAACGCTGTGTGCCGCCCCCATTCCCCCTCCCCCCAACGGTAACCATTGCGGCCACTAAATTGTATCACCACCGGGCGCGCCACGGTCGCCGCGATCATATCCACCCGCGATCGCGAGGCCATTATGTAAATTAAATTATCCATCCCTTGGGTCCACACTTGTGGGAGTGGTAGTGTGAGGAAGGAAGGGGAGCCATCAATGGATGGAAGGTGGAGGAGAAGACCACATATTCATAGACGTAGAGAACCCGTGCCGAGGATCCGATTTCCGAACGCGGAAAGAAAACGGCGGCTCGGACCATCACGCATCGCGACGACGACGACGACGACGAGGCCGAAGATCCCGAGGGACGATAAATCTGGTCCGGTTTCTCCCCCGGACTGGACTCCTTCTTTGTTTTATTTCTGTGCCGGAAGATGGCGGAGAAGAAGAGGAAGCAGCTGAAAAAAAGCGGAGGTACGCAACGATCCCGCTCGATCGACGTTGTCAATATGTGAGAAGAATGTGTGCTCGTCCTGTCCGGTCCGGTCCGGCCCGGTAACTGCCTTTCCGTTTTCGCATTCCCGTTCCCGTTCGTTCGCCTAGATCGCAGGGCATCGTTCACGCGATCATCTAGCCCTTCGGAAAAGGGGGGGTTCGGATCATACTTTATGTAATGTTACGATATTATTGTTTCACTTCACCACCACTAACACCACCACCAGAACTAGTTACCTCCTGCAGCACGGCAACGGGCAAAACCTGTAAAACGTCGCAGCGTGGGACAAAACACAACAAAGTAGACGCTTAATGGCGTTGTTGCATGTTTATGCCAATGGTCCCCACAGCGTCAGCAGTCCCGGCCGTCGTTGCGTTTGACGTTTTGTCGATCGATTTTTTGTTGTTGTTGTTACTTTGCCGCTGCATTACATCCCATCGTATCGTGGTCGCCATTCTTACGAGAATGCCTCGATCGCCACCTTCACAATATCTTGTTTCTCTGATCGGATCGGTGGCCACCAGCACCAGGCAGACTGGAGACTGGAGACATTCCGGAAGGAAGGATACAGAGAGCGACCAGAAGCTTCAACGACACCGATTACCTCGAGCAAGGGTTCACGATTGAATCACGGTTGGCGTTCGGCGGATGTAAGCTTGTTCACGATCATGCTTACGGAGCCAGATAATTGCTAATCGTTTAGCGGAACAGCGGACGTTAACGGGTGTTCGCTTCCGTTTCGGAAGGGGGGAGAGCGTGGAAAAAGGGTAAAATATGGGCGTGCACGACCCGGTCGCGACCACGCCGATGCACTGATAAGCGATCAAAGTGACGATCGCAACATAATCGCTCTGTCACCATAGTAAGTTTTAAAAGAGTGAGTTCAGCTCACTGTTGCATATCCGCCGGACAAACATTATGACCTGGTGCTTCCGGAGGAGGGTACGCACTGCCCTGGCTACGCTCTCATTACCGCAACCTGATTCAACAACAACAACAACACCCAGACTAACGCCAACACAATGGACAAATGAAGACGTTAAGACAGAGATCATCAGGAGCCGCGCAACTCCAACCGCGAGTGAGCATTACGAGTAAGGTCACTCCAACGGGCGCCCTTGCCACGAAGCTCTCGCCAGCCGCACGAGACCAGCAAAAATGGTGGCCAATTCGCCAAGAATAAATAAAGAAATTAACGATCCATCCACGGGGCCTGCAATGTTGTGAGTGCGAGCCGCCCATCACGTTGTGGGATCGTAAGGAGCTCAATCACTCCACTCCAGGTCTACCGGCGGCCTCTCTTTGCCTTGCCTGACTGCCTGACTGTCTGTCTGTCTGTCTGACTAGCAGCATCGCGAAAGGGCGTAATTGGAAAACAAATAAAAACGCACCCCCTTACCCGAGTACCCCGGCCTTGCCAGCGCACCATGCCGAACCACCAGACCGACCGTTGATCGCGACCGAACGGTGGAATGGTGAAACAATAAATCAATTTTACTGCCGAGCGCTTTTCCTGTGAACCTCCACGCACCTGAAACGGGGGGTGAGAGAGTGGAGGGGAGAAAAACTGCGTCTACGGAGTCCCCTGGAGTGAGGTCCATCCATCCAGCCAGCGCGCTCGCGCCTGAACCATACCGGTGACCGGTGGCCGGACGCTTCACCGCGTATGATACGGGCGCATCCCAACATCTGAGCCGGTCGAGAGGTTGCTGACTGCGACCCCGTCGAGCTGAAGAAGAGATCACTCCGTTGGGCGCGACAGGGATGAGGGATGTAATCTCTCTTCTTCCCTGCGCTCCGCTAGCTCCGATGCACCGGACGAATGGACATTTGATTTGCTTTCCTG
The DNA here is from genome assembly GCF_943734745.1 of Anopheles darlingi. Lineage (NCBI taxonomy): Eukaryota > Metazoa > Arthropoda > Insecta > Diptera > Culicidae > Anopheles > Anopheles darlingi. The sequence continues at coordinate 53,869,346 of NC_064875.1, forward strand.
TTGCGTGCGCGCGCGCGCCCAAGGAATGGCCAAGGAAGGAAGAGGAAACTTGCTTGCTTGCTGGCTGGTTGGCTGGCTGACTGGCCAGTTTTTCCAGTTCACCGTTGAACACGACGCGTGTTGGGGCGAGGGACGAGCAAAAACAATTTATGGGATTTAGAAAAGTCGATTACGCTGGCGAATAGATAAGCAGCGGAGAGGAATGGCACTGGCTGGCTGGCTGGTTGGTCCTCGGGTCGCTTTGGATGTCGAGGAACGGAACTGCAGCAGCGCTTACCGAGTGACCTTCGTTGCCACACCGTTGCTGTGGTGCGCTGGTGCCTAGACACAAACGATGTGTCGAGGCAGCATGAAATTGGATATGGCATTATTTGTTGGCACAACACAAACACACACACACACACACACACACACACGCATGCACGCGTGAGTTGTTTCGCACCGAATTCGTCTGTTTGCTGGTCAGCCGCCAGCCAGCATGCACCATGCAACGACTGCAACGGAACAATCGAGGACCAGACCATGACCATGGTCCCGGGGGGCCAGCATTCCTTGGAACCTGTTCTGCCCTCCCGGTGATCCCACAGCGGCAGTACTGCCAGGGATCCCCAGTCGTATGGCAAACATGATCAATTCTCATTAAGCCCAACCCAAAGCAGCAAACAACCAATTGTTCACACGCATCGCACTCCCTTTTATGTAGGTGGTATGCAGGGAGGGCCACCAGCAACGGTAGGTCGAGACGAAGGCCGGCTAGACGATCCATCGATGCCGAAGAAGTTGCTTGTTTTTTTTGTTTCACACACGTTCGGCGTTCATCATTTTCCAGAACTGGTCGTACGTGCTGTAGGGCGTTAGAATGGCAAAAAAAAACACAATTCAAGCGAGCAATCGAACACATACACACTTGCGCAATTTAGCCGTTTATGCCAGCTTCGTCTCACTTAGCTACGCATCGTCGCAAGCTGGAGCAGTGTTTGCTAGTGGCCAATCAACCTGAATGTTGTTGGCTTTACTCTCGGTCGACGTCGAAGCAGGTCGCCAATTAATAGCCTTTTATCGGTCATGAATATTTATGCTGCGAGGCACAGGCATCAGCATGCGCAAAGTGCAGCAGCAGTCTGCAAAGAATGGGCACCTCGTTCCTCTTATTGACTTTGTACGGGAAGATCCTCGATTATCGTAGGAGTCATTCTCTAGAATCTTGTTACCGCAACGACGACTTCGACAACGGCGATGCGAGGGGAAGCCATTAACGCATGCCTCAGGATGCGCTCGCTGCTGTCACCGTGCATTTCCTGTTTCCATTTTTTTGTCGCTACCGCTACTAACGGTGTCACCATCGCCATCGGAACACACACACACACGCACACGTCACACGTGAAAGATAGGCCGCAGAGCAACTCGCATAGTTGATCGACTTCGGTCGCGTCATCGCGATTCCAATCTAGTTGACGTGTCTAGCAACCCAGCGACTACTGCTACTGTATACTACTGTGTGCACCATTTTTAACTCGAAGTTTGAATCGGAAGCATTACCGCCAGGGGGTGCCCGGGTTCTACTTACGTCGTCGTGCTCTGGTGGCAGTTACAGGCTCTGCGGTATGGCAAGGAATGATCGATGCGCAAAAGCGTTGATCCACTTCGGTTGATGCAAGATAAGCCGGTGCTACCGTCGTTGTCGAGGTCTTCTCCTCGTGGTTTCGCTGATCCGCAGCACGGATGTGCGTATGAGGAGAAGCGAGTCTACCTGAAAATGGGCAAAACACATCATCCGAGTTAATCATCGCAGCACGGGGCCCAATGTGGTGACAGTTGAATTGAAGGGACGATGGCGATTGCGAAATGTCATCCCGCGGGAAGAGATCATTAAGGCTAGGCTAGAAGATGCCCTGCTGTTGCTGCACGCACGCTGAATTGACCTGGTGATGGTGATGATAGAGCCTGGCATCAATGGACGGGGAATCTCTTTTCAATCGTTGTTTCTATCAAATCGTGATTCAATGTATCTAAGCGGTATCCCAAATGGAACGAGACGCGCACTAGAACTGAAGAACTTACTATTCTTGATCTGTCTGTAGCTGATACAACTGATACTGGAGAAGGATTGAACTGACGATGCGGTGAAGTTGAGCTTTTTTTTTGCTTCTCGCGAATTTCGCGAATGAAAACTAGATCCACATCACTTACTATTCGCAAGTTTTTGATGTGAAGTGCGTTGTGTTATAATTTCCTATTTAATGGTTCGACCAAAGGAGGCTAAAGTTTAAGGCAATTAATTTATGTTAAGTTGGCTCGCTAGGCGGTAACTTACTGTTGCAGCAGCATGAAATGCCATATTCATGAGCATAGCACAGTTACTACTAGCAAGCAACATCACAAACCAACCGCATGATGATGGTCAAATGGCTTGTTGAATGAATAAAGACAGCTCACCGTCCCATGCGTAGATGCGTTACCCAAACGATTTATGGGAATCAACAGCACACCCGCAATGCGTTGAGCACATGTGTAAACAGCGGCGCATAAATATGCGCGCTACCTTTCTCGTTTCGGAAAATTAACAAATCATCACCCCAAGATCGCGCGTGCGTTACGCTCTGAAAAACTTCGAAATAAAAGTCCCTGCGTCCCTCCCTGGTCGCAAGCAAACGGTCATCGTGATGCACCCACGCTGCATAATCTTTCGCTTCGTGGAGGCTGAACACCGGAGGGACTTTCGTACGCCTACGCCAGGAGGTGAACAAAAATTAGCTGACAAAATTAAGATAAGCGCCATGGGAGGAGAAAATTCCTGATGGTCCTGACGATGGTCTCCTCATTTCTCCCGAGGACACCAGCCCTCCCCGTTTGAGTAGCTGAAGCTAACCCGCCCCCGGGGACCAAGCCACAAAGAAAGACGTGAGGAAGAAATGAGCCGCGAGCGGGTCCGCGAGGTTGACAAATGACCAATTAATATGCAATTCCGCTTCGCGCTGCTAATCGTCCGATCCCGATCCCGATCCCGGGGGTTGCAACGGCGGTAGCGGTCGGTGCAGTGCAGGCCCACACGGCGCTTATAAATATTCATCCCTTCCGGGCGTGGCGTCCCAGAACGGTCCCACCGACCACCGACCAGCTGATGCGCGTATAATTATCATTAAAATATCATCTCGTAAGAAGCGCGCGCGCGCGCCCGTGTGTGTGTGTGTGTGTGCGCGCGCGATTGTGCAACATGCCAGGGTGCGGGTATGGGTCAAGAAGAAGATGCACCGGCCGCATTAAATCGTCCCTCGGGATCGGGCGCAGTAAAGAACGCCTTAATCGACGCGATTTGTGCATCTTGGTTGGTTCTTTGGTTCCTCGTCCCGCGCGGTACCTTATGTAAGGATGCTACCGATCAAGGTCGCCACCATGAGACCGTCGGCAGACCTTCCTTTGGTCATCGCAACCGGTGTAGCGGAGTTGGCGATTAAAATTATTTAAACATCGCGACCGCTTCTTGCCTAGCTCGAGACTCACTCGAGGCCACGAGTTGGTTTTGTTGCATTGCTGACGCTCGATGCTCTCCCTCGATGGTAGAGCCGGCCCCGAAGGTGTCGGAATGTCGGACTGACTAATGGCCATTGATTCGGTTTCCCAGTACGGGCCGCAAGTTCCGCTAGAAAGTGCAGTTATGCGAGGTGCATCGTCAGGTCCTCGGTCAAATCCCCAGGCCATGGTCCCTTAAGGGATTTTCACAAAAACCGGCATGCCATGCGATGTGCTTTGGATTTCCCTCAACCTGCCTAACTTACGAGGGGCTGTGACATTGTAGACCTCCGGTATTTGCTCTGATAAAGTCAAACACAAGGCATAAGGGTCTTGGAAGATGATCACTGGAAAATGTCTGCCAGACCAGGAGTTCGTGAGCCAGAAGGAAATCAATTTCATTCTCACTCAACTCTCTGCGCGAGAATTGGTATAAAGGTATCACTTGTATCCCTGAGCTATGTACCTACAACCGGAATGATCTGTCCGGTTAACTAACGACCTTCTGCCTCGGTTGAATCGGTTGAAACCTCCCATCGCATGGTCCTGGTCTAGTGAGACAGATCCCTCGAAGGCGCTCATCCCCGTGTTCCCGTGTGCACCGACCCGCCCTCCTCTTGACCGCATAATTGTTGTAACAAATTCGTACCATTTATTAAACGGTCAACGAGGGGACGCATGACGTGGGGGTTTCGCTTCTGAAGGGGCGCTTCCTAGCCTGGCAATCCGGTCATCCAGCGAGCCAGCCCGGTATGCAAAGGCGAAGTCTGCGTGTCCGCGATCCTCGGACAGCGCTGAGGGGCGCGGGACTTGTTTTTCCGCTTTTCAACGCACGCTCCACCACGTTGTGCTCCGGTAATATAAATCAAAGCAGCCTCTCTCCGGGGTCCACGGGGTTGTCGTCTTGCTGGTTGCTGCCGCTGCTGCTGCTCCAGGGTACTAACTGGTCCCTTTTTCTCTCCGCCCCAAGGGCTGAGGATGCTCCAACCAAACTGCTCTTGCTGCTTGGCAAAGGGACTCGAGACGCGAGTGATGGCAACCAGGATTAGAGAACCGAGAGCGGCCGTCAACGAAGGACCGTTGGACCACTATTTGCCGGGCGCTTGGGCGCTGACAGCCAGCACAGCTAGCGCTAGCTAGATCGATCGTCTCCAAGACGCGGCCAGAACCCGGTTCGTGTCGTTCGTGGCAGCAGCAGCAGCAGCATCAACAGCGTTAGGTCTCGGGATTTTTGCACGGAACCGAGTGGAGAGGTGAGGACCCCCCCTCCTGATTTGTGTATCAAATCGGTGGAACACGGCACGTGATGTGGGGATCGCAACCCTCCCTCCTTTTCGAGAGTCGCGTGGACACTAAGGATGACAGCGATCCAACGTACGAGGCCGAGCAGCATGATCATCTTGAACGGTGATTGCGCCAGAACGTTAATTACAACCTTCTGCTCGCGCACGCACACACATACACTCGTGGACAGCATCTGCTGCAACAAGCCATTAATAACCAGGTGTGACAGTGACGGTGAGGTGGGCTGCAGCAGCATTCTTCTTCAGCAGCCAAACAGCATCCCAAACCGGGCATCCCAGAAATCAACAACCCAGCAGCAGCAGCAGCATGCCAGCAAGCCAGCATAAAAACCGAGGCTTCCTTTCACCAGGACCGGATGTCGAGCCCTGGGCCCGCCCCCCGTTATGTTAGAAGTGAGCCTCGTTGGCCACTTTGTGGAGTGTGGAGGTTTTGATAGCCGAACGGGAAATTTTCGTGGTGCTTCCTTCCAATCACCCCATCACCTCAGCGATGCACTGATCGCTGGCTGGCTGGCTGGCTGGGGATTGCGTCATCCACGATATTGCGCGAGCTGTTTCTTCTATCCCTTCTTCTTCAATTTTTGGTTGTTTTTTGGTCTGGCGTTTCCGCACACACGCACACACTTTCCATCTATCGTTTTTCCTTCGATGTGAAAAGTGCTTCCTTCCGGTGTGTTTCGAGCGATCGCGGATGATGATGATGATGATGATGATGCTTGCGGTGAGGCTACGGTTCGGCAACGGCCACTCAGACCCCTCGCACAGACCAGCCGCCATAAAGAGCCGCCACCGCCATCGTCGACGGCGCGGTAATAATGCTCTAATCGATTTCAATTAGTTCCGGTTGATCTCCAGCAGCAGACGGCTGCGGGTCCAATCGATCGATTGAGGGTCTTTCAATCATCAAACGCGGCAAGGTGCCGTTTCCCGTACATTCGCCAGCCAGTGTTGCACGCAGGTTGGCAGTGGTTTTTACTGTTGCCCTCGACCTCGACACAGGAACCACGATTATCATCGGTGGCGATGAGAAGCAAGCAGGAAACGACGCAAAGAACTAGATCACTGCGCGAAACGAAGAGCGCCACGTTGTGATTACGGTCGAGTGCAGTCCAGTGTCCTACGTCCAGATTCCCCGGAAGGTGCACCGTGATCGATTGTTGATCAAACAATCGAGGCCGGTTCTATGCAGAAGACGGAGACCAAAGCTATTACAGAAACGCCTGCGCACCGAATAGCAGGATCCAGGATTGCTCGCGGGATTGCGCCCTGCCCTGTAATTGCCTTAAAACGAGGTGGCCAACGAGCAGAAAACCTCCGCGAGCGCCACACACACACACACACAGACTGGCGCGTATATGCATGCACACACAGGGAGTCTTTAAGGGAATTGCTTTTTAATTTTATGTGCTACAAAATCACGGCCCACCGTGCTTCCCACACACACACAATACACCGCGTTGCTAGGTTAAGCTTCTGCCGCTGGCCACATCAGAGAGGCGTAGGCCGCGGTGGTGGCCACCACTAGCGACCAAATCGGCGATCGATTGGCGCGATCGATCGGTTCTACAACATTCCGGAACGGAAGCTGCAGCAGCAGCACCTTGATCTTGGGTGCCCAAGTATTCTCGCCAAGAACTGGTCCAAAATGGAGGGCGGGCCATCGTTACTGGCACCTGGAACCATGGACGGGTGGGGACCCTCCGGCACCGCTCTATTAGTTTATGGTATGCAAATACGGAGCAAATCGGTTCTGCGGCTCCGCATTGTGTGTGGAGGTTGAAAGATGCGCACCTTGGCGCACCGGACCACACTGCAGAGAGCGCGAGAGATCTCTATCGCACCCATACCCCGGAGTACGGCTTCATCTGGAGCACCGAGGGATCCGAGCAATTGGTGATCGCCTTCTTTTGATAACCTTCACAAATGGGACATCCCGGCAGCCAGCTAGTCAATGCACGCATTTGGGAGTGTGCGCCTTGCAGACGCAGCTTTCTAACCAGTCAATGGCGGCCATTGACCTAACCAACAAATCCCACAAATCCCGCTGCAGCTTCCCCGGTTCGCGATGCTCCGCGCGGTCGACCGACCGACCGATCGATCGATCGGATGCGCGCTCGAATGCTGCTGGTGTTTCGGTTCGCTTGATCGCCCATCCGCTGCGAATCCCACGGAAAACAGGGAGCGTGGGGGATGGGGGCACTGCGCTGGCAAGTGGGAATGAATGGAAAGCTGGAAGCTGGAAAAGCTACTCCCCGGGGAGGATAAGTGGAAAACGATCGACGAACGAACGAAACGCAAGGGTCAACGAACGAACGAACGAAGCGAAGCCGATGGTCGGTGCTCTATGCGTGCCCAATTCTAAACACTTCCGCCCGTGGCGGAGCGCTGGATAGAATTGGAAATTAAACTATTGGCTCGCCTGGCCAACCATCCCGGCCGGGAACCAATCACTCCACCAGATGGTGCGTTGTGCGCTACGTTATGTTCTGGCCCGGGTTTTGGGGGGGTAGGGTTCGCCGGCCGGGGAAGGAAGTTGATTGGGAAATTGGCCAGCATCCACCGATCGGCGCGTCTGCTGCCCGATGATCGCGATGATGCATAAGCAGCATGAGTCCATAGTTCGTGGGGTGTTGAGTGGTGGCCCCCATTGGTATGTGTGCTTTCATTACTCAACGATCGTTATCGTGGAGGCGGTTTGGTGATAGCCGGAGGTAAGGAGGTGCCCATCTCCATCCCAGAACCCTGGAAGAAACCGGGAGAACGGGAGTCAGAGGCCCGAGAGTGATCGATTGCGAAGCGCTGAAGCGCGACACATTGCCTTCTACGGGAAGTGATCCCGTCGTCGTGGTTCCGATTCCGATCCGATGTGACAGATGCATTCCACGGTCAGCGGGCTGGCTGGCTGGCTCCCGGGTGTTTGGAACCCGTTTGTTAGTCTGAGACTGATCCCGTTTTTTGCGCTTCACCGGGCACAATCCGGACCAAACGGGACACCACCACCACCACCATGATTTACAACCACGTCTACGTCGCAGGATAGGATGGTCTCTTGCTCGACATACAATGTTGAAACCTCTCTCTCTCTCTCTCTGAAGGCACTCTGCTCCCTGGTTAGGGTAATTCCCTTCGTCGGTTTCTGACAGTTTTATTGGTTTATTGTAGCAACCAACCAACTGCACCACGAAGACCGATGAGGCTTGGATGAAATTGTATTAATTTGTTGCCAAACTCCTGAACGGAGGCGGCCAGGCGAAGGCCTCTGACGTTGAAGCAGCGATCGTCGACGATCCGTCGGCTACCGTGCTATCAATTCCCGGTTTGCCACTCTCCTCGTTCCGGTGGCCTCCAAACCAACACTTCCTTCGATTATCGTTGCGAGTCGCATTAGCAACATTGCAAAATGGGGGGGGAAAATGGCGTCTGGAATGATGGGACGATGAATGCTTGCGTTGAATGTACTCTACATATGCGCCCGGGCTTGTGCTGTCAGTGGACCAAGCGGACAGCACGCATCTCAGATACCGTTAGTGGTAATTGTTTCGCTAAATCTATCATCCCGAAAGCGGTGGCGAGGGGGTAAATGTCACGCCCTCCACCAGGCGAATCAGAGAAGTAAAAGGCCAATGATCCCCCCCCGCACGCCAACACGGCTAACCCGATAAGCATCGGGTTCTGACACTTCCGGCTTTTGGGTGAGTTGGTTGCATTCCCTGGATTCCGGAACTAAAATCCCAATGGGCCCAACCGGGGTGTAATTGGTCTAGGCCTAGCCGTGCGGAACGTTTTCGCTGAGCGCCCAAGCCCAAGCTTCATAGTAGCCATCATCCAGCCAAAAAACAAAAAAACACATCACCATCATTGTGTGTGTGTGTGAGTAGGGAAGCTGTCACCTTCACCGGGATGCATTACAATCCAAGAAGGGAGCACTATACACTGTCTGATTGATCACGGAGGAACATATGCGCTGGTTGCATAACATACACACACGCGCACACACATACGTCTGTCATCTCTGTCCACAGCAAACGGGGAGCTGGGGAAAAAAGGTGAAAAGCCTTTCCCCCGTTTAGCCGATCAGAGCAACGGTACAGTTACGCCAACTACTAGACACACACAATGATCACGGGAGCGGAGAGAATAGAATGATCCGCATGCCCTTCTTCCCCGCTCTCCTTTCACCCTGCGTGATAAGGCCTGCGAGGCGAGCAGCACAATATGGTGAAATGGTGCATGCGGCTGCTGGATCATTGACACCTGACCAAAGGGATGGTGCGTGCCGAAAGGGAGTAGCGGAGAAAGGGGTGCTCGTTCCAGCTGGCTGACTTCGCGACCAGCTGCTGCTGTTGTGTGGACGTACGTGGAGCTTAGATTGAATGTGATCTAGCTCGGGCGGGAGGGATGCTCACTGTTAACTCACCAACAGTGGTCCGTTCGTCGCTTCCGGGATGGACAAAATTGAAATTTAATTAAACGATCATCGGGGATCGCAGATGCTTGCTAGGTTCCTAGCTTCCTGTGGTGCCTATCCCCCCCCCGAGTCAAAAGTGAAGAAAACGGAAATTAATTTCGAGTAACGGAACACATAACCTCACTAAGCTAGCACTAAGCACGGGAACTATCGAATTTCGCAACCGAATTGACGAAACATCGTCGTACATTATCGGCTTCTCAATATCGGATGCTGTTATCATTGCGCTAATCACAACGCCCGTATCGCCAGCGGTGTAATCAGTAAGTAAGTAATCTCTGCACTCCGCACACCAAAGAAAATCAAACCAAAATCTATTCGCACTTAGCGCACCCCGTTAGGAGTTGGAAAGTAAAATCTAATTGCCCGACTTGCGTCATAAACCTTACCCCTGTGCGCACGTATGTGTTAAAGTTTGTTTTTCGCGCATTCTAATCAAGGTGCGAGGCGCTCTCGGTCTGCTTATAAATAAATCATTCCTTCCGCAGCACGGTATTGCTCCTTCGCTCTGTAGCGATCCGTAAAATTGAAGAGCGCTCCGCTCGCGGCGCCGCTAGTAGATAATGAAGGAGGGAAGCGCGCCAACAAGCACACACATACACACATTAAATCCACAGAGCCACCACCGCGAAGGTTCTATTACCGGGCGCAGTCATGCATGGGTTTTTTTTTGGGAGGAGGGAATGAAGCCCAAGCCAATCCATTGAAGTCTAGAGTGTGGTGGCTCTTTTCTAGCCATCAGCGAAGCCCACTGTGTACTATTGCTGTTAACCCAGGACTGATGACTGTGGCGAGGCAAACGGACCGAGTGCTGATCAGAAAGCGAAACACATACGCGGCGCTATCCAAGCACCTCCTCACGGGGTGGAAAGGGGTGGCAAAGAACGAGTAAAGATCACCATTGTGTGAAATGATTTCTGCTGGCTGGCTGGAGCTCAAGTAAATAGAATAATAATCGGAAAGCGAAATAATCATTTTCGAGCGTGAAGTTTAATGAACGATGGTCGCTGGGCCTGCGGTTCTGGTCTGGCTGCTGGTACTTTGTGCCCGGCACATATGGCCTCTTGCGCTCCGGGTAAGCATCAGCAAAGGAGGGGCACATCAGGGTTCAATGGCAAATAGACATTTCAAAGTACCGCCTGCTAGCAGGCAACAACAGGTGGTGGTACGGCAACTACTTTCCGAAACCAACCAGTGCGCGAATGTTCTACACTCTAATCAATCTAGCTAGCGAATGGAATGACTGCCCTGGCTGCCTGGTGAGCAGCAACGGTGCTTTGCCGGTAAAGAACCATCGCCGATGCTCAGCTCGAGATCAATCGAAACACTTCAAAACAATGTTCCACCAACTTTGCGCATGATCTCTCTCTCTAGGGCGGAATGCGCTATCGTGCAGGGCGAGGGTACTAGAGATTCCTGCAGAGGTGAAGTCCGTGAACACGGCAGGTGAGCAGCGCTTATAATATTCACTCTGGCCGGGTATATGCTTGAATTTTGCGCACCAGAGACATCGCAAGAATTACCGCGTTTGCTACCCAGTCCCGTTTGCTCTTAACCTTACTTTGCGGGACTTTTGTCCTTTTCTTTGCTTCTTTGGGTGTTTTTTTTTATACGGGAGTCTCTTTAATAACTGTTTGCATTTCTTTACACCTGATTTGTTATCTTTTAGCGAGCTTTTCAATGCTAGCAGGTGTTTTTTCTTCGTTTTCTACTACTACAATGGTCACTATGAAGCGTTATCTACCCGTTATATTATCATGTTTTCTCCTTTTCATGTTTTTTTTTTCAAATGTTTTACATTATCATACTGTTGACCGTAGTGCCCTCGGGTTGAACAAACATAAATATCTTGCGCCCTTTGTCCCCCTGGCCCACCCCCAGCATCAGCAAAGGCAAACGTAAAAGGGCCATTTAGAATGATTTTCCAAATGATTTTCCCAGTCTGTGGTCGGTCCGCTCCATTCCACTGGCCCTTTTTAGTTGCTCTGCAAACCGACTGGCCACGGCAACCATCATGGGCGGACTCACTGACGCCCCGGTGCCCTTGCTTGCTGCTCCTCTCGTCTCACTGCCCCCGAACTCGCCGCATTTTCTCACGCATGCAATTAATTATGTATTTAATTTTCACTATCATGACCCGCATCTCGTCAACCTCCCCTCCATCCCCTATTTTCCTTACCCACCACCCCATCACCGATGGCGACCGCTCTGGCACCCTGGAAAAATTAGCAGATGAATCAGGTAGAGGCCTCGCGCGTAGTAGTAGCAGCGGCAGCAGCAGCAAATGAGGAGAAAGAAGGTGGGAAATGGTGGCACGCCGAGCGACGGAGCCAAGTGGCCGGTGGCTACCTCCCGAAAAATAAAAAAAAAAAAACCATGCTAGCAGGTTAGTAGTACCATCTACGAGCTGCGAGGCGCGAGCGCGAAAAGTTTCGAATTTTCCCCCTTTGACGCGCCGTCGCCATCCGCCGGAGGAGCCAAAGTGTTCCATTTTCAGTCGCTCGTTGGGCAGATGAGCAGCGAGCTGGCTAGGCTCTAGACCTCGCACGGCACGCCCCTCGGCAGCTCCAGTTAGCGCGACCGGTCGACCCGCGCGTGTTGGCAGATTTCCAGCTGATGGTGTTTAGTGCGGATCGTGGCGCTCTTTTTTTTTTTGAATGTTTTGGTGCCGTCTGATTAGCCCGCCCCGAGCGAGTCGAGTCCAATACAAGCACAGAAAAGGGGGCCACCTTGGTATTTGGTGGCTAGTAATTAGCGGAAGACTCGGTTAAAGATCTCGATGATCTTTTTTCTCCTCCTCCTCCTTCGCGTTTTTGGCTCGACTATAATTCGCGCGCGCGTCAAGTGCATTATGATAATGGTTTTACGATCACTCGGGATTGGGTTCGGGCGCTCATTACCGGCCTCGACCTCTCTCGACGTGTGCCCGGGCCCTTGGGGTCCGGAGAGGTTTATGAGGCGCCAGCCAGCCAGCCAGCCAGCCAAGATTTATTTCGCGCCTCCGCGTGCGCTTTTCCTTTCTTTGCTGCCATCTTGCCGTCTATTCGTTCGCGTTCTCCGACGGCGAAAACAAGACATTAAAGAGGCGGCCAATGGCGGAGTCCCTTGACACTCGTTTTCCCGTTAGTGGCCGCCGCCGTCCATCCGTGCTTGACCAATTAAGGGGGCGACTAGAATGATGCAGATGATGATCTCCGGAGAAAGGTGCAGTGCAGCTCCCCCCCTCCCCCAAAAAAGGTTGAGGCGAGAAGGGTGTTGGCAATTCTCATAAACATGGTGAATGCATTACGCGCTCTGGATGCTCTCCGCTCTGGATGATCGCTAGAACCCTCCGGACGGACCATAACTCACTTCGCAGTTCGTTAAATCTCGCCAGAGTTTGAACTTTGAGTTTTAATTAATAAAAACCCCCCGTTCTCGAAAAAGCTGTAGATTAGACGCGAAAGAGCCCGTGGTCGACGGCAAACGGTAAGACACCCGGTCTCGAGCCCGGCCCTGGTCCCGGTCCCGATCCCGGTTACCCGATCCATAATTCATCCCGCTGGTTCCGGAACGCAAGGAAGAACATGAAACGACGGGAGAGAGAGAGAGGAATGGACTCGCATCGTTGCACCCGCGATGCGAATCATGTTTTAAACATACATACACCCCATGGTCCACTTGACCAGGCTGCGGGCGCGTTCGCGGACGAGTTCGAGGCGAAAGGTGTCCGGGTATATGGAATGCACACACCCCATATGCTCCTTTCCCTCTTCCCCTTTTCCCGTGCTGATGGTCATGTTCTGTGAAAGGTTGCGCCTTCGTTGCGCCTTCGTTGCGACGATCCATTCTGTCATGTTACGGTTCTCGGTCGAGATCGAGTCGAGCAGCATGTTAAGGGGGGGCTGAGAAGCCCGTACAGCGATGAATATGAAACATGGAAGGGAATTTAATTTGCCGGACATAGGACTACGGGTGTGTGGCACACGCCCGGGCGCTCGCGATCCGTTAGCGAAAAGGGCGGATCGGGGTCCATCCGCGGGATAATTGAATGATACTCCGTTATGCTACGCCACACGCCAGCACCCGCCGAGATGACATACGAGACAGCCCGGACGGTCGGTCTGGTGAGATAAGGCAAAAGCTTTATTTCCAGTAACCACGATTTTATGCTTCTCAGCGGCAGCATGCAGGCTGCGCACGGGGGTGTTTCACTTTACTCAATGGGCCTGAACGGGTCGTTGCGGTGCTACCGAGTTTTGCGATGCGCTGCCACCACTGTCTTCTGTCGTGCTCGCGTTTAGATGCATCCGAATGCACCTTATTAGTCGGTGATCGTGATGATCGGCTTCATGATGATGATGGTGAAAGTGAAACCCAGTGGGAGGGGAATTCCCATTGCGCTCTCTCTTTCTCTCTCTCTTTCTCTCTCTCTGTCGCATTCGTATTGTCACGCGATAACCACCACCGCAGCAAATGATGCAGCAATAATGACGACAAATCTTCGCGCGAGCCCCGCGATAAAGAAATCTCTCCCTGAGCCCTGATCTCAGGCACATACACTAGCATGTATGTGTGCGTGCGTGTGTGTGCAGATCAGTGAGAAGCGTCACCGCGGCGCAACAATCGACGCATTGCTCGATCGTCAATTTGCCTCGAGGTGGCAAAATTTAAATCTTGCGTCAAATTTCTCTTCTCCCCCTGCTTTGTGCCTTGAGCTGAGACTGAGGTTTAAAACAAAATGGTAGCCACCACCTGGGAACGGTCGGTGGCTTGCACGTTTGCTAACAAATTGATTTGTCTTTTGGCGTTCATCAGCGTCATGTTTCTCGAAGCGAAACTTGTTTCCGTTCCCCCTCGCGTGCCGTCGCCGATCGATTTCATTAGATGTCGTGTGTGTGTGTGTGTGTGTGTGGCGACACGTGTGCGCGGGGCAGGCAACGCCCTAGGCCGACCAAAGAACTGGGTCACCCGCATTCAGGAGACGACGATTTGCGACGATGCCAAATGATTGACACACGCGCGCGGCGATGAGACTGTGGCCGGTGGACCAAAAACCGCAGCTCTACAGGGAACAGGTTTCTCTCTGTTTTTGGTGAACCAAATTCCCGGCCTTCCCGACCCGGTTCTAGCTGTCCTCCGGTCGATTTGACTCCCTCCCGGTCTAGACGCCACACGCAGACGTCGGATTATTCCCGATCGATCGATTGTCCCCCAGCACCCCCCTCCGGCACGTGTGACCCGAAATTGGACCGATTTGTCCCACCGCTCGCCGCGGGATAATTCTCAAGAATTTTTGACATTTTGAGATCACTCATCGACGAGTCGGCGGGTTCGTTGGTCCGGTTAAGGGAGGTTTTAGCGTTCGATTGGAACGCTGGAACTAGGCTAAACACATTAGCATAACCGAGGGCGTCACCAAGGGCTGCTACTTCGGAAAGTTTTTATTTTTTCGTTTGTGGTTTGTTTTCATCATCCACCGCACGCCGGTCGCCGCATTCTAAGCGACAGAAAAATCGAAATTTGACTCGTAGCAAGCCGATTCGTGATATGTGAGCAACGCTACCGGCACCGCAGTAGTGGCTGCTCCACGCGTGCTGCCCGAGTGATCGCTTGGCCTACTAAGAGGCTACCAATCGTTGAAGTCTTTCGTTCTCCAAACTGTCAACTTCGTGACGAAAACAAAAAAACGAAATCATTCCACGCTCTTCTCGTGTCTGTGTGTGTGTCTGTGTGTGTCGGAATTGACAAGCCGCTTCAAATGGATCGATTACCGAGAGGCACTAGATGGCCGCGCAAAACGAACGTAGCAGCGACACCTGATACCCGCGAGGATATTCATCATATAACAGCCGCTTAAGCATCATCAAAGACGATTTCGCTGCCCCCTCTGTGTGCCATTTGCGATTCGCGTACCGTTTCGGGTTACCGACTAGGGCCGGATAAAGTCCTCCTCCTCCTCCTCCTCCTTCTCCTCCTTCTGTTTGACCTTCTTCGGTGCCAGCTCTTTGTCGTCAGCGTCCGTTGCTGGCTCTCGTTACTTGCTCGTTTAAAGAAATTACATAATTCATACGCGCCACATCCCGATAATTGCGGAACGTTAAAACAGCGTCCTCCTTGCCCGTCCTCCCACTTTTTTCCCCTCCTAGTGGTCTCTCGGTGGCTCCGTAATTACGGGCGTTCCGTTCCGGGTTTAGGAGGCGCGGCGCATGGGGTGTCATGTGGCGATTCTTTTCTTCGCTCTAACCTCTCTCGACCATAAAAGGGCAAGCGGGGCTTTTGTTGTGAAGACGCAAAAGACGCCTCACGGCCCGGGAGAGGGCACTGAGCACGTGCGCGAGAGGCCAAGGTTACGGGCCCCGCGGGGTAATGTTGTTGCTGCTCCTTTCGGGCATTGTGTCAGGCCGCAACCAATGCCTGTGTCCATATTTGATGCTTCGATTCTTGGCCGGCCGGCCGTTATGGTGTGTTATGTTTTGATTCTTTCCTTTTCTCTCTCTCTCTGTCCCTAGCGCGATAATTTGGTCGCTTTACTCCGCGGTTGCCGCTTTGTACTTTCTTCTCCTTTTCCTTGTTGCTCGCAGCATCACAACATGAGAGATGATCGCGTAGAGGTGGTACGCGCGGAGTGTGGTACACCGATTCATAACCATTGACCCGACCCTGGCTGGCATGGCCAATCGGGCACCGAGACCGGGCGCTTATCATGCCGGAGCCAGATAGTATAATAGAGTTTTCAAAATATGTTCAAAATAACAGAAGCAACAGTTGGTGTGCGGCATTGTGTACCAACCGTGTGTGTGTGTGTACCGTGACCACCTAACCTCGTTCCATAGCCACCTCCTGGTAGTAGCTCCACAACAGAACAGAATGGGTGCTGCGATGGCGATGGCGGCTGCTGTGCCGGGAAGAGGCCTGCCGTGTTTCCAATCAACTCCCGGGACAACATAATTACGTCCAGTGAAGTGTAACGCGTGCGCGCAAGAGTGTGCGCGAAGAAGCAAAAGCAGAAGAAGAAGCAGAAGAAGAAAACTAAAACACAAAAAATCGGTCGAAAACACTCACTCTGGGTTCTTCGTGACTAATTAAATAGAAAACGGGAGGAAACGGGGGAAGTCCACACCATCGTCTCCTCCACCTCCTCCTCCGCCTCCTACACCACCTTCTCTTAATCGATCCTGCCGCAGCGAAAAGACTAAAAATGATTTAATTGCCGCCGGCGTGCTGACGCCACGAATAGAACTAGAGAGAGGTGCCAGAAGGGAAGGAAGAGGAGAGAGAGAAAACAGAAATCTTCTCGCATACAGACACACACACACACACATGCAATTAGCATCCAGTTAGGTCGATCGACAATGCTGTAGAACAAATTTCAATTAAAAGACACCTCCCGCTGCTGTTGCTGAGGGTGAGGGTGAGGAAGATCGCTAGGGGGTGTTAGTGGTGAGTGCAGTGAAGCGAAGATCACCATCACCAGAGATCGGTGCGGTCCAGCTACACGCCTTGATTACACCGAACCGAAGAGACACCGAAGGGAGCTGCACTGTCATCGATGAGGAAGCGATCGATTCGAAGACAGCATTAGAGAGACCACCTCTCCCCCCTCCCCTCCCCCCCCCCCCCACTTATACGCCACAGTTCCGCTCGGCACAGTTCCAACTCATTAAGACGTCGCACCAACCGAGATCCGAAGGAACATGTTTCGCATTCCACGGCGAGGAAATGTGGCCATTAATTGAGAGATACGCAAAATGAATTAGTGCAGCCTTCTAGAGGGGTGGCTGACAGACACACACACACCTCTTCCTCCTTCTATGAGCTCCCCTTTCGTGCGGCCTTAAATGTCCTCCTTGCGCCTGGTAACAGACACTCACGGCCCTCGGTTAATTGCCCTTAACCTCACTTACTCCGTCGGCTCTTTGGCGACGAGCCGCTGGCACCTTTCGTCTAATCTTATCCGTTGCTTTGTGCTGCCTGCCTGGTGCTCTCGGGGACGGTCGCAAATGATGAAGTGGGTGGATAATGCTTTCAAACCGCCAAAGACGCCAAAGGCTGCGATTCGCGCTGCCCACTTGCCAAAAGTGGGGGAATTTCAAAGGAAAGGTCCCGTTAAAAAGGGGGGGACCACAACACAAACAACGCGTGACCTACCGAGCACCCCACAGGCCGTAAACACGGTTCACCGAGAGATGCGGAGCATTATGGTGCGCACCGGACACCGCCAGACACACGCAGACAGAACATAGACAGGGAACGCGAAAAAAAACAGCAAATTCATCGCTGCGAGCAGCCAACACTCGACTCGATAGGAAAATGGTGCTCACACATATGATAAGCTAATGATTATTAAAATATAATGAAGTAATTCTTCACGCTCCAAATATTGCACAATTCAAACAGGGCCGTCAGTTTGTGTGCGCGCGCGCCCGCGCTCGGGGCCCGATCGAACCGATATTAAAGTGGCTGCTTCTTTCACCATTCCCCACCCCCGATTTGATGCTCTGTCAGCAGAGGAGCGAGCAAGCGGGAGCGGTGTGTGTGTGTTTTTTTTTCGGGGGTGGAGGTAACAAAAACCCACAGCGTGAGTATACAAAGTTGCTGATGCTGCGCACTGCTCTGCACGATGACGATCGTGCGATGGCACGGGGCCTCTTGGCCGCTTGCCGGTGGGGGTTTCGATTTCTACTTAAGCGATTAAGTTGTTGCGCTGCACAAATAGGAAACACTCGCTGGTCTGCTTGGCTTCGGCTGCTGATGGTGGTTGTGGCTCTAAAACAAGCATACTCTAAAGAGCCAGCTAGCGTCCCTCTAATGAGATGATCCCTCGTGTGCGCTCAGAGTCGCGGAAGTCTTCGATTGAGTCCTCAGCAATGCTGAGCTCCAATCAAAATCCATTGGCGCAACAGCTGCTGGTGGCCACGACCGATCGGCAAATCAATATCACGCGCTGTGGGAGGTGTTATGCTCTTTCGTGGCGATTGTTTGACTTCAAATCGGGGGCGTTGTTGCAGTGCGCCAGCAGCTGATGATGATGATGATGATGCCACACAGGCACACAGGCCCGTAAATGTAAATGCAAACAAGCTACGCACGGGACAAGCACGCAATGCGGGTGTTGCTTCAGCTTCAGCTGGGTGGTGTGCTGGTCTGCCGGGAACTGCTGATTAACGCAGAAATGAGCGAAAATGAAGCGATGAACACCAGCGATGCACAATAAAATGAGGAACCGCGGTGCTGAAGAGGCTTTCCCGCTGCCTTGAAATGCCGATTAGACGATTGGACCACAAATCATCTCTTTCTTTCTTTCACTAGAGAATGTGTTTAATTGGACACACGGCACACGGCACACAGCACATAACACGCACTGCAATAATGTAAAATGTGAAACAAAAATGTGCGTGCCTCGTGTCTTCTTCTACCTTACAAACACAAATGACAGGGACGGGCATAAAAAATATAAAAATCATCACAATGATTGTTTTCTGCCAAACTATAAATGATGTCCATGCTCAATAATAATATATTGTACTGTTTACAAGCAAGCAAAAGCATTTTTATCAGAGTATTGTAAAAAAAAGTTATTCGTAATAGAAGCTAGCACTAGTTGTTCAACTCCTATATGAATTAATAATATGGGTCTCGAGCCACCATTCGTTAATGAGATGGCGTTCGTAGAGGTTCAGAAAATGGTCCACAAAAAAACCACAACAGCTAAGGAAATGGTTCGAAAATTATGAAACGATATGAAAGAATTTTGGGAAATGATACCACAAAGCCACTTAAAGGCAGCGCGCGATGGTTTCATCTGGCGTTCCAAGGCTACAAATGATTCTTAAATTTGAGTGTTATTAGGGAAAACTTTTAGCTTTTGTTAATTAAGAACTACAATTAATAATCAGATGTAAATATCAAAATGCTGTTGCTTTCGAATGCAAATGCTTTCAAAAGATGCATAACTCGGTAATTGAAATCTCTCCACATAAACGCGTCTGACAGACAGACGAATGAACAGAGACCAACAGTTGCACGCACATTGCATTGTGCATCAGATGCATCGAAATCAAGGACAAATCAATAAGTGATATTCAAAAGCATAACTCACGGAACAAATTGGAAGCTTTGTGGTTTTGTTTTATGCGACTTTCAATTCAAGTGTGTCCACCGGACAACCATCGTTACCGAGTATCGTTACCGATCATTTTCTCTCTCTCTCTCTGTCTCTTGAACGTAGAGGGAGGCTGACATGATGCAGCGCAAAATTACATTCACCAGGTTGCATATGCAAATCGTTTGTTCCTTTCACGGACCCTGCGCTGCCCCGTGCTGCACTGCATTGGGTCAGACCAATTCGTTTCTCTGCGGGCCCTCCTGTGCCCACACGACACACGGCACACACACACACACACCCTCGGCACTTACCCTCCAGCGATCTCGAGCGCATTGATTGAGTCGTTAAACGGCCAGCGACCATTAAATGCTGGCCAAAAACAGGGACGGGGGAAGGGGGAAGGGAGGCCAATGGAAAGCCAAATGGTCGATCTGGTTTCTAATTTATCTCGCGATCGCGACCATTCAATCGTATTGAGTAAATTGAAAGTTTATCGACATTGAAACCGTTTATCGCGCAACGCAGCCAGCCAGCCAGCCAGCGAAAGCGATTAATCGATCGTGGCGTGGCGTGGCGGCCAATCATTCCCTTTCGTCCAATGGCAGCACCGGCAGCGACGACAATGGACCGCCTGCCAGTGATTCGCGCCATCGAAAAGCCGGAGCTGGAGCATAAATTATGAAAATTGATGTGCGCTCGCAGGTTTAAGGTCCGGTTTAGGAAGGAAAGTAGTTGACAGCTTTTTTCGGGGATCGCTAAAGATAAAAACGCTCCCCGCGGTCGGTGTGTTGTTGCAGGTGACATTACGCGTCGAGAAAAAGGGAGGAGAATGCTGGATAACGCTTGGTTGCAGCACGTTCACCTCATTAGTGCATTGTTGATGCGGGCGCGCGCGCGCGAGAAACAGAAGGCGCCCTTCCTTTCTTTTCATTTGACAAATTTGAATCTATGCGCTCCATAAAATCATAAACTTTATGGGACAAACAGGACAGCTCGAACGGGCGGCCCAAGCTGCTGCATAACATGTTTTTTTTTAGACTTTGTTCCCTTTTTCCCTCCACCAGACAACAATCACCCGTTGCATCACGTCATGTCACCGGTGGCTGTGCAAAGGGCTTGTCCCACCTTCCTCCCAAAAAAACAGTATTGAAGCCAATCAAACTCCTGTCCCCGTGTGTTTTTTACGAAGAATAAGACCGTCGAGCTCGGTGACAGCATCGTCAGGTCACTTTCACGACGAAATATGATAGAGTGAAACGAAATATAAACAAAAGGCATCAGCTTCCGGGGAATATCTTGACCGGAGTTTTGACGGTGAACCCTTCAACCGGACCGCCGCGGGGTGGCTTATCACGGCGCCAATGTTGCGGTAGCTCGAGTGCTTTCTAACATTCCTAAGCGTGGGTTAGCCACGCACCGCGGGTCCGGGTGTAATCCATCCAATCAAAATACCAAAACCCCGAAGGCGGAGATGAAGGTACATCGAATCGGTATCTGCCGGCCGCACCGAACGAACGAACGATCCGAAGTGACATTCTCATCGATTTCGACAGCCGGCGACAACGACCGGCCCGGCCATTGTGACAGGTGGCCCTCTCTCTGTCGATGGAAACATTTCCATTTGTTAATCTCATAAATCCGCTCCCCCTCCTCGAGAAATGTGATCCCACTGATTGCCTTTTCCCCGTGGAAAGCGCCGGCGTGCGGTTCGCCGATTCTGCAGCGAACGTCTTTATCAATTGATGATCGTGCTGGATGGATGGAAAGTGAAAAGCGCGCTGGCGCCAGAAGTGCCAGAAGCAGCCAGCAATTCCACGGTTTCCACGGAGCAACGAGCGATTTTTCACACCTTCCGCCCTCAGGGCCTCGGGAGTATGTGTGGCCCCCGTAAGCAATCGGCAGCACATAAGTCACGCCAGCACCGGGGCCCAGCGCGAGAAGGAGGGTTAAGTGTAACAAAATGCATCCGAGAAAGGCCCCTTGGGTTCGCGATCATTGGAAGGCATCTTCAGCATCGAATAGAAAGGGTAAGGAGTAGGGGATGGGATATATTGTAATTTCATTGCTACCTACCCTTCACACACTGCGTCACACACTGCGCGGCGTGCGGACTCCGCCTAATTACTGCATTGTATTCTAAGTTGCTTGAGACGCACCGACGCACACACACACACGCGTACACTAGAGAGGCGCGCAGACAACCCCTTCAACGAAGCGAAGATGTTCTCACTCCCCCACCCAGACGCCAGGGAGACGAAACTAGATCACTTGCAGTGTTTGCTGTTTTGTGTTTTGTGCGTTGTGGGAAGTCAACTAAGAGTCGCGCCACGCCTGGCTTCCTTTCGCTTTCTCCACACGCGATTGGCGCGTCGCTAGTAGCAGGCGGTGACACCAACAACCATACACACACACTCACATACACGAGCACACACTGTGTCGTCGTTGTTAGCACCCCCGGGCAGGCACGACACTCTGAGCGTTGCGTCTGGTTGCATCGAGTGCAGCGAAGCGGCGTCCGTGGCAGCGGCAGCAGTTTTGCGGCATCCCCAAGTCACCGCGGCATAGACAAGATGATGGCGTACAAATGGCGAGCCAGCAAGCCAGCAGCAGAACGAACGAACGCACGCACGGATTTTGTTTTTGCACCCCGTTTTTTTTCACACCACTACCACACCCGGTGCCGGTGTGGGAACGGCGAACGGCAAACGAAACTGAAACCACCACCCCGAGATGGCCGAGAGGCCAAAAGGGCGCACTACTCTCACTACTTTACGCTACGCTACTACTAGCGCTTTGTCGATTGTTCTTGATGCCGTCGCCGTCCTTCGCGGGATCACTTTTCGTTTCGTTTCGCTTCGTTTTTCGCTGATAAGCTACCAGTGCACAGTAGCACGATCACGCATCCGGAACCGGGAAGGAACCGGGTTTTTGTGTGTATGTTTCTTTGCTTTGCGATGCCAAATTCGAAATTAATTCACGATCACGATCGACGAATTTGTTTATTTCGCGGCTTTTTTTCTTTTTGGTGTACACTTCGCGGCTCACGCTTCCTTTCGAAGCAGCGTTGCTCGCGGATTTCCCTTGCTTTCCGTTTCTTTTTTCGAATTCCCCGGCACGACGATCGATAAATCACCGCGAAAGGGGGCACGTGAGCACGCGCCAAAAAAGAGTCACGCGCTGAAACTGTCCGTTAATTATGCGGACGAGCCTTTCACACACACGCACAAGCACACGGGGAAAGAGGGAAGGAAACGGGGAAAGCAAAAACCGGGCGCAGCAGATCCGCCCGAAATTTCCGTCACCGTCAATGTATGCACTGCTTAATGTCAACTCGGAAGACGGAACGGAACGAAACGGAATCGGAAACGGAATCGGAATCGCGATCGTGGAGGCGCCGAGGCACCGCCACCACCACCGGTACTGGACGCCGGCAGGGAGGAAGAAAAGCAAAAAAGTCCGTCAAGGCCGCTGGTCGAACGGCGAATGCAGACGCTTGCGCCAAGACGCTGCCGAAGAAGGTGCCCGGGCCCGGAATCAGACCAGTGGCTGTGGCGCTGGTAGCTGGCGCGACGACGATCCACCGGCCCGGCGCGGTCCCAGGCAGCGGGAGAGAGAAGGAGAGAGAGAGAGAGTCGGAAAGAGAAGGAGAAGGTGGCCACCGAAAGGAAAAAGAGCGCAGCGCGCGGTGAGAAACAACGACCGCGGTTGAGAGATGGCGAGAACAAGGTGCAAAAGCAACGAAACGCGGCAATGATTTCTCATTTCTCCGCCTCATACGGAGTACACGCGTCGCTGCGGAGTCGGAGCCGGTGCTCGCGCTAGCCGTAGAAGCGCGCCGCGGTCGGTGAGCCGGTGAGTGAGTTGAGCCGGAACAAAAGACTTGAGTGATAAGACACGAACCCTTCTGGTTGTTATCGTGTGGCAATGATATGACATTATACGCGTGGTTTTAAAATTGATTTGGTATCGGTGAAAGAAAGAGAAAAAGGAATGAATTCGTTTTTTATATCATTTGGATTGAAAATAATATGCTTTGCATGGAGATAGAAAAGGCAATAAATACATTTCTTATCAAAAACGGCTTCGAGTAACGCCCTTCAACCCCACAGCAAGCAATGCTCACTGCTATACATTACTACTCGGGATTCAGACAGCCTTGTTATGCTTCCAAGACGATGCACTCGGTGTGCGCCATCGGCACAGCGGCAAGAAACGAAAGCAGACGATCAAGAGCATTACCAGAAAACCACTGGAGACGCTCAAGAGAGTTCCAGTGAGTGCTCCGTACACTACCTTTCGGAGGAAGGAGCAAGCATAGTAAGAGCAGCACCACCGTATGCTTCACCGTCGTCGAGCGATCTTCGTGTCTGCGAGGCGCGATCGCGTGTAGCTCGTGAGTGACAGCGTTTCTGAGTGCACGATGTGACGAACGGAAGACGCAGACGCAGAAAGCAATTTAAAATGATTTAATTCATCCAAGCATCATGATGTAACCGTGATAACGACATAACACCTGATCCAACGGCCTGCGATGCCCGGTGTGGGGCGAGCGGCAATGGCGGGACTATACTGCTACTGTTAAGACCGATTGCAACCGTCGAACGTGTCGATCGGCGGTGCCATCTTCTTCTATCAAATTACATCCATTTGCAATTAGTATAATGGCAGTCACGGGAGGGGTTTTTTTTTATCAATTCCTTCCTTCCTCCGTTACATAGCGCTTTTCGAATTAAATTCAAATTTACAAACCGCCTAAAATGGTTTTCGCCGCTCGATAAAGCTAATGATGAGTCAAATGATCCCCCGGAGTGCCACACAGAGGAAAGAAAAAACAAAACAGTCAGATCAACCTTGATGGTCTGGTTTGCCATTTTCTTCGACCATAGCGCACATAAAGGTCCAGTTCAGAGCCCCGTAAAGAAGAAAGCGGTTCACAGGCAAGACCGTGGCTCATTACAAGTACTCTCATTTGCGGAAAACCCACCAACCCAACCACTAGTACCCGGTTCCGACGCAATTCGTAGGAAACATACGTCTATTTTTAATAACGTTCCCCATCGCCCACAAGCAACAAGCCCGACCGCATATGAGGTATGGTGCGTATGCGTGTGCGGTTACAACAATGGGAATGTGGTTGCCAAAAAAAAACCCCGTACCGATGATGAGCAACCGGTATAATGAGGGCGAAAAAGGGAAGCAGAATACCCGTTTATCCATGTTTCGACCGTGAGCAGGGAAACGGTTTGCTTCCTGGACCTTACCCTCCCTTTTTGCTGCTCCAGCAATTTATTCCAGCAGGAAGCTTACGCCAGTTCTCATTGCGCATTGCGCGTTTGTTGCGACGAGATGCCATTTA
Organism: Anopheles darlingi; assembly: GCF_943734745.1. Taxonomy (NCBI): domain Eukaryota; kingdom Metazoa; phylum Arthropoda; class Insecta; order Diptera; family Culicidae; genus Anopheles; species Anopheles darlingi. Next base: position 53,894,071 of record NC_064875.1, read on the forward strand.
AATTGGGATGGAAAAGCCCCACGAAAAAATGGGGCTCTTGGATGTAAGAACTTGCGTCATAGCAACGTGCGTCGGTATTGTACGGAGTATGGTTCTTGTTATGATTCCCCTTTTTGGCTTTGGCCCATTGGATCCTTTTCCTGTTTTTTCGCATCTCGTTTAGAACAATTAAACGGAATGCTTCAGTACAAACGATTGGATCCTACTCCCTCTACCTAACTAACGATAGTTCTAGGTCAATCAGCGTTAGTTAAATATGTCGAGTCAATAGAGCGGAAAGATAGCAACGGCCAAAACTGGTCCACTTTAATGGATGGACCGGTCTCTAATTATGTCATCTCTGGGATGGGGTGCGGGGAGGGACCTAGTCAGTACACGCAACATCGCAACACATTCTCGATCCTCCACCGGTTACCGAACCGAAATCGAGTTATTTCATCCAACTCCGAGTCTGGTCTGGCTGATGGCTTAACGGGAAAGTCTAGCTAGCTGGCCAGGGAAAATGGTGTTCCAACCTCTTCCTCTCCCCCGGGAGGGGGGCTCGGGCACCCGCACACGCATCTCAATAATCCCAGGATGCACCGCGGTGGACCCAGGCCACCGATGGCCCACTAAAATCTGAAAACAGGAAATTCGAAACCAGGAAAACCTGGATTTCATCCTCTCGCTCTCGCTCTCTCACCGGGTCCGGGACCGGTGTGGCCCTAGATTTATAAGCCATGTCCGTTTGAATTTTATTTTTGCAGCCTCCTTCCCCCCCCCCCCCCACCCTTCCAGCTCCTTGTTCGTTCCGGTTCCTGCTGGACGATGGACGCCCGCACTCGTACGGAATTCAGGAGAAAAGCCAGCGCAACCCGCGAGCGAACGGGTGTGGAAACAGGTTCTCTCTTCGCGCTTCGTAGAATGCTGGAAAACATGTAGGAGTCGCAGTCGGTGCGCAGTCCGGGGAATGCATCTTCACTTGCCGACCGGGCACTGGCAACTGCACACTGGTCCCGTACCCCGAGGCGGGCTTTGCTAGCGTTCGCTTCGCCAGATAAAGATGCGCGGCGCAGCTTTGACAGAAAACACAACCTCACGCGCCATGTTATCGGTTTGACATTATCTTTTGGCTCTCTAACAGACAGAGCGAGAGAGAGAAGTAGTGAAAGAGAATGAGCTACAAGAAGATGTTTCTACAATTAGGCTGAGACACGCTAATGAGAGGCTCCACGCACACGCGCACGGCTTTCTAGAGAAAGGAGATAAGGGATAGACTTTTCCCGCGATGGAAGACTGGATTGGATCGCGGTTGAAATGTGGAAATTCGTCTAATCTTGTGTAGGATGTAGGGTGGACGAATCTATCCAGGTACATTTAATTTCCTTTTATCACGACACATTTCACTTGTAAACTTAATGCTGGGGACCACACTGCTCGCTTAGTTGTAGAACATGTTTTGTGAGGAAACCATCTGACTTTTTCTGATTTCTTGATATGCAACTTGAACTACAACTTGTTAATAGGGAATGAAATAATGAAATGTATGAAAAAATACAAACTTATCCATTCCAAGAGGACAAATGCTGCCAAAAATGCATTTATTGCTTCGTGCTCGTGATCGTCTTAGGGACAAAATGCTGTACCTTGTTTGATGATTAGTTTCTCGGGGTCCGGTCGACTCTAGTTGATTTGAAATATTCTTTTTACTATTTTTGGTAGCATTTTGCAGAGAAAAAAATGATTGTAAAACAATCTTTTGCTCAATCATTTCGAACACTACGATCGCGAAAACGATTCTAAAGCAATTATTCGCATTCAAATCACATCCTTAACACGTCTACCTGTTAGATTGAATGTCGATGAGTTGCTCGAAGAGCAAAACAGATTGGTCCATAAGTTTGACATTTTTATCGATAGCAATTTTGGGAAAATGCTCAATTTTAGACAGATTCCGATAAAGATTCATGATCGTGGGTTTTCCAATTGACTATATCTTTGTCAGTTTTGCTCCAATAGGTTTACACGACATTTTTAAAAGATTCTTCGCAGTGAAAAAAAATGTGAAAGAATGCGAAAAAAATCAATAAAATATCATTAAGGGCTGGTCACAATCCTAAATGCTCGCTTCATCATCCCCATTACTTGATGGACGGTTGGCACACGCCAACCAAATGCGCCTCGAACCATGTTAGTCACCTGCGCGCCAAGTGTCCCAGTACCACCGTCAGAGTTGGATGCTCCGAGCGGTCTGTTTCGCTAGTAACTTCGCTTACACTGGCCACGCCACTGTGTCATCGTCACGGCCGCACAACCGCGCACAATCCTTACTTGTCCAAAACCCGCCAAAAAGGGCATAAAAGGAAACCTGAACCATCCGCGCGGTGCAGCGACGCAATCTATGGCAACAACAGATGGGAAAACCCGGAGCCCCAGCATGACCAGCAGCACCACCTTACGGCTGCAGGTAACTGAACCTCCATGGTTGCTGTCCAGGTGAAAAGCAACATACGCGCCGTACGCGCAGGCGTGGGCTTTTGGTTTTTCGTCGGAAAACGGAACAGCTTGAAGAAATCGAAAACATCATAAATATTTCATCACGAAGCCGTTACCTATTTCAGTCCGGCAATGCGCTCGCGATGGATCGCGCATCTGTCGCAATAGCGCACCCACCCCGCGTACTCCTGAAGAAGATGACTCCTTCCCCGCTGAAGCTGCCATAGCGACGAGTTTTCCCCACGGAGCAAATGAATAAAAATGATTCAACCGTCTCACCGCTGGCACCGCGTTGTCGTCATAATACATTCAATGAGCAATCAGGGTAATTCATTGTCATTCCCCCCGGTGGGAGATGATGGCAGGCCACTCGGGACAGAGCGAGGACCCCACACAACGCAGCGAGGATAAGCGATTACATCCCTCGTGGGCTTTCCGGCCAACATCATATGTGAGAGAGAGAGAGAGCCAAAGCGACAACCACCATATTGCCATCCTCAGATCGCCAGCAAGAACGAATTGATGAGATGGGAAAACCCTCGGTAGATGCCTGGCACATCAATTCGGTCTCGGTCCCGGCCATTGCGGATCGCTTCCGATCGCCGGAGAAAAACAAAACACTGAAAGAAGGGCCCTCTGGTGGGAACCGAATGGCGTTGGCGCTGTTTGTAAGTTATGGCATACCGCAATGGAATCGGAGTGTGGGATGAGGGGTAGGAAAATTTATGAGCTTTTTCATTGTCTCTAGCAAAGGTACACGGGCAAGAGTTGGAGACACCAGGCAGTTTGGCAGACAAGCGACAACCAAACAAACAAACAAACGCTATCGAGGTCGCCGTTTTCGGTGGTTCCCAAAAGTGTTACATTCCAGCGCATCTAAGCGCATAAAGTGTTTGCGCATAAAGTGCCACATTATGCCCGGGTAGCATCGTCGCAAGACGCATCGGGGGCGCTACTACTGTAGATATGAAAGGTGCGTGCTCGTTTTTTGCTTTGCAGAAGATTAGTTTCGTTTGTTAGCAAGCAGCATGTTACCGCAAGTTGTCTAATTAATTTCGTCTGAAACTGGAGCTACCCGGAGCCTGGACCTGGACACCTGGATATCGAGCCGGTGCTCAAGTGGTGGCCACACACACACATAAACTATATGCAAACACCGTTGCGCACAACCCCGCGAGTTGCAGTGTACTATTTTATGCGTTCAAGACGTAGCGGGCTGAAACACGAAATGGCGCATCTGCGTTCATTGCAGGATGGACGACAGCAGCAGCAGCAACAGCAGCAGCAGAGGCACCGGTCAGCGCAACGAACGGACCGAATCCCGTCCAACTAGATTTTCCACTTTGGCCCCGCGAGAGGTTTCAACGTCCGAAGCGTTACTATTAAACACACATTACGCTCGCTCGTTTCGCGTTATGCTCGTGCAGGGTGGGGGGGATTTTTACGAGAGGATCGTTCCGTCGGTCGATTTGAGGAAGAACATAATTTATTTGTTAACAGCAGGACCAGCCAGCGAGCCAGCGGTGTGTCCGGTTTCGGATGCGAGGGCGAGAAGAAGGAGAAGAAGCGGGGCGTGTCCGAAGTCCGAAGATGATGCCTTTCGCCGAATGCCGTTTCTAGGCAGGAAGGGCAGACGCAGCACCCAGCGACTGCAGAAACCGTTACACTGGACACCCTGGACAGTCGCAGGGCCCCTCCGGTTTTGACCTGATACCGTGAATGATGGTGGTGGCCCCCCGGGACCGTGAATCTGAATCCCGGACTCCGCCAAACATCAACGCATAACGCTCACATTAACGACCTGATCAGCAGCCTAATGCTGGGCCGCTAAAACAATGTAACTCGTGGTGGTGGGGGAAGGGGGCAATGTATCCGGGTACTGGCATGGCACCACACCCGGCATATCCGACCTCGAAAAGAGAGGGAATCAAATAATGGAGCCCTATTACGGGCGATCTGCTTGTTGACCTAAACTGTTGCCAAATACCACACACACACGCGCACACACGCCACGAGATCGCGAATTTCGGAAGACGAAGTGTTGGAACCCCTAAGGAAGCGGCCGCTTCGTCAGGTGTTGAAACCCTCGAGATCCGAGTCCCGTTTCCCCACGTATGTACATCGGGCGAGGAAGGCCAACATTTCCGCCCGGTGATGAGGTTTTTCGTGTTGTTTTTCGGGGCCGATCATCAACTTTTCACGCCCGTCCCGTGATTGATGGATAGCGGCATTACTCTTATGCGGTCCGGTTGTGGTGAAGGTTTTTTTTTTTTTTGGTTTGGCCAACACCCGGCCACATTCCACGGTTTTCTAATGAACCATTTTCGGGGTTTTGCGAGGATCGCGGTGTGGTTCGCGGAATGATCGAGCTACCGGAACGGAACACGACCGGGATCGTGTGTTTTGTTGTTTCATTCACAGGAAGCAATCGGAATTACGGAGCTTAGCAATGTATCTTCGGGGATTTCCTTTGCGATTAATATGTCGTGCTCTTTTGCTTCTTCGGAATCGGGTCTTTTAGTCTCTTTAAATAGTTCAAATCATCAAAAAGGCAATTGATTTTTAAGAAACTAGACTAATGTATTTGAGTTGTCTAGCTATTTTAGCGTCTCTCTGTATATAAAAAGTTTACAGCACATTTCATTTGTGAATAGCAAAAATCTAAGTTCTAATTCAATAAAAAAAAGAATCTAAACCATTAGCGATGTGGTAGAGCTATGCAAGTAATATTGTTTGTTCCATTTTACATCCTACTCGATGTGACAATAATAATTTGTTGTCTGTTAAACTCATGTTTGAAATGAAGTTTCATTTAATGATAAGAGTGTATAAAGCTATTTTTAAACAAATTTCGCCTGCAATTATGACTGATTTTTGCATGCAAAGCTATATTAACATATCGTTAGCAGAGTTACATGTTTACAGGATGCCGCTAATTGAAACGTTAAGGAGAGATTTGGTAATTGTTTGTTTCCACCTATCCCAACGATGAATCTTACAAGTATTAAGATTTTTTATACCACATTAGTATTGATCTCCTCGCTACCTTTTTCACAGAGACAAAAACTTGTCCAGATTATAAAAATCTAAAAAATCCAATGTACACTGGTAATTTTTATTTTCTTGCGTCCACTCTGCGAGATTTCAGACCAGGAAATTGGCAAAAATATGAAGAACTGGCAGTTCGTTTGATTTGAAAATTGAATGCAGCTCCTGTACCATTTTTTTTTTTCATGTAAAGTGTTGGTGGATGTGGATGGTGGATTGTGTCTTTGTTGACGAAGATGCGGTAGATCATGCCTCTCAGACAAGATAAGAAGCACTATAACTCGATGACGCATTACGATGACATACGCCTAATCAAATTACATTACACTTTGCATCCCAATGGTCAACGACTAATGGTATATAATCATGCAAAAATCAAATTGCTAGCTTGGAATGACCTTCACCCGTACCAGCGAACCCCCAAAATGCCTTTGAACCCTGTGCCAAAAATCGAAACCCCTTTTTTTTCAAAATGCGAATCTAATCGCTACGTCCCGTGTGACGCTGCAATTCACGGATTTCATCCTGATCCCACGAAGATAAAACCTCACTTTTGTCCCAGGGCTATGATGTGTTCCAGGTCTAATTTAACACCCGGTCTATGATTTAGGTCCGATGGTTTTTTTTCCTTCCCCCCCCTTTTTTCATTTGTTCGATTGTGACTCCTGAAAACACCCACCCAGGCAGTTCCAGGGGTTTTGTTTCATTTCGACGCCGATCGTCATCTTTAGCAGTGGCAGTCGCATTTTGTAATGCAAATCACGCCACACATCATTGTCATCCGCGGACTGTGTGTAGTGTCAAAGGCTTTTTCGGGGGACTGCCAGACCAGACCACCGAGACCAAAGCTGTCCAAACTGTCGCTGACGGTTCGTCACGGGGACGGCACTTTATGGCAAACACATCACCATCGGTGGAACCTCGCTCTCAATCCATCGAGGGGATGACCTTCGCACCTGACTGCCTAACGGTGACCTGTCGCTGCGGTCGGTCGTTACCGTTTTCCCGGGAGCGGCATTAAAAAAAAATTACCACCAGAAAAGGGGTGACCCACCGTGAAGGTGGTTCCCACTGCGGACTGCGGACCACGGACTGGCCAATTGATAGCGATCAATGCGTGAAACCGACTACTGGCAGTGACACGACCAAATGATGGCCCTCACATCCGCTGGCTGGCAGTTGACCGCCACCGAGCGACAGCCGGTCAGACAGAATTTCAATATTTGGTTTGTAATGCTGTCCCCTTGGTGGGGCGGATGGTTCGAGACTGATCTTGCTCCACATTACACCGAAGGTTACGTTTTTAACGATCGCCAATTGCCGAGGCTAAACCCCCGGGGCATTACATATCCAACGTATTAATACGGAATGTATTAATCAAAATCATGCTGCATCGATATCATCGGTCGGTTAGAAAGGGGAATAAGTTATCATTCGGACCGGATCTACGATCACGAAACAGCCCTAGACAAGGGACAGGGCCGGCGCGCAGGTTGTTAATGTCCAGCAGCTTCCCCCCTCGGCCAGCCAGTCAGCCTTATCAGGATCAAATTCCAATCTTCTTTCCAATTCATTGCCGATTCCCTCCTGTCGTCGCGACGTTGGTGCACGCCCTTTGCAGTCGTCACCGAGTTGCCGTCCCGGGGTCACTATCACGATCACAATCGTACATTGAACGATCTTTTCGCTCCACCTTTCGATTGGCAGCAGATTTATGGTGCCAGGGAAGGAGAAGAATCGAGGAGAAAACCGTTTCGCATCTCCGTTCCTCTGGACGCAACACAATCACGGAGCGCCGAGCGAATGTCGATGCAGCAGCAGCAGCAAGAGCAGCAGTCGTTGGATCAAATGCTAATTAAATGCTTGCCGCCTGGCAGGTTGCACTCGACAGACGAGCGACCTGCTGCACGACTGCTCGCGTGTAGCGTGTGCAGATGTTTGCTTAAAATGACGTCAAATGGGCAGAGAGAATGTGCAGCGCAGATCAGGTTTATCTAGGTTGCATGCCGTTATGTCTTGCTGCAGCGTCGTGATGATCGGTATTTTCTGGAACATCTAGTTCAGTCTCTCCCATATGGACTGGACACCTCCCCGTAAGGCCAAGGACAAGCACTAGCAAGAATGTATTGGCGCCCGTGCAAACAAAGTACACAAAACAGGAACGGAGAGCATATAATTGATGATGGTTAATGTTTTTGATTAAAAATCCATTAAACCCAGAACACGCCAACGCCAGCGGCCACCGTTCTCTGGCTCTATTGTCCGGGTAGCATACGCATGCAGCATTGTCTTATGTTGTTATTAATGCAGAACAGAATCCGAAAAAAAAATCGCTTCGCTTTTGTCAGCAGCGATCGTGTTGCGTTTTTCGTCCAGTGTGGTCGAGTTAGAGCGAAGTCATTGCCATCAGTAAGGTCCCAGAAGCGCACGGTGTGTGTGACAGTCTTACCGCGACTGGGCTCTCCGGTGACGGATCGGTAGACTGGTTCCGGCATTCCGGATGTGCGGAACAAAAGGGCTTCCGCTTGGCGTCACCCGCCCCAACAACACCTGCACACTGCCCCCTGTGTCGCTGTCTCACTCACACACGCGCGCACACACACTGCCGGGGGTGGTCAGCTCATTTCCATTTCATCACCTTCTACTCCCCTCCCATGGCACAGCGCTCGATGGTTCGTCTCGCCGTCGGTCAGCGACGCATTTAACCCTATAGCGCGCGCACTCGCGGAGGGATGACAATTGATCATACGCCATACGTGCACGACCACGCATACTCTCACAATTGCAAACCGGAGCGGCAACAACAGGGGCGACGGTGCGGAGGTTGATAATACATTCTTTTCACTGGCCAGCAGCAGCAGCAGCAGCAGCAGTAACCTCCCCTCCCCACCGGGTAGATATGTGAAAACTATTGGCTTGGATTTGCTCGGATGCGAGTGTGTGAAAAGCGGCAATGCGTGCAGAGTGGAGTGGAGAGTCGGTTGAACTTTTTCCCGACCCCACCGGCACTGGTCTGCGAACTTAATTAGCCACCCCTGGGCGGGGTGGGGTGGCTGCAGGTGTGTCAGAGGGTTGGACATCAAAAATGGGGACATTATAGGTAGAATATTCACCTGCCTCATATTCAGTAGTTCACGAGATCTCGCTGCGAACGGTTTTCCCGCTGTCGAAAGGGGTTTGCATCGATGATTCCAAGCCCGCCGCTGGTTACCAGGTGCGGACCTGGTGTGAAGGATTAGGAATTTTCGTTGAGTTTGAGTTGCACAACCAGCCGGACATAAGGCCGTGCTTGCGTAACCGAATTAGTTTGTGCCGGAATCAGCAGCCCTGCCAGATCATCACTGCCACGAAACGTTGTTGCCTGAAACTTCTGTGGGAATACTTCCAGTTCTAAATTACAGCGAATGCGTTTTTAAGAGCAGTAGCTGTGAGAATATCAGCGGAATTTATGTTCATTTTTGACCGTTTAGTGTTCGTGTGACAAGCAAAGTTCTAACAAGAAGTTTCTCCCTTCGACTGCAACAAGTGGTGACGATTGTGAAACCAACAGTGAACCTTGACTGGTGAAATCGTGCATTGCGGATTGAAGAGTTCTCTGCTGGTCAGAACTAGCTGTTGCGAGAACTAAAAACGTGTTCTTAGTTTGCGACTGCTGGTCAGTGTCTTTTGGTCAGGTGAGTGAAATGTAGCTCTTAATTTGAATCTTCATCTTGTGGAAATCGTGTTGTGATGGTTTAGCCAAGAAAGGTTGAATCAGAAACCAGAACAATTAATAGAATGAGTCAATGCACACCATTAAGTGTGTTAATTTTAAGGATGTTTTCGGCCGAAAATTACGGTAAACCAATTTGGAGATACCTGTAAAGTAACCTGGATTGTAATTTGAATGTTCCTGAAGATTGAAAAAATCCAGTACAGGCTGTAAATACATCAAGATTTGTTTGCTTAACTCTTTTGTTAAGGGATAATTGTGTGTGTCTTTACTAGAATTCTATTACAAACATGATGCAACCTTACTAGTTTAGTTAGTTGATTGCTTGTGAACACAAAGTCATTATTTAGGTCCAACAGAAAACTAGATGAAAAAAAGTTTGATTAAGATGCTAACTATTCCATTATTAGATTTTGTTAGATCCCATTGACGTCCGTTCCTCGCTTTAAATAAAGAGCAGGAGTCATTAAATTGCAGTTAAACGAAACACCCCTTTAGGCTTTAACTATTTCTATCCCGAACTTAACATCTCCCCTATAAAAAAATCGAACAACAGCTCATAATCATTAAAAAGCTATTCGAATTCGATCCCCTGCGAATCATCACCCTCCAAATTCACTCCCGAAAGGGGGGAAAAAATCGGAACCCATCATAGACAACTACAAGAACCTGCTTTATTTTAGGCATTGTTTGCCTATTCATGCGCCTCGAGTCCACGTGTCATCGAAGGTGTCGAAATTGGTGTGCACGTTATGCGTTCACCGTTCATTATTCTATGCCTGAGGTCCAAACACTTTCGATCGCTGGACACGGACACGTCGGTCACACTTTTGGGCCACACGCGCCTAGAGGCGTCAAACGAGGGATCCCTACCGGACGCCTCGTGTGGGACAAATCGCAGCCACAGCAGCAGCAGAACTGTTACCCTCGGTGATTTCGATCAAACCGCTCGAGCAACAGTCCGTCACAGTTGAGATGTGTTGCGGCACACCACCACAGGGCAAGTCCCTCAAATGTGTTCTGACCTCAATCAGCAATAAATTGCTCCCCAGCTCCAACAACTCGATCATAGTTGATCAGATTTGTAATGCTCGGCAAGGGGTGGACTTGATAGAAAAAAAGTGAAGCGACTCCCTCACTCTCTCTCTCTCTAACCATAATGACTCGTAGCCGGTGGGCTCGGGGTTCTCGGGGGTGTCCGATAAGAACCTCACACACACAGAGGGCGAGAAGCCTCCCGGTTCCATCGCCATCAGCGTCGTTCTGCATTTCTGGTCGCCGCTGGGCTCTGATGGACGACACTAGTTGATCACCTAGTAATTACATTTTCAATTTTGTTCCACACACACACACACATACACACAGAGGAACACTAAAAGACTCGTGTTCTAACCGCACTCTAGTCGCTAGCACTCGCTGCATGCTCGATCGCGGCGAAACCATTCTCCCAGAGCCATTTCATTTTCCCTCCCGAGTTGGGCTTTTTGAAAATCATAAACCGTGACAAATCAACTGTTCCGATCAGGAGCGGAAGTTGGTTCCGGTCTTGCACGCGTGCACATATGTGTGTGTGTGTGTGTGTGTGTCTGTGGCTTTTTTTGTTCTTTGTCGATTCGCTTCGCTTTCGAACCATTCTTCCCCGACGCACCGCACAACCGCAGCGACCATCATACCGTCTGCTTGGTGGTCACCAGGGCCACCACCTATGCCACATCATCTCGCGGTGTGGACCGTTCTCCTGTTCGGTCACCTGAACGGCCCCCGTTCCCTTACCCTTGCTGGTCGTCAGAATGATGCTGATGATGATGATGCTGAGAGTGCAAATGGAATTACCTCAAATACCAATGCGCTCGTTTGGCAGAAAGTTCTCCCACTCCACCCAAACCCCGGGGGTTGTTGAATGGCCCCGAGAACGAGCACCGCAGAAGGACGGACGGGCATGGGTATTCACGTGACGTGCTCCATTGGCAGGAATTTTATGCAAAAAGTTTCATCCTGAATATGAAAGCGAAGTCCGACAGAACACAGTCATTGTGGGGAGCATTGTGCCACGCAGCTCTTCGCGAAGGCAGCGATTTCACTTGCGTTTGGTTTGTGCGAGCCACGGATTTGTTGAAGGTTTTTACGTGAAATCTGGTGCACGATCTGGTCGCATTTGCTGAGCATTTGTGATTTGTGAAATTTCGTTCTACAGATTTTTTGAATAAATTCAACGAAGTACTGATGATGATGAGTACGATTTATCTGCAGTTCAATCACGCTTTCTAGATGATGAATAAAATCTTGATGGAGTTCTTCTGCAGAGCCAATATTTCAACAAGTTAGGTCCGGAATTTATTGTACTCCGATGTACTGCTATAATCTGATCGCCTAGACGACCTTCTCGGTCCCTAATTCTATAGCATCAACTGTTGAATCTAATGATTTTGATTAACAGCGAATTGAACTACCACTTGTCGTTTTTTTTTTCAATTTCCAGATCGTCCGAACTAACCGCAATGAGGTGACATGCGCGAAAGATATAGAAGTCGCTTTCTGTTTAGGCCTTTACCATCAAGTGATACTTAAGAACAGGAATTCCCTGGAACTGCTCAGTGGATTAACTTCACAATTCCAACCGAGGCTTAGATATCTAGACCTAGAGTGGTGAAGGTTTAGTTTACGAGTGTGTCCAAAGTCTAGCACACAACAGCAGCAGCAATAGCGGCATCCATTGTGGCTGCTGCTGACGCACGCGATGCGTAAAAAACAGAAGCTCCTTCCGGGGCTGGCAGATTTTATCGTACTGGTCCTGTTCGCCCGGATCGCGCTCGTCTTCGGCCAAACGTCCTGCAGCAACGGCCAGGGTCGCATCCTGTACGAACGGCTACCGAATCAGCAACTGCAGGGCTTCGACGATGACGTCGTGCGTGACTCGGCGCCCCCTTTTCGGGTACTGGAAAAGTGCCAGGACCTGTGTCTGCGCGATCGCACCGCATCGAACAACTTGGGCCGGGCTTGTACGAGCTTCGACTTCCAGCCGGGAAGCCGGATCGCTTCGTTCAGCGGAAGCGTCGAGTACGAGGAGTCGACTTGCTATTTGACCCGCGAGCAGGCCGCTCCCGAGGGTATCGGTAATCTGATGCTTGTACCGAACAGTGTCCACTTCACGGAGGTGTGCATTACCTGTAAGTAGCAGCGACGGGCATGCCGAGGAGAAGTAGATGCGTCTGATTGGTTCTATATTCCTCCACAGCTAGCCGACCGGATCGGGAGTGTCCTAGCCGGCGGTACGTGTTCGAGCGGCATCCGCGCAAGAAGCTGAAGCTACCGGTGTCCGACATCAAGGAGGTGACGGCCGCCAACCGTTCCGACTGCGAGGACAAGTGTCTGAACGAGTTCTCGTTCGTCTGCCGCTCGGCCAACTACGATTCGACGTTACGCAGCTGCGCCATGAGCCGGTTCACGCGCCGTACCCATCCGGAACTGCTGGAAGACGATCCGAACTCGGACTACCTGGAGAACACCTGCCTGAACGCGGAACGTCGCTGCGATGGGCTGATCGTGTACGTAAAGGAGGAGAACAAACGTCTCGGTGGTCCGTTCGAGGTGGAAATCTTCAATAACATGACGCTCGAGGAATGCCAATCGCTGTGCCTGCGGGCGGAGAAGTACTTCTGCCGCTCGATCGAGTTCGACGATCAGACCAAGCAGTGCATCCTGTCGGAGGAGGACTCGGTATCGCAGAAGGACGATCTGAGTATCAGCTCGAGCCCGACGCATCACTTCTACGATCTCGTCTGCCTAGATAACCGTAAGTAACGTAATGGCATCCCCGCTCTGCTTTATCGCTTCACAAACACACACACACACACATACCCACACATACACACACACACGCGCTTACAACGCTCGCGATCTGTGCGTTTGTCGTGCGATCGGTGCGCCCCGGTACTACGCCTCGAGGGTAGTACCAAGCAACCGACCGTGTATTGGAGCTCATTGGATTCCTCCGGTTCCGGTTCCCGGATTCAACGGGGTACACGGGTGGCTCTCTCGCTCTTGCTCTTGCTCTCTCTCTCTGTCTGTCTCTCTATCGAAAAGACTATACGCACGCTAAACGCGCTCTATGCATTAGAACAAACGCTTCTGTCCGCAAGGCACGCTTCCTCGCCGCTTTCCAGGGGGGTACTCCGTACACTTACGGACCAACCTCCCCGCCCTTTTGCTTACGTATTCTCCCTCCCCCCAAACGCTGGCATAAATCGTATCCTGCATGTGTGTGTGTGCGTACAAACACGCAGGATGTTGGTCGCATTTTGGATGATTCGCATTCTGTTTCCTGATCCCCGGAGGCTGAGACACGGTAAGACACGCGATCGCGACGACTCGGACTGTCGGTTTCTGGCTGCCAGAGATCGCCCTCGGTGACCTGGTTCTCTCCCCGTGCAAGAACACCACCGTACCGTACCGGCGTACCGTCTGAATCCTTCCGGGAATCCAATGGGCTCTCCACACCACAAAACAGAAACAAAAACCAAAACCAAAAAAAAAAAACCCCACAGCGTGGCCACAGCGCTCGCTGCGATGCCACGACTTGACCACGTCCCCCCACCGTCTTATAGCTTCTATCCCTTTCAATCCGTCCACCAAACCGCCCCCTGCCGGTCCGGTCGATCCGGCCATGCGCCGCTCGCGCCGCATCTCGCACCCCGCAGAGCGTGGTAACGAATATCCGGAGAATGCGGCCACGGCGCACCTGTTTGCGAGTGGCCGCCGGCCCGATACCGCCTTCCAGCGGTACCGGAACTCGCGCCTGGGTGGCGAGTTTCACTCCGAGATCACTGGCCGATCGCTGAGCGAGTGTCTGGACGAGTGTCTCCGGCAGACGAGCTTTCAGTGCCGGTCGGCCGTCTATAGCGATCGGTTTCGCACCTGTCGTCTCAGCCGCTACAACCAGCGGGACGGAATGCGCATCATCTACGATGCCGACTACGATTACTATGAGAATCTGATGCGTGAGTACTGCTACCAGCTATGGCAATGGCCCCGGTTTAAGGGATCATTTTGTGCTTTTTGTTTTTTCGCTCTGATTCCACCATTTCTCTTTCGCAAATCCTTCGCAAGCGCACCTAGTCGGGGGCGATACGGACACCACCAATGGACGACCGGATCCGACCGATTGGCGACCACCGTATGGTGGCGGCGGCAGCGGCGGTCCTGGAGGAAGTGGTAAGTTAAGGAGATCTCCAGGAAAACTCCGAACAACTCATTTAAGCCGGGCGACCGTCGTTTCATCTGCAGATCGTGATCGGGATCGTGTGCCGGATGATCGGCTTCCACCGGGGCGCTATCCACCACCGGGCGATCGGTATCCGATGGGACCACGGCCTGACTTTGGAGGTAGGTTCGACGAGAGCATTTCAGAATTCCCGGGGAAAAACCTCCGGTTGCACCTCGTAAATAATGATTCTCCCAAAGACACACTTCCATCGTGTGATGGCGATCTCAACACCCGTTTCTAACACCCCGGAACGGTTTCTGGAGGGTGTGTGTGTGTGTGTGTGCAGAGAGACCCATAGACTGGACCTCTGTCAGCAAACATACAAACACACACACACACACACCAAAGAAAAGCACTGTGAACCGTGCTGAAACCATGAACCGCTCCACTAAGCACAATCTTCGCAACCAACCCTCCGGTTGGTCCAATTATCTCTCCTTTCCGCAGGTGAACCGTACCCCGGTGGCTATCCACCGACGGATCGCTATCCCGGCTCGACGGATCGATACCCGAGCGATCGGTATCCGTCGGGTGGTGGGGACTACGATACACGCTATCCGCCCGTCTACGATAATCGGTATCCGGGTGATCGGTACGGGCCAACGGATCGCTATCCGGAACGCTACCCGGACCGTGAACCCGATCCCATGTACATGCCCCATGGTGGTGGTGGTGCTGGTGGTCCGGCCATGCGCTATCCTCCGCCTCCCGATTCCCGCTATCCCATGCCCGGTGACTCCCGGTATCCGATGGCACCGGGACCGGACTCACGGTATCCCATGGACCGTTATCCACCTCCCGATTCTCGCTATCCAAGCGATTCCCGGTATCCTCCTCCAACACAACCGGAACAGGGCGGACGGTATCCTCCCGGGCCGGCCGGTCCTCTCGGTCCGGATTCTCGCTATCCACCACCACCACCACCGCTCGGTCGTCCGGGTGATTCACGGTATCCGATAATGGCACCACCGTCGGCCACACGCTATCCACCGCAGGCTCAGTATGGACCGCATATGTACGGTTCCGCGCTGTATCCGGTTTCCCCGTCCCGTACACCACCGAACCGTGGCTATCCGCCACCCGTCGATCCGTATCCGGCCCCGGTACGACCGATCGACAGCAATCGGTACCCGCTGGAACCGACTGCGGCCCAGGGACGCTATCCGCCACCGTCAACACCGAACATGAATCCACTCTACAAACATATGGGTCGTCCGCCGGGTAAATATATGCGCATCTGTGTGTGTGTGTGTGTGAACTATCCTTTGCTTTATGTTTAATGTCCTTCCCCGCTACACCTTGTCCCCTATTTTATGTGTTACGATCTTCACCATTTTCCTGTTAAAAGATTTCACGTCACAATCACGGGGCTTACTTGGATGCATTTCGATTATCCACCTTTCGTTCTGTCCCTCCGGCAGGTCCTTACGATCCCTACATGCCACCGGGTTATGGACCGGAACGGGGCTACGTAGACGATCGGTACGGTGGCTACTACCCTAGCGGTGGCGGTGGACGTCTACCGCCACTACCACCACCGATGCCCGCGTTCCCGGATCGCGATCGGGGTTACCGTAGGCCCGGTGTTCCCGGTATGCCACCGGCGGACGGTATGGGTGGGTATCCGTTCGAGGTCCCGTACGGACCACCGTCCGGTACCGGTTACGACAATACGCTCGGTGGTGGCGATGGATTCGGTGGCTACGGTCCGCAACGTCCGTACGAGACGCGCTGCGACAACGCGGACGTGTTCAAACAGGTTGCGTCGAAGCGCAAGATGCGCAAACAGTTCATCCGGCGCGTCATCAATGCACCATCGCTCGGTATCTGCCAGCAGGAGTGCGCCTCGGCACGGGACTTTATGTGCCGTAGCTTCAACTACCGGGACGGGGGTACACCGTACGAGACGGAGGGTAACTGTGAGCTGAGCGATCGGGATTCGCGGGACCTGGACGTACCGAGCACGCAGATGTTCGAGAGCGATACGGCGGATTACTACGAGCGTACGCCCGGTGGCCGCGGTGGACCGCACGAGGAGTGTCTCGATGGTATGTGGATGGGATGTGGTTGGTTGTAGGTCAAAGGCAGTCCCTTACCGTGTGACTTCTACTTATAGTTGGCCAAGTTTGTAACGAGGATGGCATGGAATTTACGCTGCGAACACCGGAAGGCTTCGTGGGACGTATCTACGCGTACGGGTTCTACGATCGGTGCTTCTTCCGCGGTAACGGTGGCACGGTGAACGTACTGAGGATCAGTGGACCCCAAGGATATCCGGAGTGTGGCACACAGCGCGTAAGTATCTCGTACTCCTGATTCGAAGACGTAGTGACGACATCTCTGACAGATTGGCTTCCTCCACGAACTTCCAGTACGGCGATACGATGACCAACATCATCGTGGTGCAGTTCTCGGACAACGTGCAGACGGGGCGCGACAAGCGCTTCAACCTGACCTGTATGTTCCGTGGACCGGGCGAAGCGGTCGTAACGTCCGGTTACATCGGCGCAGGGTAAGACACACGATGTTCCACCGTCCATTAAGGGTTCTCTTAGGTTCCCCGTGTTAGGGCGCGTAGGTTTGGGGTATTGGACCGGGCTCTGCATGCCGAGTAGGTTATCCCGCATGTACCCGTAATGTCACCTGACCTGACTACCAAAAAAAAAACCAGTCCGGTAGGCCAGTTCGATAGTCACCTAGGCCGATGGCCTAGACCTAGCTACTAACCGCATGTTCGCGAACCGACGCCCCTTTGCTACGATCATGTTACGCGTGCAGACGAAGTGCCGGTGATTCCGAGACCCACCCACGGCTAACATGGTTCGCAGACAAAGGCAGATCAATGCATGGTTCTCACGCGCAGTGCTCTTACCATTGACAGATCGGGTAGCCCCATACCGATCGAGTATCTACCGGCGGAGAACTCGATGAGCAACAAGGTGCGTCTGATGATTCTGTATCAGGGCCGGCCGACCACTACGATTGCCGTCGGTGATCCGCTAACGTTCCGGCTGGAGTCGCAGGACGGTTACAGCCACGCGACGGACATCTTTGCGACGAACGTTGTGGCACGCGATCCTTATTCGGGACGCAGTGTACAGCTGATCGATAACTATGGGTAAGTGGTTTTGCTTGGTGCGTTTTTTAATGCAGTTCTCGATGCTAAATCGATTGTTTCTTTATCCACATCCTGCTCTCAGCTGTCCGGTGGATAGTTTGGTGTTCCCGGAGCTCGGCAGATCGCGCGATAATGACGCACTGGAGGCACGGTTCAATGCGTTCAAAATACCGGAATCGAACTTCCTCGTGTTTGAGGCAACCGTCAGGACGTGTCGCGGTGGCTGCCAACCGGTAAGCAGACACTGATCACTAATGCGCCTATCAATCGATCGATCCTTTCCTACTTTCCGTTGATAATTGTAGGCTTACTGTCCGGGACCGAGCGGTCGTTCCGAGCCATCGTTCGGTCGACGCAAGCGCTCCGCCTCCGAGAATGGTACGGAGTTTGCTGGAACCGCGGAACCACTGGTAGGCGCCGAAGGTACCCAGGTAGGGGACAACGATTTCGACGTTGAGGATCAACACCTGGCCGAAGATGAAGTGCTCGTCGTGAACGGTACGATGGTAAACGGTAGTGCTCCGGTCAAGACGAAGGATGCGCCCGGTGAGGGGCAGACCGCTGCCGCCGTCGAGACGGCCAGCACGACGACCGGCGAGATGCCGGAGCAAGTGCGCGAGATGATTGAGGTATTACCGAGCGTACGAGCGTTCGCAAGGGGTTGACGGTGCAAAAAGTAATTCAAAGTCTCGCTTCCACTACCGCCACCGTCCGCTGCAGGTGTTTCAATCGCGCGAAGAGATGCAACAGGACACGGTCGCCCGGAAGATGGTGGCCCCGATCGAATCCGTCTGCCTGACGCACGCCGAGTACTACGGGCTGATCAGTGCGGTCATCCTGCTGGTCATCCTGCTGATCAGCATCACGTTTGCGGCGGGCATCGGCTACCGTAGCTACTGGCGGGTCTTTATGAAGAACCGTACGCTCGATCGCCATTCGCCGGTCAATTCGTTCAGCCCATCGGCCCTGCATACCACCACCTCCGGCAGCCAGTTTGAACCGGGGACCGGGCGTGCTCACTCATCAACGACGGGCCGGCGACCACCGGTACGCACCCCCGGTGGGGTGTCACTGTTTGGCAATGGTCTGCAGAAAACGTTCGCCACTGGGTAAGTCTGGTTACTGGAGGTATTTCCCAAAAGGGGACTTCACAACGGAACGTCATCTCTTTACAGTAATCTGTCGCGCATGTGCCAGATACCGGTGATGAACCCGCTGTCGAGGAATGGAGCGGCCAAAAGCGATTTCGATGATCCCAGCGAACCGATCTACACCGATCCATCCCTGTTTGAGCGATCCAGGTGAGCACGCGGTTCACTGCTGTCTCTATCTTTTCAGTTTACTTCTTTCTTTTACGATCTCTTGGAATCTCTGTTTTTGGAAAAACTCCTTCTAAATTACCTCTTTTCCACTCTTCTTTCCTTCTTTCTTTCTTTCTGTGTTCAACTTTTTTTCTGGAATTTCCGCCGATGTAGAATTTAAAAACCAAACCTTGCTTGCAGGTCACTGCGTAGTATAGCTGTCGATCAAACGGAAGATGCCAACAACGTTTAAGCAGGAAATCAGGATCCAATCGATCGCGTTTAACTTATGCCACTCTATGAAACGATGAAGAGAAACGAGAAGAACATGAGTTTGCACAACGTGCTTAACACTCAAACAAAGGGTTGCATTTATGCATTTCTACGAGCAGCTGTTTTGGAAAGCGAATTGCATTCGATCTTTTCTATCGGCATTTAATTTGCATATTTATTTTGAGTAAAGCATTCATACAAACGTAACAGGGATTCCACCAGGGGCGAGGAGTAAAGACAGTGAGTGAGCCATTACAAGAAAATGGCGCCTGTACCTTTGAACCACAGTAATTGTCCTCC
Organism: Anopheles darlingi; assembly: GCF_943734745.1. NCBI lineage: Eukaryota > Metazoa > Arthropoda > Insecta > Diptera > Culicidae > Anopheles > Anopheles darlingi. The sequence continues at coordinate 53,913,561 of NC_064875.1, forward strand.
GTGGCAAGCCTCAAAAACCCACCTTTCCATCACAACCAACTGTACCGTTTTTCAGTGCAAACAGTAAATCAGCTAATAGAACCAAACGAGAGCATATAATGTTAAGTACTGTGATGGATGTCCGAGAATGATTCGATGGATCATCGATTCTACTGCTCGTTCCAGCAGACTATAGAGAGCAGCTCGCGTAGGACCGATTCGACCGTGAAGTAGGAGTAAGGACGAAATGAGCACGACGAGGAAAGTGCGTGCAGGTAGATGTAGGATTTTTTTTAAAGAAAGAAAATTACTAATATACTTATGCTAACATGTCTCTACTGGAGGGATAGCGTATACAGAACAAAAGAATCCGGCGTTCCTCTTGATCCCGATCCCCGATGCTGATGTCCGTGTATGATAGGTGAACGTGGACGTGGGCTTGAGTGTCGCTTCTATTTATTCGATTTATGATTTATTCATTTTCCCGCTTTTCTCGCTAGACTTAAGCAACGAGGTTCTCCAGGCCAGAGAACGAGTAACATACAGAGTACGTAAGCTTACAAGGAAATCTGCAGAAGCTAACATACATGCAGCACCGTGTTTGTAGCAGGCAAGCCTTTCTTGAGTAATAAAAAGAATAGAATATTCAATAAGCAAATCCTAGCCAACCGGTGTTTAGCGTCATCATTTGCTTTCAATATCACATCATCATTGCCACCCAGTCGCTGCTGCTATCCACGAACAAGATCGAGCGAGATCGTGCAAAACGTGCCAAAGAGGCTTAAAAAAGAGGCGCTCGGTGCAAGCTTCAAGTTCATCGTAGGTTGTGGGTCAATTCTTGCGACAAAAAAGTCACGACAAAGCCCAAACATTGCGTCGATGAAATTTAAACATCAACAGCAATCGTGCCATAACATATTGGCTGACCACTCGCGAGACTCGCGTGGGTTTCAGTTGTTAGGAGTTCATCAGAATCAGTTACGTTTCAGCGCTTCATTCTAGTGGTTAGGTTTCTAAGCTAGCGTTCCAAATAACTATCCGTTGAGCGGTAGTAACGTTGAGCTAGCAGTTGATGCAGGCAAGCTTCGTGTGATCCGTTGGAACGATGCATCTGGACAAAGTACAAATTGTTTGCTTTAATCTTTTGCTTGTGGCGTATGGTCTCGGCGCAACATCAACTGAAGATCTCATAAAAAATGAAACAAAACCATGTGATACGGTGAGTCAGGCATTGCATTGCTGTATGTCGATGGAGAAAGTAAGAAATTAAGCGAATTTCATTTAGCGAGCCTGTTCCAAACTGGAATACTTCGATAAGCTGAAGCAGAAATGTCGCGACTTTCCCGGCGGTGGATATCTGGTCATAATGGATCACGTAAGTAATAGAGTGCAAAAGCCCGGATCCGATTAAAAGTACTGCAACCCAACTTATTCCACCGACAGTCCACCAAATGTGCCCACGGTGATAGTGGTTTGCATACGTTCAGCCGACGGGACTACTATTACGTGTGTAATCCGGATGGAGTTATGATTGGATTGTGTCCGGATAATACGGTAACTATCACCGGCGAAATGGAGAGAGCATGAGTGCGTGTGAACTGAATGCTCCACCTTCTCCTTCCTTAGGTCTTTAGTGACACGGAGAAACGTTGCATTACGCATACCTCGGTTAACATACCGAGTACGATCAAGGTGCATGATGAGGCACAAAATAAGAGCATTGCCATTCCCGATTGCAACGGTGTTGGTAAGCATACGGATGGCCGCCGCGCTAATGAAAGGGTTTGACGGAGGTACGATCACGTGTTCCCGCAGGTCTGTTCCCGATACCATCGAACTGTTCGTTCTACTTCCGGTGCCAGGAGCATAACTACAATTTCCATCAATACGTGTACCAATGTCCTTCGGGCACCTTTTTCCATCCCGATCTTCAGAAGTGTTCCTCATCCAACAAATGCTACGATGGGCATGTAAGCAAACGATTCGATTCGCTGTAAGCAAACAACTCAACCGCGATGTACATGCGCATATAATCTCTTACAGGAAGATATTTTGTACCGCTTCAATACGGATTACTTCCCCGAATGCCAAGTGCATGGCCAATTTCGTACAGCCAAGGATTGTACCCTTTATTACCGGTGTGTTCCGAATATGGATGGATCGTTCTACCAAATTCGCTACGAGTAAGCATTACGCACAATTCTTTGCGTTCATACACTTTGCTGAATTTTTAATCTTGCCTCACCGATCGATAGATGTCCGTACAAGATGTATTACAACATCGACCGGGAGCTCTGTATGCCGGATCATTTTCAGTATTGCGACTACATTTCGCAAGAGAAGATTGTCGAGGACTACAAACTGAAGCATGATCTTGCGAACACGACTTGCGATCCTCAACCAACAACGGTCATAAGTGCACTCAACACACAAATCACCTCCATCGCTCCCATTGACTACGGTACCACACAGCCCATGCAAATGGATGAAGGATTGTCGTTGGTTACAGATGGTTATGGTGACACAGCTTCTGGCAATGATACATCTACGAGAGACCCCATTCCGTTGCCCACAGATTTTGTGGGGTATAGCATGGAGCAGTCTGAATCAAATAAGGACAGCAAAAACGATCAATCCGGTGCAACTCCAGAAGAAAGTGAGCCAAACATCGCTACTCCTGAAAAATTAGATTCCGACACATATCCTCCGAATGAAGATGTTCCAGAGGAAACAATTGACCCAACACAGAACACACTAGAATCACAACCTGTGAATACGGAGGACGATGTGGCAACGACGAATCCTCCCGTAGAATCCGATATCCAATCGTTTTCACCCAAGGATAGATCTTGGATTTGTGCGGAAATAGATTGTGACCTGTTCGAGTTCGATCAAGAAGCGATGGAGTTCCGAAGAAAAGTGCAACCAGCAGAAGAGGAGCCATCCAATGAGACCAACGAAATCACCCCGACATTCGCCACCGAAACACCAACCTCCATCTATGCTATCGTCAGCCCGCCATCCTCTACTCCTTATAGTCTGGAAGAACCCCAATCTGCCAGCAAGCCAGCTTCCACGGAAAGTGATCCTTTGATTGATGCAGAAACTGATGAGGGTAAGATGTATGACCCGTACAATCAGAGCATGGAGCAAGAGCCTTCGCTCGTCCCTGGCGATAATTCCACCATCTACTTGGAGACGGATGTTCAGGAGACGCCAGAAATCACGTGTAATGCAACGCGTGACGGAGAAATCGAGTGTGATGGGGGCAGAATAAGCAGGGCAGGGATTCTGTTGATTCCTGGGTACGAAATCAAGCTGCGCGTGTGGCAAGATTTCCCGGACCGATTTCCGGAGGAGCGTAAACCTAAAATCAGTGTGCATCTCCTCCTCGAGTATCCCATGAATTACGTGCTCGAAGCGTATGCGAAAGAATATCGTCCCGTAACGCCGCAATCGGACAATCTGTTAGAAAATAAGGCCCCCGCGAACGTACAAAATGAATAAAACGAATAAATTAAAGTAACGGCAAATTCAAATAACCGATCAGTCGAAACGAAAAAACTTGATAAACGAAATAAACGATACAACGAACGAAATAAAAAACGATAAAAAGAACCGATTTGAGTCCATTTTTAGGACATCTCATATTGCCCAGCTTGGGACAAAAGTGCACTTTTCACCCACTTTTATGTTGCATTTTGGTACTTGGGTGTTTAAACGCCCCTGTTCAGAATTCCATTTTCTGTCTCGCTCCTCTCACGCGTGCGTCTTTGCGGTCCCAGACATCATCGAGGAAATCGAAATCTGGTTTTGCGTGCAGGTGGATTTATCGTTCGGTTCGGTTTGTGTTTGGATCTATCAGAGTGCACTTTGTGGAAAAAAAGATATCTGCATTAACCCGGGTGCGTGTGTGGGCGCGTTGCGTTTCTGTGTTGAATCCTGCGTGGTGGGTGGGCGGGTGTTTGGGGGTGGAGGCGCGAGGTGAAACATCCTGCAGCAGGCCCAAAAAACCCATGTTAGTGCCGATCTGTGTTGAGCTAACGAGCAAAACCTGCCCCAATCAAGCAGATCCTTAAAAGGCAGTTTCTTGGAAGTCGTGCGGACAAGTGAAGGCCCTCAAAACGGCCCACCAAGACCCCAACAGCAGCAGCAGCAGCAGCAGCCACGAAAGAAATTTACCTGGTGCTGTTTGTGTCCCGTTCTCACCTGCACAACCTCCGACGGTGTGATGCAGTGCCCTCTCTTTCTCCCGTTCTTGAGACGTCGACGACGATGATGGTGGTGGCTCTTGTTGGGCATAACTCCTTCGGTGTATACGGGGCTGGCCAGAAGTGCGCATCATCGCGTGCATCGCAAGGAATCCCCTTTCTGCTCTGGTGCAAAAGCGTGGTCGAGTATTTCGTTGTTGAAGACGTGAGTGGAATGCATGCGCAAGGAGCAGCACGCAGTCGAAGAAGGTGCGAGGTGCCAAAAAGAGTGTGTGTGCGCTTGTGTAGGAGCAAATCCGTGACTCATCCTCATCAGTTCGGGGGGACAGTTTTATTGCTTTTGTTTGTGCTCTAGAGGGTGACGCGCCGCCGTTCCGCGAAGAACCGACACACCACCTATTGTTGATGTCACGCCGCAACAATTTGAAGGCCATGCCCGGCCCTGCTGATTGGTGATTCGCTCTGCGTGCACTTCCGTCGCTGGCTGCTGCAGCATCAACAACTCACACGCAAGGCGGTCCGCCGACCCGCAGAGATAGTCGAAAACGGAGGTCCGCCAGCCAGACCGGCCACTTGTTCCCGCATGAGAATGACCACCTGCCAACATTTGGTGTGCATGCGTGTTCGCCGACCAGCAAGCTAGAGATCGTTTAATTTGGAACCTATTCAAATCTATAAATCTTTGGGTGAAGTTCAATTGTACGATCGAGGAGAGCGAATTCACGAAGCGAAACGATCGAATACATGAATGTGATATGGGCCATTATTGCTATGTACTTAAGTCCGTGAAGTGACTGGATTGTGCATGTGGAAATATTAATTTACCTACGTTAACTCAACCTCTTGAACTTACGGTCGTTATTTCTCGTCGTCGCACGATGAACTGCTTTAAAATGATGTCATTTGAAGTGAATATTGCTGAAGAAGATTATTCCGATGACGACATTTAAGGTCGTTTATCCTCAATGAATTATTCAGTTATGCACATTCCGAGGAGTATATGCTCATTCCGAGAATTTCATTCATTTCACCAACAAGCCAGAATAGATATATTCTGTTTGGCATCATGGCAGGAGTATTAATATTGAAGCGAAGAAAATATTTCGAGGAGCCTCCATCCCTGCAGCATTAACTGTACTTTCTTATCAAGATTGCTGTAGGAACTTTTACATATTATCGGGAAAAGTCTGGGATCTGATAAGAAGAGAATAGTTTTAAAACATATTTTTGCCAGAGAGGATTTATTCCACACCGTTCATTTAATTTGAATGCTCCACAAAACTAACTTGTGAGGGTATTTTTTTGTTTGGAAAAGGCCTCAAGTAATGAAAACATACATTGCTATTCGTAACAGAGGTGCACAAAAACATCTGAATAAAGATCATTGTTGCACTGTATGTAACTTGTGTTTGTACAAAACAAGAAAACCGATCTTGGCAGAAAACTCTGAAGAAAGCTTGTGGTTAACCACCCACGGGCTCTGGGGTGCCCACACTGATATTTTGGGTCCGTTCTTATAACCTAACAAGCACCAGGAAAGATTACACAGGTGAATTGCTTCATGCTCGAGACCTAGTTCCAAGTCTGATAAGCCGTTGCTGCTGTGTGCGTTCTTACCTTAGTTCCACTGTTACACTCATCAGCAATGGTAGCTTGAAGCATAACAACTCGCCCTGAGCACATCCAAAGACGTTTCGTGACGGTTCTTTTATCAGAACAGACCACACTTTATCGACCAGCAGCAGCTTTCGTAACCTTGAAGACGCAACTACTGTTCAGGAGCAGAGCCAGCAACAAAAGAAGTACCACAATAACCTACCGAAGAACAAACGGTTTCCAGTGCGCACTCGGTACCACTAGTAGATGATTGGAAAAGAGGAAATGCGGTTCGTTTGATGGTGAAAATTGGGAGCAAATCAAAGCACCCTCAGCAACGGCGATCCGATTCTTCATCAAAGGGCAAGAAGCGGCGAAATAACCAGGAAGAAACAACAGACACGGCGCCGAGACCGTGCTTGGAGTCGCATTTCGCACCCTCTAATAAAAGGACTTGAAATCCTTTCGATCCATTGGGGCCATCGCTGCGATCCGTTTTTTTCAATCCCTCTAATAGATCCTTCGTTGTTCTGTTGTCAGTGGTTCTACTGGTAGCCTACTACGATTGTCTGTGTTTTTGTATGTGTGTCTACTTCGCTGGTGTGTATTATGTACTTCGAGGACACGCCGTAGTAGTATTCCCTGGAGTGAACCGACCGATGCCGCTATACTGCAGTGGATAGCAACACAAACTTAACGGTGGCAGCACATGCCTTTGCGACTGCAGCAGCGGCCAGAGAGAGAGTTCCGCTTTGATGTGCTGTCGATTGTGCAAGGATATACACACGCAGGACGGCCGGTGCCGTTGCGATTGTTGTGTGTTCCGTTTCTCTTGCCCCAGTTCTCGTTTGTTGTTGGGGATGGGGTTGTGCTTGGTGCCACACAACCACATCACACTACAGTACAGTACAGTACCCTGCACAGTACAGTGCCTGCTCTATTGTGCTCTGATGGTGGTCCTGCCGGCATCAACAATGGAACCAACACGAGCGTTGGTCGGCGTCGGGCTTTTATTATTTATTTTTCCTCATCCTCGTCGTTTTTTCTTCTTCTCTTCTTCTCCGCTTTTCCTCAGCAGTCCGTGCAACCAATTTTCCCTTGATTAAGCCATAGCCACACCACAGGCCAGCAGGATCCTGCCGTTGGGCAAACGTGCGACGTTGCTAGTGGTGTGCGCCAGTATGTGAGTGCAGTGTAAAAGGACGAGCAATCCTTGTGAGTGTTTGTGAGGCGCAAGTGCGAGTAAGCGTAAGTGTTTTTGGTGCCCGCTAGAAGGGAAACCCGCTTTTCCAGCGCGAGTCGTCTGACGCAGCGAGAAATTCTCGAGACACATCGAGAGAAGATCTGTTGGCGAGGGCCTTTGTTCGGCCATCGAGCGGAAAATCGAAACAACCAGCGCGCCGTTCTGGTGTGAGTGTCGCGGGCCTGTGTGTGTGTGTGGGTGTGTGTGTACGTGCGTGCGTGCCTGTCTGTACACGGAACCGCGTGTCTGTATACGCGCAAGGATAAAAGGAAGAAGGTGTTCGTGTCGAAAGGATAAAGGAAGAAGGTGTTCGTGAGACCAGGAATCGTGAGCCCGTCGTGAAGGAACGACGATATTATGATGGTGCCGGCGGTGAAGGCTATCTACCTGGCGCTGCTGGTGCTGGTTGCCAGCAGCAGCTTCAGCAGCCACCATCAGCAGGTGAAGGGCGACAAGTACGAGGACGAGGATGACTACTATGACTCGAGAGGTAAGTTGATTTGGAGGTCCCCCCTCCCCCCCCCTGATTCTAGGTTACGGTGGGGGTGGGTTTTCCACCCCAAAACTGCCCATTCTATGGCCGGTCTTTTCCATAATCTGAAATTGATTTTTTCGTGCGTCGAATCACGACGTACGCGTTCCCCCGCTCCCAAATTTTGGGCACCCAGCACCGTGGAAGCGAAAATCCGGAAGGAAAACATCTGGTCTCGTTTGCTTCTATTTGCCTTATTTTGCACCCGAAAAACCCGATTCGAATTTCCCAGCAAGGAGCATTCTTGGAACACCATCCCGTCGTAGACCTCTTTTTTTTCTCCCGAAAATCCATGAACTCTCCGTGATTTGATGGTAATTTAATTTACAAAGAAAATTTTTCTCCGAAAGCTGGAAAATCTTTCCGGCGTCAAAGTTAAACATTTTCTACGCTGGAAATGGATTTGTGATGCAAGGACTGTGGGCCTAGCTGCTCTAACCCCGGGTTGCTTTGGCAAATCCTGACAGTTTGCAACAAATCTGCTATTGCTATTCGGGTTTGTTGCTAGGTGTGTAGAGTCCGGAGCCTGCTGCCTACTTCCTGCAGTAGCACGACGTTCTTTTCACGCTAAAAGGTTCACCGCTCGTGCTCGTGAGCCTCCGACCACCGTCATCCAAGGCATCATCCTCCAAAGCGAACGGTATAGAAAAAAAAAACGTGCAATTGTTGCGGATTATGCTTACACGCCTTCGCGAGCAGCATGGTCAGCTCCGGGTTTTCGCTAATTATTTCCCTTCATTTTTCCGGGAAAAAAATCCCTTTTGCAGCAGCGCCGCCGCCATCCTTGGTACCCTAAGCCCCTCCTCTGCCTGATCTGATGCTCGGCAGCAGCAGTTGTTTGTCGATGTTGTTGGGCGCATATTTTTCTCGTACCACGGGATTTCATTAAAATCTCGTCCTTTGTGTTGCGTGGCTCGCTGTTCCGCCTTTGCGCACGTTCGCACGAAAAAGGACATCTTGACAGTGCTGCCAAAAAGGATATCCGTCGCAGCAAGCTAGCTCGCACACGTCCGACGCATTCCGTGATTTCTATAGCTGGCACAGACGCTGGCAATGTCACGAGAGCAGCAGCAGGTACGAGTGTTTGCTTTTTGCCTCGAAATTTCCATTCACTCAAGTAAATTGGAAATTCCTTCGATCGAAGCGAAGGGAAAGACATATCGCTGGCGCACACTGGTGCCTGGCAGTCCATCGACGATGTCCTCGGACGTGTAGGACGCCGCCGCACGGTATACGGTATGTCGCCCCGTGACCATCGGTGGAGCATTGCATTTCAAGCAGCGCACGCCAGGAATGTTTATGACACTTTTCGCTCGACAGCTCGACACCACCAGCCCAGCGCGGCTGTCTCTTTGCCCGAGGTTGTGGTCTCGCCGCACGGAATGGAGAAACAATCCTTTATGAACTCCCATGCCACAGGATGTGCGTCTCTCGATCTGGCATGCGCGCAGCATTCGCATCGTTTAAATATGCTCCCGTATATATATATATTCTCGAGATCTCAACCACGCTGATCGAGAAAAGACGAACAGCGCCGCGCGCCGACTGTGCGAACCAACGTCGATTACGATGCTGCTGCTGCTGCCGTTGTTGGGAATGGATCAAACAGCTCTGCTCCTCTACCCCTTTGGATAATAATGTGCCGACAAATCATCTTACGACGATTATCAGAAAGCTGTTGACCTAGTTCGCGCGCGCAAAGGGAAAGGGCCACGGGGACCTATTCAAGCCGCATGCTGCTGCTGCTGCTGCTGCCGGTGGTGATGGTATACCCACTTGTAGTCGCTTTTCTATTGGCGTGCTTGAGAGAGGGAGAGAGTGAATAGCTTTTCCGCCTCTCGGAGTCATGGTCGAAGACGACATTGTGCCATGGGTGCTGCACAATGCTACCTAAAGAGGTGGAGTGGAGGGTGGAAGCCGGATGGCAATTGAAAAAGGCTTCCATTGCTCAAACAATGGAGTCCTTCACTCAGGTACCACACAGCCTTGTTCATTCCTTGGAGCGCTTCCTCCTTGCTTGGAGCATCGATCGAGTGAGCCAGTCAGCCAGCATGCCGGCCCTGCGGTTCGGTGATGAGTGCATCGCTCACTCCACGGTCCCCCCTCTTTGGCTACGATAGACAGCTAGTGTGTGTTTGTCTGTCTGTGTGTGTGCGCGCGTGGGCATCGCTAATGGGGCTCAGCATCCCGAACTCCGCTGTGTTCACTTTACACGATGATGCGCACGAATCTCTCTTGCAAGACATCCTCCCCTGCGTGTGCACCATTACGTAGCTTCGATACCTTCTGCCGCTTTTCTCGCAAACACGGAACTACACACACACACGCGCGTGCATACACACGCACACAGGTCAATTCCAATAAGGAGAGGACAAGATAGTTGCCACGCGAAAGTCGCTAGCGGCCAAGAGTGACGCCAAGAGGCTGCTCTGGCTGCTTTTATGAGTTTCGCTCGATTGTCTTGTGGAGGTAAAAAAAAAACAAACCCACATCACTCGATCTACCGGAGACGCCATCGCCCACACCGTCACCGTCATCGGCTTTTGGGTGGCCGGATTCGAGCGGATGAATTGCACGCAACAACCGAAAGGTCACCAGCAGCAGCAGAGCATTTGATTTCCGTTGGCGGAAAGCGAACGCACCAATGTTTAGCTGATCAATTCCACCCCGGAGCGAGGATCAATTGTTTCTAAATCATCGGTCCAACAATGAGGTAACAATTGTCTCTCCTACTACTCCCTGAAAAGGGGAACAGCGAATTGGTCACCTTTTGAGACGCATTAACAGCAGCACCACACCACATAAAATCCATTACCGATTGCGCCTTTTGCCCGTGTGCACGGCGTTTGAGCGATGGTGGATGACGAAAGTAACAGTGACGCGGCATTTGGTATTCCGCTTGTCTGGCGTGTAATCATCGTCGGTGGATGTTTGCATACGCATCGCACGTCTCTGGACACAATGCAACAAACAACAAACCCCTCGAATGCAGTATGCATTGTGAGGCGTGGCGTGAGAAGCAGGCAGCATTCGCCGATAAAACATGTTCCGCTTTTGTTTTCTAGCGGCGGCGGCGTCGTTGGAGTTGAGTTTCATTTTCATTCCGCTCGCTGCTCGCTGCTGCTGAGGAAGGAAAGGAATCCCCACTACTTCTGATGCGGACAATTTCAACGAACCATTCTGCTAAATTGGATCAACGAAAGTAGTAGTAGCAGCAGTAAGGAAGCAGCCGAGAGAAAGAGAGGAGTGACCCCGCACGAAGGCTTATCTAATAATCCACAAAACCAAAATGTGGAAACATTTGGAACGGGCAGGGCAGCGGGAACACAATTTCGCGAACTTCAATCCCGAAAGCCGATCGTTCCGGATTACTCCTCGGACTCCTCTTAAGGACTGCGCTGCACTGTTTGCACAGGATTCCTGGGAGCTCCCCAGGATCCGGGTGGCTTTTACAGAAAGTGCAATTACGGATAGAACACTAGAACCGGGAGGAACGAGGAACGCGGAACGTGGGTTTTTGCATTTTCTACGCGCGAACCTCGGCATCCGGGGCAAGTTTGTATCCTTTTTGTTGTTGCCACTTGCTGTGTCTTGCTTTGCTCTGCTTGCTGCTTCTCTGGTGGATGCTGCAACCGCAACGCGATATGATCAGAATGTGGAACCTTGGAGCGGTGGTGATGGCCACACTATCCGCCTGATTATGCGGCTCCTTGCGGCCTCTCCTCTCCGGTGCATCTGGTGTTCAGATCGCCTTCTTCCAATGTTGTGTGCTTCGCTCCCGGCGGAAAGGGAAAATCATTCAAACAATTCCCGGTCCCACCAATGGGGCCACTAGAGAGCAAGAGAGAGAACAGGAGGAGGAGTACAGGACAGCTGGCAGCTGACAGTCCTCACGCCGCCGCACACCAACAGACAACAGATGGCTACTGAATATTCATAGACCAAAGCAGCGCAGAATGGAAAAGCCAAATTCCCCCCCTCTCCCTTCCCTTGGCCTGCGTTTCGGCGTCGCCGCCACTGCACCAAGGTCCAGCCATGAGCCAACATGTCGACAATGAGCAAGCGCGCGGGTGCGGTGCGGTTGCGGTTGCACTGTTTTTGGGGTTGGGGTTTGGGAGTTTATGCAAAAATGAGTCTATGCGAGAAGGCAACGAAGGGGTGGCAGGCAGCGAACGCGCGTAGAGGAGGTCACAGCAAGGATGCAGCCGAGGATATGGTTTTTTTTTTCATAAATAAAATAGTGTGTTTGGCTGTTTGTGTGCGTGTGAGTGTGTGTGCGTGAATATTGTTGCAAATAAGTCGCTATCCGTCCGGGTTCTGGTGTCGAGTTATTGATTCGATAAAGATGACTTTACACCGCTCGCCATCACCTACGCTCGCTCCCTACAGTTGCTGGCTTGCTGCTGATGTTATGTTCGTTTTTCTTCAACTGCTCTGGCCACCAACCCTATACGCAATACAACCGTAAAATCGAAGAGTTGATGTGTCTCAACGCCGCAAGTGATTGGGGATTTTCGGTTCGGCCTGCGGCCTCGGTATATCTCTGTGTTCCCCCAAAAACCAATAAGAATCGACCAAATGCTGCTTTTGGTATAAGCGCACGCGGGAAGGCGGCTTACCAGCTAAGCTAGCGGCCGTCGTGGGGGTTCGCTTTTGAGCGAACCTCGAACCAAACGGCGAATGCTGGGGAATGCTCTAAGCGTAGCCAGGGCTTTTTATGGAAGCTTGATCCCCGTTCGTGATGGCAAGATCCCCGAATAGCCAAAAAAGCATTTACCATCGCGCGACCCCCCTCGAATGCTGGATGGAAGGGGTTGGGTTGGGGGATGGGCTTTTCTGGTCTGTACAGCAGCTAGCAGGAATGATGACGCGAGATCTGCGAACCGCCATATCGGGCGTAGCGAGCTTTGGATGTCGGGTTTTGGGTAATATTTATGTTGCCTTGGCTCTTCACTGAACAGATTCTTTTCGAACCTGCGATGAGAATAGCATAAAATATGCATTACTAAGGCGGTGTGTTCGGACGTATTCTGACGTCAGCTTCAGTTATTTAGAGCTTTTATTTTAGCTTAGATTGTTCTTATTATGAGACCACATGTCTTGTACAATAGTGTCAGAAATATGGTACTTAAATTGTGTGGAAAATCGTTTTTGAAACACTAAAATATAACCTATAACACTAAAATATAACCTAAATTCGATATTTGCAAAACTTTTATCGATTCACTGATTATTTCCAATGGATACCGAAAGTTAATGCTCTATGAAAAATAAAACAAAGCTTTTTGAAATCAACAACAAGTGGGCAAAACACCTGGGAACTAATTTTGTCTATCCCACAATTTGATCATGTTTGCTCTGAGTAATGCGCATTCTCTGTAATGAATGTCAAACAAGCCCTAAAAACGGCTGGCCGACAAGGGTGCACCCCTGTCTAGAGCAGCATATCACATCGAATTGCACACTCAGAAACTCTTAACGAGCTTACGCCATCGAGCTGCATAATCTAATCAAAGGGGGCGAGTTCGAGCTTCGTTTCGAGCGCTTCGAAATTGTACGCAACAACTTTACATAACATCATTGTTGATCTAGCTGCTTCCTAAAGAACAGCATCCCCACACGCACACACACGCACACAAAAATTCCTTTGGATAAATTGCAACTTTTCCAATGAAATTATTTCGTACCGGAGTGCACAACTCTTTACCTCGAACCCAGAGGTAACCCTGTTCTGCTTAACCTTATTTGCAATTCGTTTTGCGCCAGCTGCAGGAGACACCTGGAGTTGGTGACACGTGTCTGGATATCCTCTGGATGTGTCCACCAGTTACGTCAGTGCGTGTCCTTGTGTGTGTGTGTATGTATGGGACTCTTCTGTGAATCCAGACGCGATGATCGAAGGGACAAGGGGTTAACACCCATATCCACAAAGGGATGTGGACCCTCCCCGGGTGCTCGTCAAAAGGATAAAGCTTGATCGATCGAGATGAATCGAAACCACCACCCACCGGTGGGGGGGAGGGTGCTCGACGGAGTGTCGGTCACATGCAGCCGCCCCACGTCAGCATCGAGCGCCCGATGATGATGGTGCCGGCTCCCCACAGATTAGTCACGTTCTCCAGTTGCCGCCGGTCTTTTGTGTAAATTGCAAACCCCAGCATCCTTGAACCTCTCCCCCCTCCTCCCTCCCCCCTTCAAGCTGAGCTGAGACCCGAGATTTCGAATTCTGGTTCGCACGCCGCCATTCTTCTTGCATTAAGTTCTCGAAAACTGGCATCCGGTAGAGAGGTTGTTGCCAAGGGATGGTATATGTGGTGCACAGGATACGAGCACCACCATACGCGCTCGGTTCATCGCAATTGAAATGCATTTTTTCCCCCCCGCTCCGTACACGCGGTAAGTACTCCCAGGATGGAGGGGGAGCACCTTTTTCCATTTCCCCCCCTTTTTTTTTACCACTACACTAAGGGTTAACACTCCTCGCTTCTGTATTCTGTACGGGGGTAAGAACAGAGTAAGCTCTGGTGGTAACGATGGAAATTTTAATTACAAACTCACCATTCCAGTCGCCCGACAGAGCAAAAGAGAACGACGAAAGGACCCGGCGTGGAAATTGTAACGAGTCACTACTAGTGTGTGTCCGTGTGTGTCCGTGTGCGTGTGTGTGACCTTATCAGCAGAGGTAAAAGTTCTTTTGCTTTGCACTCCCCCGGGGCCATCGAAGGTGCGTTTCGTGGAAAACCGGGAGCTGACTTTCACCGTTTCGCAGTCACCGAATCCGACGACGGTGCAGGTAGTAGTGACCGACCGACCGACCGACCGAACGACCGGGCGACCGACCGGCTCACCCCAACCCTCAAGGATATAATTGCAATATCCTGCGACCCAAGATCAGCTCGCCGCTCTCCGCCGCTTCCTTTTCGCATGCAGTGCTAACACTCCGCATTCGGTTGAAGGATTTTGATAATTGCTGCCGCCGAGTGCTGTCCATGTTACCTCCTCCACAGGACCTTCTGTGTTTGATGTGTCCTTTGTGGTGAGTGGCGAGGCACCAAGTTCGATGTGTGTACAAGGTTATGAACGCCCTTCGCCTTCGAGCTCTTGCCAAGAACAGGCTTATCCTCTCCCGTGTATGTGTATGTGGTACAATGGCGTTCGACATTTGCATCATTTTCGCATTTCGCTGTTACGCAACGTGGCCATCGGGTGTGCTGTTTGTTTGTTGGTATCTTCCGCCATGTCGCCAACCTTCTTGCTCCGTGCAGCCATTGCGTCGTCGTCGTCGTCGTCGTGCCATGGGATTCAAGGAACAGGCTTTTATATCCTTCCTACCGCTCACGTATGTGGTGAGGCTCAATCCTTCCTCAGCTCACCAGGTGGGCCGGCTTGGATGGGGGAGAGGTATTGTTAATAACCCCCCGGGCGTTATTGAGGTTTCAACTTCTGCTGTTCCCCTTCTCCTCCTTTTGAGACGTTCATTAAAAACGGAATCACCCGACTAAGGTTAGGTGCCCGGATCTGTGTGTGTGTGTGTTACTAATAATCAAAGTTTTCTCTCTGGTGGGGCGGCACTCCACCCCAACCACACCGACCTCCACCACCGTTCAGCTCACTGATCGACGCGCACTCGACCCCGAACCGACGCTCTGGCACTGGAACTCTAGTTTCCAACTTTGACAGTAGTTTGGCAAGGCAGCCAAACCGGGCGGGTTCTAAAATGTGAATCCTCGCCCTCGCCGGTATGGTACCAGATGGTTGCACGTAAATTACATTAATCAAACCCTGGGGCTGAGACTGAGAGTGAATGCGAAAGAGTAGCCCTTCTTCTTCTTCTAGCTCGCCCGGTTTCCTCTTGAGCTTTGTTAACTTTGGTTCTTCTTGGGTTCGTTTTTTTTTTTGGCGTTGAATTTCCTATCTTTTTACTGGCATCAAACTGGATTGCGGCACACCCTCTCCCCTCCCCCTAAGGCGATGGAGAAGTGGCGCAACCACTGCTATTTGCACTCGAAAAGTATTTTCCGTTAAGTCTCAGTTCGTTTGCTGGGGAGTCCTTTGAAGCGATGGCGGTGTCTGTGTGCGCCATCGGCACATTCGCTCCTCCCCTCCCCTCCCTCTCGATCACCTTCCCTGTTACACCAATCGGGGGTGTAGGGGGAATGGGATATCCATCTACTTCCCGTCGAGACAAGCTTTCCAATTTCCGCATCTCACTGGCAGTGGCCTCGGCTGATGCTGCTGCTGCTGCTGCTGTTGCTTCTGCTAGGTAGTTCCGTTATACCGAACGCTCTCGTAAAAGTTTTCCCCACAAGTTGGACAACATTTTGGGGGCCGGGGGCCACAGAAAAGCGCCCGGGGTTTGCGGAAAAGTTGCCGCTTTTTACCCGGTAGAAAGTTCCTTGAAATAGGGAATATGTTTTCTCCGTGCGGCCAGAAAGAAGTTGATAATTTTTGCTCTAATTCAATCGCAACCATTGCCTGCGAGGCACAATCGTGTGGTGGTCGGCTGCAAGTGCTGCCGATATCATCGCATTAGGAGGGAGAGAGAGAGAGAGCTCTTACTGGATCTAAAGTAAACCGCCTCCCCCTCAGGGAGGTGGTGCAGATGGCCGGCAGGAATCAATTAGCACCAAATGATGGTACCTAGTCGTCGTCGTCGTGCTGGTGTGTCTTGAGGGATGGTGTGCCAAGCGTGGGGATGGTACATGTTTTAAAAACTTTTAGCCAATCTAATCTTGTTGTACATTATCATGTCTTGTCCAGTGGTGCAGCTGATGTGAAGTCATGCAGGATGCAGGACACCACAAGAAGCCTCTGCTACCTACTACTACTACTACCACTGCTGCTGCTTCTGCTGCTGCTTCTGCTACTGCAGTGTGTGCGAAAGTACATGGTTTCTGTGGTCGGAAAGGAAAAAGGGAAGGAGAGAGACGATAACAGGGTGTCCAAGGAACATGCCCTCCATCGCATTTGCTATAGAGAGAGAGATGTCGCAAGCGATGGTCTTTTCGATGCGACACACTACCTTTCGGACGGCGGCACACGCGGGTTAAGACCGCCGAGCCGGCGAAACTTTGACAGAAGAAGCTTGTAGTAGTGTGGCCCGTCCGTCTATGCTCTTCTATGCTGCTCGGTCTCATACCGGCTGGTGGCTACTACATGGCCTTTGCTCTGCACCCGCGACCCGCGTGGTCTGGTATGCTGGTCTTACACGTCTTCACTTCGCTGCTTCGCTTACCAGTAGCTGGGAGTAAGTTTTAACGTACGAATGTGTGTGTGTGTGTATGCCTGTTGTGTGTGCTCTAGTCTATGGTTGGGTCCGGTCCTGTGGTATTGGCCAGAACTCGACTGCACTCGACTTTCGACTTCTTTCTGGTTCCTCCTCCTGAAGTGACCCCAAAAGTCGCCCAGAAGTCAGCTCAGAAGTTGAGTGAAATTGTCAGAAACTATCGAGTTGCTTCTCCTCCAGGATGTCGAGGAAGTGCTGCTGCTGCTGTTTCTGCATCATTCTCGCTTTTGTTGTTTCGTGTTAGCGCACTAGCCCAGTCGAGTGTGTCTTTTTGCAGTCATTTCGGTCTTCGGATCCTCCACCAATAAAAAAAACCTTGAAGTCTTAACCTGCAAATTGCTGGTTTTAAATTTCGTTCCTACTCGTACCCGTTTCACACAGTGAAGTGTGTGTGTGTATGTTTCAGCTTCGCAATGTATATGTACCCTTCACACAGCATCTGCGCCAGACAACAGCGCGCCTAGTTGCTGGTGCTACTGCTACTGCTCCTCGCCAAATGAAACATTAAAATAAGCTCTCGATCCTTTCGTGCAGGGCAAGGTAAGCAGCAAAAAATAAAGGAAAACGCAGAAAATAAAAAAATCGGGAGCAAAAAACACAGGGAGCGAGTCGCACTCGTCGTCATCGTCGTCGTCGTCGTCGTCGTCGTCGTCGTTGAATTTCCATGCCCCATGCACGCGTGTGTGCAAAGGTCTGCCGGTACTCTTGGCGAAAATGTAATTTATCTGCCCGTGAGCCCGCGAGGAAGCGAGCGTGAGCTCGTGTTCCCTGTGTGGCCGCGCCTCTCCCAGCATCATCTCCTGCGTCCGTGTACGTTCCAGCTTAATCCCCCTGAAAGGGTCAAGCGAATGAGCGCCGCGCTCGCGTTGTTATAAATCATTCCGAATTGGTCGAGGCAAGCGGTTTGAAGACCGCTGGTTTCGACTCTTGGCCTGCGCGACTCCAGCCGGCTCACCTTCTGTCGCCTTCGCAGCCGGCATTGATGCCGAGGGAAGGAACGCGAGAAATGCGAGGAAACACGTGAGAAGGTGAGGTTCGGTTTTAAATGGTTGGAAATAAAAATTAAACACGAAAAGATAAGGGACGATGACGGTGCCCATGGCGTGGCGTGAGTGGAGCATTACTTCCATGGTTTTTGTGTCTTTTGCGAGCTTCGGAAAAGGGGGAGGGTTTAGGTTACGCGATGAGGAGGATCACCTTTTACACGACGCTATCTATGTAGGAGATGAGCGCTTTTGGGGCAGGAGCGTGGAGCTAGCGCTAGCACGAGCTGGATCTGCAGATGAAATCAGTCCACAAACGATGGTCTGGCCTTTATGGATGTGTGTCTGTGTGTGCCTGTGTCTGTATGTGTGCATATGGTTCACCAGAACAAGGCGATCATGGATTTTATGGTCTGTAGCAGGGCCTGTGTAGGTTTGTAGGTCTGATTTCTCGTTCATTCTTTGCCTTCCTTTGTTAAAATGGATTTTCTTTTGCTGAATGCAGCTAAAGGTAGCTTCCCCCTCCATCACCCTGGAAAGGGCCTCTGGTGGAAGGGCACGGACCGGAATCGGTGCTCGGTGTGGGACACTTCCCGTTGCATAATTCAATGTAAATCCCTAAAGCATGGCCCGGCGGATATTTGATGGAAGTGCAGAAGGAAGAAGGGGAAGCGTGGGGACTAGCCCTGGCCTCTGGGGCAGCATTCCTGCCTGCGTCGAAGCGCTCTTCATCAGTGAAACCCGAAACGTTGCCCAGGGACGTTGCCCGGCCCCCCACCTGGAATATGGAACAGTTTGTGAGGACTTTATTAATATGCCAGAAAAGTTCACCTTTTTCGAGACCGAGACCGAGCCCGAGCCCGAGTGGGACGACCCGCATCGCCGCATAGTCAGGGACAATTTTTGGTCCGGAAAAGCGGGAAACCTGGGTCCTGTGAGGTCTCACTTCTTTTCCTTCGCCACCGACGATTCTACCGAGCGATTCTAGAAGGGAGAAGGTTGGGAAAAAGTTTTCCCGTTAAACGAGCATCTCATTGAGTGTGTGGAGCAGAGAAGCGGGGGGCTCCTTTTTCGCTCCTCAGCCGTACTCGGGTGTTTGGGTAAAGCTCACGAATTTATTCCCTCTGGCAATCGGTTTCGTCCAATCTTTCTGCATCTACACCATCCGGGTGTTTGTTATATTGTATTGTAAGGTATTGTTTGCAACCTGGTAACCTTGGATAACCATCTGCGGCCAGAGGTGTTACGGTACGGATCGGTGTGCTTTGGCGTTCCTTTAACTGTGAATTTTTACGGGGATTTATGGTCTGATCTCGGAGTGTCTTCATTACATTGGAAACGCTACTAATTAATGCGTCTCTTCTAACTATTGCAATCAATTAATTTGTTCCCTTTTGCTCAACGCATACAACAAAACATGAGCAACAAAATTCGTTTACTGGCATCGAAATGCCAGTTCAAGGATATGCATCTTTTAAATTCTTTTCTGTGAAATCGATCCAATGAAAGTTTCGCTTCTCGATACGTTTTCAAGAAATGGACCACTGCTTGATCAATTATTCAGTATTCAGAGTAGCTTTCCGAAGAAGTAACAATCCTTGGTGAATACAATGGATAATTCTTTTCATCTGACTTTTACCGAAAAGTTTTTAACCGTTTTTTGTGACAAGTTTTCGAGTTTTCGAGAGTTCTAGTTGCAAGTTGGATGTTCAGAAATTAGTTGATGTCTAATATCCTGAGATACAAGAATGGTTTGATCTTTCTTATAGCTTACTTAAATTAAATTCTGCTTACTTAAATTAAGTAATGTAACTTGAACTTAACTTGTAGAAACAACACTTGGGAGTAAGGATTAGTGCAACCTTTTTCTGATATTTCTGATTGCAATTGTTAAACCGATTGATACGACGCTCAAACCAAACAAGACCATCTCGTATGCTCCATGTTCCAGTCACATGCTTTCTGTGTTCTTTCTGTGTTAACAGCTAACGAGGAAACTATATCGTGTTGATCAAATGTTTCAAACGACCGACAACAAACTGCAACAGCAAACTAAAAGGGGCTGTACGAAGGAGCGCCACAACGCGAACGCATTTTAAGTCCCTTTTCCTTCCCATTTCGGCCCCAGGTTTTGCCAAGTTACTCACGCTCGCACCAGTTTTTATGGGTTCGCCCCTGACCGTTGCACGCCCGTGTGTGTATGCGCCATGCAACAGCACCATCATCATCCCCATCGTGTCCTGCCTTTTAATGGTCACTCCGGAATGATACTGCCGGCCATCGTCATCATCATCGGAGCCGGGCACAACCACTCGCGGTGATCGGCATCATAGTCCGAGCATAGTCGGCCTCGTTGCTGCCCGCCTGTCGCTCGCTCGCTCGCTAATAGGTGGCAGATTCCTCTGCGAAACGGTTTATTTCTGATCCTTGCTTGATTCCTTCTGGTGCCTGGTTGCCATTGTGTGCGGTGTGCTCTCCATCTCTCTCTTTTTCTCTCTCTTTCTCTCTCTCTCTCTCTCTCTCTCTCTCTCTCTCTCTCTCTCTCTCTCTCTCTTTCTCTTGACCGGTTCCCCGGACCGTTTTGCGCGGATGCCCCGCTCTTCTGCTTTTATGGCGTTTATGGTCCCTTTCAATTGCATTTTGTTCTCTCGGTTCGTCCGATTCCGTCGATCCGTCTGCTGCTACACACCATATTGTTGCCCCACGTTCGCGTTTTATTTTCTTTTAATGTAAGCTGCAAGTTGCAATTGAATGTGTCCACCAGAGTGCAAGGCCCCGGTGCGCTGGATGGCATTTCGTTATTCTTTGCTGTCCCGTTTGGTTGTTTTTTTTTTCCTTTGCTCATCAGCTCCATCTCCAGAAAAGATGGATGAGGTTGGAGGTATTCCATTTCAGTCTTTCGTTTCATCAAACCCCTCTCGAAATGATAAGTCTGTCGGAGTGGTGTGCAAATAGGGACTGGTGGCACTTCTTGTTCCTAGCAACGTTATTTGGTTTGATCCCTCAAGTGGTGGGGGGGCCAGGCGGAGAGCACTGAAGAGAGGCTGCTCCAACCTTTATAGTGCAGCAAAAACGCGTTCAGTGACGCGGCAAAGTCAGTATGCTATACCCTTCCACGCGAAGTTCATGCCAGCAACACCATTAATCGCGCTTTAACCCGCCCTAAAATCGACTTAAATGTCACTCCAAACTGTGTGTATGTGTCGCTTGACACTACTTCCGATAACTTATCAATTCACTGCCAGTAGCACGCCATCGTCGTCGTCATCGTCATCGTTGTCGTCGTCGTCGATGTTGTTACAGAAGAGGAAACGATCATTTCTGCTCCGTTCCGGCACCATCAGCGCCATTTCGCCGCGTTTGAACATTATGCTGCTGCCTATAAGGAAGGATGGTTTCCGGGCACACGGTCTGTGTGTGTGACGATGCCACTAACAGTAGCAGCTTGACGTACACCGTCGCTCGCTTTTGACGCTCTCTCGCTGACGCAACGAAGCGGAAGGCGAAGCTCGGCTACCGGACTCCCGCGTAGTATAGTACCCTGGAACCGAGCGAGCGACCGATAAGCTTGACAGAATGATCATCCATCGCTGTACACTCACCTCCCCGCGCACCGGGGAGTTTCAAAGTAGTAGAAGCTCGTTTGCTTCTGTATCGAGATCGTGAGGTCCGCGCGCTGGAACGAGATTCGTGCAAGAGCACCTCGCCGAGCACCTCGCCATCGTGGTACATCGTGGTGGTGCGTGAAAGTAGTCGTATTCCCCGGTTGTGCTCTCCTTACAGCGCGCTTCTTTCAACATCGTATTGCGCGCGTGACTCCAAAAACCCTGTCTGAAGTTCCATTTTTGTCCACTCTAGTGGTTCACTCTCCTCCACTGCCAGCGCTCTGCCTGTTATATTGTGTTCCGGTAACTCGTCGTCGTCCTCGATTGGCTCGTTAGTTGCGGCAGATTAAACCTCTCTTTTTCATCGAGCAAAAGCACCGGAGAGCGATGCTTAAGATCGCACGATGTGTACAGCAGTATCCAATAGCCCCCGGCCGCCGCCGCCACCGTTGGTTAGAGGCCTAAGATGGCGATGCTACGATAGAATGGGGGCCCCGTTTGGGCGGAGGTGATCACAAACAGGCGAAAAAGAAAAACAACACTAAAAAGAAACCAAACAACGGAAGAAAAGGTAACCACAGAATGGAACGCATTCAGCAGTGCGCGCGCGGCACGTGGCTTGGCTTGTGGCACGTTTAATAATGTCAAGTGCCTCAAGATGGTCAGCCGATGGTCAAGCCGGCTGTGGCCGACTTGTTGCTCACTCCCGGACAGTGAGCTCCTCTGGAGTTAATTACTCGCCGGGATTGGTTAGATAACAGAAAAGAGAGAGGGAAGAAAAAAGGAAGGTCAACGGCGTTGCTGCTGCTGCTGCTGTGTAGTTGGTGTTAGGTGCAGCCCCCTGAGGGGCCATCTGCTTCTTCGGGACCAAACCGACAATATGTGGTCACTGATAACACATGACGACAACGTCCGACAGCAAAGGATCGAAAGCAGGAGAAGAAAAAATAAAATGAAGAGAACACAGAAGATCCTGTTCAGAGAAAGGCAGCCGAGGTGCTCATCTGTGTGAGTTGTTCTCATTGTGTGTGTGGCCACCGCATAAGCACCCCCGACCCCGACCTCGCACTTCTTTCTGGCCGCGCGCGCAATCACAATCTGTGCGGCCTTTTGTACGACCAACCCAACAGCTCGGCATTTACGTTCGATGAGGAGAAGCTTTTGAGCTTCGCTTCACTCGCGCTCTCGCTCTCCCAGGACAATTTGCGCACATTTAGCACATTGTATCCCACATGGCCACCACCATCCCCCTTCCCTCTCTCTCTGTTTCTCTGTCACCCCGTCTTTGTCTTCTTTGGTTCCCCTGGTCCGCTGTTTGCACAACTCATATCGTGGCATGTCACACGATGCTTGATGCTGCTATGCTGCTCACCGAACCATTCGGTTATCTTTTTAATTAACTCCAACCGACCAGACCTCATGTGTCTATATGGTTGTGTGTGTGTGTGTGTGTGTGTGTGTGTGTGTGTGTGTGTGTGTGTGTGTGTGTGTGTGTGTGTGTGTGTGTGTGTGTGTGTGTGTGTGTGTGTGTGTGTGTGTGTGTGTGTGTGTGTGTGTGTGTGTGTGTGTGTGTGTGTGTGTGTGTGTGTGTGTGTGTGTGTGTGTGTGTGTGTGTGTGTGTGTGTGTGTGTGTGTGTGTGTGTGTGTGTGTGTGTGTGTGTGTGTGTGTGTGTGTGTGTGTGTGTGTGTGTGTGTGTGTGTGTGTTTGCCCCAGTGTTAGTGCGTGCTTGTGTTTGCTCTCTTTTCCCATTCTATCGCCAGCCTTTCTCCGGAAGCTGTCGCCTTGCCGGAGGTTTTTGAATCGTGTGGATAGATGATATGTGGAAGAGCACACCGATAAGGGGGGGAGAGGACATAGCTTTCGGTTCGGTGCCGCTGCTGATGATGATGATGATGATGATGGTCGGCGGTATTTATGGGCCGGAATGCTCCCAGGTGTACCCAGCATATGGGGTAGCCTTTCGCCTCCCCCCAACCAACCAATCGATAAAAGGATCCCGAGTGCGATGGGGAAGCTCTGAAATGCCATCGCCGGTGCGACGTGGTGAGGTCCTGGACAAAGGTTCTTATGTTGGGTTTGTACCGTAATTAATTCTTTTCAAACCGCCACCGGTGGGGTCCCCAGGGGCGTGGGGGTATCGGAAACGGACCGACGTCCATGAAGGGTGTGGGGAAGCGGGTGTTGTTTCTTTTGTTGTCGAGGGATGGTTGTCCTTGGTCGTCGGTCACCAGCGCACCAGCGTCTGGTGTTGCCCAGAATAATATTTCATCGACGATGTTTATGAATCGATCGGATTTTTTGAATTATGGTGCCAGGGGAATTGGTAACAGTTTTGGGGAGTGACAATGGAGCGTTACATATTTTATTTCATAGAAAACGAGTACACCAATCCTGCTTTGTTGCTGGATATTAAAAGTTATTATAAATGTTGCAAATAACATGTTTTTATCTAAATGCACTAATTATGATGATTTTCTGGATACGTCTCTAGCGAAATGGATTGGACGAGGCAAAACAACACGTCTTATTAGAATGCGTGAAATGTTTCTTCCATAAACAATTGGGCGAACATCCATCAGGGTATAGAACATTCCAATTAAATGCTGCTGGATACATATAAAGATTCTCGACAATCTATAAGCAGTCAAAATAGTTTTACGGTATAGTAAATGCAACGTGGTTAGAAGAACTCGCTCTTCTCTTTTCCGAATTCGAAGTGTTGAATAAAAACACAATTTTGGAAATATACTTTAAAATAAGGTAAAAGCTAAGGTAAAAGCAATTATACACAACCACGGGGAGATTTAAAACCAATCCGCTAAACCAAACATCCACCAATTGGTTGTGTTATGCTCGTACAAATACTAATAAAAAAATAAACTCTTCTACCACTACTCCAACAAATGAATTATGCCAGGTAGACTAGACGTCATAAATTCCAAACAATAGTACGAAGCATAAACCTTATGAGCACCCCCCCAAAGCTTGGCAGGTGTCATAAATATCCCATTACAAGGTTGATGTGGTTGGCGGTTGAAGTGTGTACATGTTACGAACACAGCACACGAACCGATGCCAATGGTTACCCCCCCCCCCCCACCCATCCGTCCATTGCTCGTTGTGCATGTCGATGGCGTCCGTAGACGCCCCCCAATTTCCTAAGCGATATCTTTAAACCGCGAGCTCCCTTACCCCATCCCCAGATAATGCTTTACCAGTTTGCTCGGTTCACGGAAGGGGGGGGGGGGGGGGGTTGTGGCACCAGATGCCTTCACATGTACTACACGACCATCACGGCAACACATGATAGCTATGTTTCCAAACATATCCAATGTGTGCACCGCATCATCATCATCATCATCATCGCAACCAGTTGCATGCGCCGCATATCCCGCCGCACCCGATGATGCAAATGATACCGCGAGCAAACCTAAGAGAGGGGGTGAGAGGGATGAGAAGTTGAGTTTATGCTCTGTTTAAGGAGGTGAGGCACCCCGCAGGAGCGCTATGTGAACCCCCCCCCTTCGTGATTTACATAACTTCCCTGCGCGGCCACAAGAGTTTCCATTCCATCACAGCATATATGCTAATCACCGATGCTTATTAGCTTAGCCAAGTAGCACCGTGCTGCTAAACAAGATCATGCCGACACCACCAGAACCAGGCGTGTGATGTCGCATAAGTAGGAGAGCATGTGTGTGCCTGTGTATGTGTGCGGCCGGCTCTAAGCTCCCGTTTCGGTCGAGAGCGGCACCGTACCGTGAAGCGTCGTGGCTCTATTAGATGCCGCCAGCTAATTGGCAAAATTCGTCTTCCAGTTGGAGTAGTGCCACCGAACATATTTCTCTCCCCAGCTGCAAGCTGCAACAGCTTTCGGTCTGAGGGGTGGGAGAGCAGTCCGAGGGGGTGTGAGTTCCGGGGAAGGGGAAGGCAAAAGTTAAAATCGGTCGCCCAATCTCGGCTCGGAGTGTGGAGGACGGTTTGCTCTATTTTCTAGAAGTTGCTCACCACCATTCCGATGCTCTTATTATGCTTCTGCGGTGTGGACTAATTCCCGGTCCCGGTGTCCGTATCGTCCTTCAGGATTATCCCTTTTTGGTCCTGTCCTCTCTTGGCTCGTACGACCAACAGACCACAGGTCACGGGCCTCGTAATTTCACAAATCACAGTTATGGCCGAAGGGGAAGGTGGTGGATGGAAAAGGTTGTTTTAAGGTGTTGTCCCCCTGGTTCGCCTGGCCAGAAGTGGCCAGAAGTCGAAATGCAAACCAAACCACCGGCAACCACATTTTCCCATCAAGAAGTCGGCGGTGGCCTCTGGTGGAGGAGGAGCAACGCTTTCCATTCTTTTCCTCTTTTTTTTCACCATTTTGGAAAGGAGAATGTGATGCCAAGCGCCAAGAACGGACCACACTCGTGGACACCGGAAAAGAGGCGGAAACACACTTCCGGGTGCTGTGGCTTGGTATGTGGAGCATCGGGAGCCGCCATTATTTATGGGACATTGTATTAAGGGGGGGGGGGGCCAGTGTTACGATGCGGTCGCCTTTGCTATTTGCGCTGGGAAACAACGAACGATCGAAAGGAAAGGATCGAACTCTGGGATGAGCTTTTGAGTTGTCCGTTCCGTCAGGGATCATTCCGGTCATGGCGGGGACCGGACGGAGGGCGCGCTCATAACCTCAAACCTATAGCCGAGTGTGTGACCGACCTCTCTTAACGTCACGGCATTCTCATCCTCTCCGCACAGATTGGATCGTAGATAGACACCGCACACCCCACTGCACCTTCCTTTGTTCCGCATTTCCGGATGTGTGTGTGTGTGTGTGTGTGTGTGTGTGTGTGTGTGTGTGTGTGTGTCCGGGAACGGGAGCAATAATTTGTGGACAAGATATGATGCCGCTTTACGTGCCAAAACTCAATTTCCAGTGCCTGGTGCCTGGTATGGTGTGCTCTGCTAGCGGCGGCCCTTCTTCTTCTGCCCTCATAATGTATCCTATCGTCCTTTTTTTCCATCGATGCCAACAACTGAAGCCGGGCTACCTGGCGGTCGGTCGAGTTCGTCGACGACGATGAGGACAAGATCAGACTTTGTTTTATTGTCTTGAGCCTCTTTTTCAAACGCAGAGGCAGAGGCAGAGGAGCAGGGAAATACTTTGGAACAATATTTGTGGCCGGTGGAAAATTGTTTAAAACGATTTTCTCTCGCTCGTCGGGGGAAAGAAGGAGGAGATCGAGAGCAGCGGGCGGGGGGGGGGGGGGCTTGCTGCACACCTTTGCTCGTAAAACAATGGAGAAAGGAGAAGAGACCCTTGGTCCTGGGGTCCTTCAATCCTCATAGCTTAAACCTACTGTTGGGATACCGCTGATGATGATGATGATGATAAGGATGATGAGGAAGAGAAGGATGATGAGTCCTAAATATATATGTTCACCAATCACAATAACAAACCCTAAAACCCTCCGGATTTCCCTTTTTCTCTCTCGCTCGCTCTCTTTCACTAATCCTCTTCTCGTTTCCGCTCTTCTCTGGAAAAACATGAACTGACGGAGTATCACACTCGGGTGTGTGTGTATATGTGTGTGTGTGGAAAATACTGGAAATTGGAACCGAAACACCTTTCTTTACCTTTTGCATCCTCGGCGGTTGTGTTTTTCCTCCTCCTCCTTCTTCTTCTTCCCCTTTGTCTACTCTTTGCTGTGGAATTCCTTTCGCTTCCAAACACGTTTTCCAATTTCGTGAAAAACCAAACAAAAGCCCTCTAGATTCCGGAACGTGAACGTGAACGACGCCCTACAATACAAACACACTGATAGTTCTCTACGAGGGGCACAAGGCAAGCCAAAACGGAGGAATGGGGGTTTTGTTATTCGCTCCGAGGTTCCGGTTACCGATTCGGACATCGAGAAAACGCGCAAGGCTTAGAATGGAGGGCTGGGCAAGGTTTCCAGTTTCTAAATACGTTGTAACACCTGACAACGGTGTGTCAGGTATTTTTTGACCGGATTTCCACACTTTAACAGCGGCAGGAGGAGGAGAAGGAGGAGGAGAAGGAGGAGGAAACTGACACACGAGATTGACGAGACGTCGACGACGACGACAACGAAGAGAGATGGACAGTTCGTTGTTCTGTTCACGTCCTTTTATTGTAGATCACTTTTCACCAAACGGTTCCATGGACTAAACTGGCTGCTTTTATGTGTGTGTGTGTGTGTGTGAGTGTGTGTGTGTGCTCCCCTGAATTGCTATACCAATTAGAACCCCCGGCATAAGCAGTGCATAAGCCGGCTTCTTCTTCTCCTTCTTCTGTTGGGCAAATGCCAGCCCCCTAAAAAAGTAATGCTAAGCTCGACTCCACCCCTCGGGTGGTCCGGAGTCTATTTTATCGTTCCTTGGCACGCAATCACGCTTCGCTTTCCACTGAAGTGGGTGCGATATGTTTGCCGTTTTTGTGGCCCCTTTTGTTTGTAGCCTCCTTCCCCCTCGGCTTTACCTAACACACCCTCTCTCTCGCTCGTTCCTGTTCGGATCAATTTGCGTCAACAAGCTTTGCGCAAGCCCCCGCCAACCCCTTACCCTTAAACCCTAACACCGGACCCACCGGACGCCTCTTCCAGCGTCCCCGGAGGAAGGTCTCGTCGAAATGTCTCGCTTTTGCTCAGCCAGTAGCTTGTTTTGGCTTTTAGGGGCCACAAACGCGTTGCTTAGGCAGACGTCCTAAGACGGCCCGGGTGGGGAGGGCCTATGTTTGCCCTTGCCACTAGCCAATTGTAATCGAAATTTACTTTTTCTCGTTATCCTTAAACGCCTCCAGAAGCACGAATCTCATTTCTTCCAATCCGCCAGCCAGCCAGCCTTTCTATGCCTTGGAGCATTAAACGACTTTTCGAGAGCTCCCCCTGGTGTCAGGGGGGTACGGGTAGTTGGAGCTCTATTTTCCAATAAATGGTGCCCCGGCATGGCGGTGATCTTTTGAGGGTAAATATTTGTCAACATTTTTGGCACGAGGCTGGCTGCTGTGATGGTGGTAGTGGTGGAGACACTCACTCCGGCGACCCGTCCGCTGAGGAGACATCAAAAGCCTTCACCGGAAGCACCGGAGAGGTGGGGCTCAGTGATAATGGTGCCCCCCTCGATCCGGAAGACGGACGGTGGAGGTTCCGGAATTTCTCGCTTTTCCAATCGATCGATCGAGGATCGATCCAGCGTCGTTCCGGGTACCGGTTTGGTACCGACTGTAGTAAAATGTATCCTTTACTTGGCTGGTCCCAAAGGGCACCATTAACGCCCTATTTGGACCCTTTAAGCTGGCCATTAGAGCGCATGATAATCAAAATGACATTAGCAAGCTGCTAATGCGCTGCTGATGTTGGGGAGCATATCTTCTTCTTTTTTTTTCTTCAGTGGTGTGAAAATGATGCAGAGCTGTTCAGTCACTTGGGCTCAATGGTTTCAAGGGAATAATGATATCCTGACCTGTTTAAAATGAAAGCGGTTCGTGAAAATTCACTGATGCCTTGATGGAAAGTCTTCGTAGAATCTAATTCTAGAATCTAGAGGTTCTTTCTATTTCTAGCGTCCACACTCTCTATAATTTAGGCAATGAGAAGGTGAACTGATAGTAAGTTTATTTTGGTTTTGTGTAATTTTTAAAAATCAAAGTCGTTTCGTTTGGGTTTTTCGTGTAATTGAGTAATATTCACATAAAAAATGGATTTAAAACACTGAAAAACGTTAATCTGCCGATAATTTTGAATGATAGAACCGCTCTAAAACCGATTGTAACTGCTAGAAAACGTGACAGCCGTGATGCTAGAACCTTTTTTCTAGCACTACATACATTTTCCCCCTAGATTCTAGAGGACTGGACGCACGGTTATACCGCGCCCCCAAAAAGCTATGCTTGAACATGATAAGCACATGCAGCACACGAATGAAACCCTTTCGCAAAACCACGAAGCTGGTCAGCGAATGATCTGCGCACAAACAAAAAAAACAATTAAGCACGCGGTCGCGGTTGCGGTCATCATCAACATCATCGAGGGAGGAACAGAAAAAGAAAGAGAGATCAAGCTCAGGATATGACCACACGACACACGCAACACACAGCACGCACTCTATGCCTGATCATCATCCACATCATCCTCATCATCATCATCATCATCATCATCATAAGCATATTAATGGCTGAACAGCAGCCGTACAGTGAATAGTCGCTTAATTATAGCCGCGCGCTCAGCAGTTTCACTTGCAAACGACTTCAACCGGAATCGTCGTCGGTCTCGCCGCACGCCAACTAGCCGGAAGTCCCCGGAAGTTCACCACCACCCGGACGGTGATGCTGCAATCAGGACACGGTATTGTCCGTCCGCACATTGGCCATTCCGCATATGGTTTGGCGCGCTTTGTGTCGCCGAGGACGATGCTGCTGCTGGTGGTGCTGCTGGTGCTACTCAGTCTAGGCATTAGCCTTAAGCCACCCTCAACATATGGCCCGAGCGCAAGGACAGGACAGGAGGAAGCACTGGAGGTTTGGGGCGCGCTCGAAATGTGTTTTGGAATTTTCGGTCCCACTCCTCCCGCGCACCATAGGTCCTTCCAGCAGGGGTCAGCTTGGAGTCTGTGGGATATAATTCAATAATTTATGTTCAATGATGGGAGGCGGCAAACCTTCTGCTGCTCGCCGGCTCGGAGAGTCGGTCAGTCGGTCGCCAGTCAGGTCAGGTCGCCTGCCAGTGGTGGTCCGTGGTGGTCGTCGCTCTGCATTATCCCCAACCATTCCGTGTTCCGGGCGCCGGAAGCGTCCAATAGGCGGCTAACATTAAAATGCGTGCACGATGGCGCCATGCACGCGACATGGCAGGCAGACATTGCACGTCATATCCGGGGCTTCGCACCACAGAGCGTCATAAGGATAATGTAGTTCAGTTGGCTTCCTTTCGAGGGGCGCGGACAGCGAACCGAGGGCACTCAAAGCTCGGAATTAAATCTTTCAAAGGGAGCTTCGATCGTTCTCTCTCTCTCTCGCTCTGTCGATGTGCTGTGCATTTGGATGAAATTAGATAATCATTTGTCGCTTTCTAGAGCTAGAGCAGCGAGGTGGTAGCATAGTCTCTGATCGGAATAAATTGAGACACCGATTCGATGTCCGTCTCCGCTGGAAATGAAGTCCATTCGATAATGAACTCTGGGTCACCACCTCGTATATCATCATCATCATCATCATCATCATGCTCATCGTTGAAGCGAGAGACATTACCGTCGTACATATGCACGCTCCTGGGGAATCCTTTCCCGGGTGCTTTTTGCGGTCAACTACGGTGTTTCGGTGAATCCGAATCCGAATCCGGGTGCGCGCACTACGCTGTACGTGCCAAATGAAAACCCCATAAAATCCCTGCCCGTCTCGATACAAACAGCACACGTGTGTGACGTCCAAACAATGGGGAATGCAGATTCCTGATGGCGTTGGTGTGTGGTGGTGGTGGACACGATTTCGTTTTGTAATTTTCACACGTCTGTCGAATCGAAAACCACAAAACCAACCGATGCTCAGCGGCGCTTTTAAACGAGATTCGTTTTTAGACCAACCTGTGGTGTGTGTGGTGTGTGTGTGACCTGTGTTTCCACAGCTCCTCTTCTGCTTCTTCCCCTCCTGCTGCTGCTGCTGCTACTGCTACATCGATCCATCCATCGATCGGTTAGCAATTACTATGGAGGTAATCACAACTCGGTTGTTAACAGTTCCAGTTCCCTGTGCGGCCGTCACAACAGAGCCACAGGGCCGTCCGTTGTCGCTCCGTTTTTCTTTTTTTCCCTTTTTGGATCCAGAAGAAAATGGATCCAGTTCTGATTCCCCCGAGCCTGATCCATCGGTTTGTCGTTTGTCGAGTGGTTTCGTCTTTCGTTGCTCGTGTTTTTCCTGTTTTTCGAATGGAATTTAATTCCATACCATGGACCACCATGGGAATGTCTGAAGTTCTGGAGTGCACCGAGAGCACTACCGGCGGTCGGTCACAGACAGGACTGCCTGTTGTTGGCAGCTGGCTGACGTGTCGTGTCATGGCCAGCGACACACAGACACACACGCAAATGGTGTGTGCTCGGGCCACTGCCTCTGTCTGCTGATGCACTGATGGATGATGGAAAACGTTGTCCAGGAAATCTCACACCGCCAGCACACCTCCACCACCACAGAAGATGAAGCTGCCGTGCACTGGTACAGCTGCACGCAAAGGGAAAGCTTCCCTTTTTTTTCATGGAAAGGACGCACCGAATGGTGGCGGTTTTATGCGGAAACCCTTTTGGACGAAAAATGGGGTAGTGAGGGTGGATCTAGATGACCCTGTTTCACACTGTCGAACAGTTGATGCTACCGTTGGCTGGCTGGCTGGCTTATCGCTCCCGTTATACAATTGTGCCGAACACAGAGAGCAAATCCTCGGCGAGCCTGTTTGCTGTTTGGAACCTTTGAACTATCGAACGAGAAAGGGTGACAACGACGAGAGGAGCGGAACCGCGGGTGTGTTTGTGTGTGTGTGTGGACTATTCCATCGAGGTTTTTGGCACGCAAATAGAATCCCCCAGCCAGCCGTTGATGCGAGTTTGCTGCAATTTTATCTCCAATCCAGGCGCCTGCATATCGGGGCCTCAGTTTTTCTCACGCTGGGGGCCGGGGGCTGGGTAGCCTGTGACACATAAAACATGACGCACAACCTCCCAGAGAAGAGAGCCCCAGAGCGCTCCACTCCCGGGCGGACGGACGGACGGACGGACAGCTACCCGAATCCGAGGGGAAAAACGAGTGCAAAAAAAAATCAATCTCTCATTCACATCCATTTCCTCCTCCCTCGCCGATGCAAGTGGGTGGTGATGGGTGCCGGAGGTACCCGGAAACGGATTTTCAATCCTCTAAAACCCTCCCCGTGGTCTTCTACTTCCTCACTTTCCCTCTCTCTCTCCCTCTCTCTCGCTGTCACGGTTCTGGGTTGCATTTTATACAAATTTTGCCGTTTTTGTTTGACATTTTCACTTCCATTTTCCGGCTAACACAGAAGAGGAGGAGGCGCACAGATAGACACACTGACACACACACACACACTGGCATAAATTGTGTCAAAGTTCTCGTGAACCCCGTGATCTGCCAACCCAACCCATCCGTAGGCGGGTTATCGTTTTATGTTTCATTGGTGCTGGTGCCAGCGGACTGTGAAGAGGGAGGAATATGTTTGTGTGTGTGTGTGTGTGTGTGTGTGTGTGTGTGTGTGTGTGTGGGTGTGTGTGTGTGTGGGTGTGGGTGTGGGTGTGGGTGTGGGTGTGTTTGCAGGCGATTCACCGGTTATGGATTGCGGTTATGAGCTTTCAGTGCTTCAAAATTGAAAAGGCAATAGAGAAACGTGAGGAACAGAGAGAAAGAGAGAGAGATGGAGTGCTGGAAAACGAGGATGATGATGATGCTGTGATGGAAAAATGGAAGGAAAAACCCAGAAGAAAAGAACCGCACGAACCGTGCATGGCCGTGTCGCTTCTCTCTCTCTCTCTGTCTGTTGCTTCTGGAAAACATTGTGTGTTGCGCGCTGCAGATTGTGGCTGGTTCCGCTTACCACCTCGGCACCCAGCACACCCCCAAAGCAGCTTTTTGCTGCTGCCTTTTGATTGCGAACGAGGTTTCGCACCGTTGCACGCAAACGTCGATTGCTTTTTCATTTGCTCAACACGAATGTGGTGTGTGTGTGAGAGGCGAAGTATACAGAGGTCCCAGTTCGTCCTGCTGCTGCTGCTGCTGCTGCTGCTGGTTGGAGGGTTTAAAATGGCGTCTCCATTTTATTCGCCATTCTGTTGTCACCGGGCAAACAAATCCTAGAACGAAAGACTCTCGAGACGTCAGTGGGCGCGGAGAGAAGAGTTCCCAGCATCCAGCATCAGCTCCCCCCCCCCCCCCCCACTCCTGCGGGATCGCTCCTTCGCTGCAAACAGTATAAAAAGCGGATTTACGATTTTCCGGCGCGCACTTTCTTATGTTTCAATTGCGGAATCCTCGATCTGTGCGCACAATTCCCGCACATGACTCAAAAAAAAAGAACCTCTTTTAGGCTGATGAACGTCGCGTTTTGTGAGAGGTTTCTTTGTGGTCGGATCTCCTCCCCTCTTCCCGCGAACCGTAAGTGTCTCAATCCTCCGGATCTTGCTTGTCTTGTTCCATCTCGAGGATGAACTTGGAACCTTGGGAGCGCCAACGTCAGGACAGGATAATTCGTGCCCAATAAAGGTCAACATCGCATGCTCCTCGTCCAGTGAGAGTGTGTGTGCACGCTGGATGGATGGATGGATGGATGGATGGCTGATCATTTCCACGGAAATTACGTTTCTCGGTCCCAGTCGGGGAGGGAATCAATTTCGATCCGAACCCAAAGAACGAACGCACCGGAGACAAGGATCGTGGCCGAAACGAAGACAGTAAAGGAGAGAAAGGAGGAAGGTGGTGGTAGGACTGTTATTCCACGGAACCGTGACATCAAATTGTACTTACGAGGGACGCTTCTTGCTGGAGGTAGGCAATCGGAACACAGACGGAACGGAAAGGATAATTCGGAGAATGTTTATTCTACGGCGTTCCGCCATTTTTTTTTTTTCCGGCGAGTTTGACTTCCGACGCACACGCGCATGCACAAGCGACAAGGATGCTGTCTCCTTACTGTTGCCCTCCGATGTCGTTCAGAGAACGAACCAATAATTTCTTCTTTTTTCAACTCCCTTGGCCAAGTTATTCCCCCCAAATCACACGTCAAGCGTAACGGGGTCAACGGAACACGTACTGGAACAGGGCAAAAAGAAACGTTAAAGAAACTTTCCACAAACCACCATGTCACGGAGATCGCCCTGTGTCTTGACTTTTGGAGACTTTGGTGATTTCCGGTCTAATGTTTTTTATCCCCTAACCTCATCAACTTGCGGGAGAAGAACACGACCTATCTTCCATTCCTCCGGGATGATTCGTGGAATTGTGCAAATGGAATTCGAATGCGAAGAGTTGTGTTGTGTTTCCCAAAAAAGGAAATAACTATCCTTTCTGCTCGTTCATTAGAAACAGGTACAGAGAGAAAAAAAATGTGCCCAAAGAGAGGCCTGCGATGTGGACATTGGGTTGAAATGGCTGGCGCTGAAGGTTGAACTCCTCGCGCGCATATTACTCCCACAGGATATTCTGCATTCCGATCGAGTTCCGCTTAGCCGAGTTTTCCGAGTGAAAATATTCCATGAAAATAAACACGTAGTGGTGTGGTGCCTTTACGGGTTTTTCCGTTGCATTTTTTTTTCGTTTTTTTCGGTTGGTTATGCGGAAATTCCTTTTTCTCTGACACATTTCCACTCGCCTTCCACTCCCCCGAGAACACTGGAGTGGTGTGGTGCGCACATTCACGGCGTACGATACGGCGCCGGTGTTTACTGGGAAAAGGAAATTATTCTCGATTTCCCTCCCGCCCCCCTCGAACCGTTGCGCAACCTGCAACCAATGGCCGCCGAATGGTAGGGGGGATCCGTCGTAATCCGACGTCACTTCTGGTCCGGAAATTTTCCTTTCGATCCAGGCACCGGGCACCAGGTGACACCGTCATCCTTGTCGTCGTCATCGTCGTTGGCGTCATTGATGAAGTGTTAGTGTGTGTGTTCCTACGTTATATTTTTAGCGCGAAACGGCCAAGTGCACGCCTCCCAACCTCCGGCTGCCATTTCGAAGGTGGAATTTATGCCATGTAAAGGTTCTCTTTCTCTCTCTCTCGACTCTCTCCCTTGCTCGGTCCATTGGGATTTCGATTTTAGTATGTCCTTTCACGGCCGCACCGCAGGACACACCGCATTACGTCATTTTGGGCACAAATGGAAAGCATTGGACTCCGAATTAGTAGCAGCGCACAGCGCGATATGCTGCTGCACCATTGACACTGAGAACCGAACCGAACCGAACCCCGAGGGTGATTGACTCGCTACTGGCCTCCCCGAGCGGGGGGCAGGAGGAAGGAAGGTGAATCGCCGGTGGGGCTGTGAACGGTTTATGAAACGATGTTTTATGACGCTTTATGAACATCTCGCCCTGGTAATAAGGCCCCTTTCCTTCTTTCTCCCTTTAGCGCGCGCCTTTGCGAAGATTAAACCCATTTGCTGTAGTCCTCCCGCCCCCCGGTCTGGCCACAGGACCGTTGGCATGTCGGCATCTGTGCGGAGATTTGTTGGTTGCGATTGCACCGCCTCCCGGGAACCCATCCCCCTTACCGTGTTGGGCTACATAAATCCTCGTCATTTGGGGGTCGGGAAAATTATGTTTTCTGCTTTATTTGAGAGAGAGAGAGAGAGAGAGAGAGAGAGAGAGAAAGAGCAAGAGAGCAAAGAGAGCGCAAAGAAGAGTGAAAGGAACACATTTTCTTTTATGAACTGGACGCATAAAAGGCTGGTGCAATGCGGGGTTCCGTCGCTTGGTTCCCGGACTGGGCGGTCGGTCGGTCGGTTGTGCGTTTGGGGGCCACTTGCCAAGTTTCCGCTTCAATGTCATCGTGCCTTTGGCCGGCGCACTTTATGGTTTCCCCCCCTTTTTTATTGCAACAATCCTGTTTCTGCTCGATGGCTCATTTTTCGATATGATGCTCGGCAATTGAATTTACCTCGGCATTAACTCGGACCCGGCTCGTTGCGGTTTTGCTCCTCTCCCTCGTTCGCTCGCTCGCTCGCACGATATTCGCTTGTGTTGTTTGTGGTTGAATGGCATGAAAACCCTGAAAGATGAGTCACTCGT
Source organism: Anopheles darlingi (assembly GCF_943734745.1). NCBI lineage: Eukaryota > Metazoa > Arthropoda > Insecta > Diptera > Culicidae > Anopheles > Anopheles darlingi. Next base: position 53,949,785 of record NC_064875.1, read on the forward strand.
TTTCACTACCCAAAGCAGCAAATTGTGTTTCTTCTGATCCAAGGTTTTGCTTCTTTTGGGGAAAACATTGATCAAACAGACTGATTGCAAGGTTGTGGCAATCCGGCTCTTTACATTAAAACCCTTCGCACGCGCCCTCGCTAAGGAGAAAGTTACAGAAGTAATTGGCATTCTCTCTTGAAATTCCTGATTTTTTTTTTGATAATCTCGAAAGAGGAAGGGAGAGGGACCGTTGCTCGCTCGATGATGAGGATATGAGGCTTCGATTCACTTTCCTCTTAGGTTCGGTTCGGTCCACATTTTCCTCTGCTCCTCGGAACGGACCAGCCACAACTTTTCAAATTAACTTCTCTCCACCACTGAGTCCACTTACCGTCCGTCTATTATGCCGGGCTAGGGAACCTATTCGTGAGGATCGGTTATTCATCGCTCGGCTACGTTTAAGCTCTTCCTTTCAACAAACTGATCTTCGCCCCCTTTTACCATCCACTTCGCGAGTATGCGACTCGCGTTGTCTTCGGTGTGCGAATTGAAAAATGAAGCAAACTGGCAAAAGCTGTAAGGACGATTAGAGACATCCTTCTGACCCCCAAACTGCCAGTAGATTGCTTTTGCGGCCCAAATTCATTTCGTGAGCAGTACACCCTGCTCTCCTCTCCTCGCAAAACCGAATTCGATGTTGTGGTGTGAAGTTATGTTTTTTTTCTTCAAATTCTCCAACCATCCAGCACCATCCAGCCGGCGGGTTTGTTCCGAGGTTCCGGGTTAGGTGGTAGCACATCATTGTGAAAGCATTATTTACTCCCAACGACCCATATCCACCAGCTGGTGAGGTGCTGCTGTTTGAGAGCAGCAGCAGGAGCAGTAGTAGTGGAAATAGAGACCTGTACACGGTTTCAGCAGGTTCATCGGTGCGGCCTCTGGGCCCACTCCAAGTTGCCCGGGCCTACCGGATGCTCAAAGTTTTGAACGTGTTGGGCCGGATGCTCACATGCTGCGGCAGTCCGGGCTACTTGCCGAAAGGGTGCTACAACGGCTCATGCATGACGGTTCCAACGGTTTCACTTTTGCGGAACTTGCTTCAAGTTCAAAATATGTGGCGCCTCCTCGCCGCACTGCATGGTATCGATGTTTGATGATGGGAAGAGAGAGAGAGAGAGAGTATGGAAGACCAATAGCTGCTTCAACTGTGCTGCTACTGCTGTGCTGTGTGTTGATGATACCATTCGCTTCGCCGGCTACAAAAGTTGTAACGTTTGCGCATTTTTGTTTTTGTGGGAATCATTTATTTATCTCCTCCCTCCCCTTTCCCGGGTGCCGTATTTGCTGCTGACTGTTGCTCCCTTCCCCGCCACCGCCGTCAACTTTCATGCTCCGGTGTTTCAGTTTTATTTATTACTCCAGCTGAAAATGATCCCAAAACTCTGCGTTTGGGTTCTTCGTATGTTTTCCCGTTTTTGCAAAGGTTTACTTGCCGGAAAACAAAACGGCGCATTTGCTCGGACGTAAATGGGTGTGCGCGTGTGTGTGGAAACACACTCAGATTGTTAGTAAAAGCTTCGGGTTTTGCTACGTCGATGCCGAACTTTTGACATCTCCGAGGTCGATCCTCCTCGGTATATGCATTCGTATTATTTCATTTTGATGATCCTTTTCCGTGTGGTTTTATTTTTTTGTGCCGCCATCCCCGAGGTACGGTCTCATCTGCTACCATCCTTCGTTTAATAATTGCGCAACAAAATGCGATTATTCGACGTCGCATCGGTGGAACAAAACCCAAAAAAAAAATTACCGAAGAAAAACAGAAACCTTTTCAATGTTGATTAATGGAGACCGAAGGGCTCCGTGAAAGGAAGTTCAACCCCGTAGGATCCATCGTCCCTGCAGAGATTGAATCCCTGCGCGCGCTGTTGGCTGTCAGTGGTAGGTTTCGAGCGCCACCGTTTACGACACTTGCTGCAAACCATTTCGCTCGCGCGAACGTCTTGCGGTTGTCACTTGAGGAAAATATCGATCAGAAAGTAGAGGATCCACCACCGGGTGTACGACGTGTGCCCCATCACCACCGTGATCCATTGATTGATTGTCGCAGAGGCATTTATTGAAAGGTGTCAACGGATTGATGGATACGGAGAGTGGAACGAGCGAGCTCGCAAATCGCATTTCAACCTTTCGCCTCGCTGCTAGCGTTGATTTTCCGCTGCATTACTTATAAGCGTTGGTCGAGAGGAGGGGCAAAGAACGGGAAAAAGAAAAACAATTCCCCCATCACGCTGGGCTGGTGAATCAGTTCGTGACACTCGGTCGGTTATTGAGCTTCTTGTTTTGCGGTGAAAGTGTGTCTCGAGGTGTCAATGTCTCGGCGTGCACCGGCGGAGGTTACAGCCGTCAGGTTGGCCGTGTTGATACCTGACATCTGATTTCCATTTTTGTTATGCTCGAGTGAGTGGCATGATGTTGCCCTCTCGAAAGCAAAACACAATTCGACATCGAAATGAAAGATATTGAATTGAATGTGTTTCTGCTGCCTTTGAGTCGTCTCCCTATTTTGGTAGGGGCTTTTATAATTTAAAAACCTCTTATCCTCTCGAACATCTGAAAGATTCCGATGCTTTACGCAGGACAAGCTGCAGGATCGCTCTTGGGTAATCCTAATTATTCGATTCCTCAATCCAATCTCCCTTTTTCGATGAGCGAATCCTTTCAGTCCGCGGGAGCGAAGCTAAAACGGATATCCGCTAAGCCGATCAGCAGCCGCGTGCCAGCGGACTAAACGTAAATCAAAATTTCCACCTATCCTCCGGGGCAAGTTTGGGTCCTGTCTTATTGTTTGCTCCTTCCAAACAATCCCCAAAGCACCGGCACTTATAATGAAGTCCGCTTCTAGGAGCCGATTATAACGGTCTTCCCCGTGATTGAAGCGCAGTCTTTCGGTGGAAAATTGGATTGTGTGTACGGCCTGTTTGGTGTGAAATTTGAATGGTTTCCCGGGAAACCCGGAGAACGGGATCGTCCCTGTTGTGCTCCAGCTTCAGTGCGCTTGTTCGGCGCTTCTTTTGTGACTGTTTTCTTTTTAAATATCGATAAGGATGACGGCTTTTCTTTCGCTGTGTAGCCATTTTCCCAGCGATTCCTGATAATGGAGCGGCTGCTATCCCGTATGAATGTCGCGTGAGTTTTTTTTTCTGGAAAAGGTTTCCTTTGAACGCTTCAGTTGCAGTGGTTGGCAATTTTTTTTAAAGATTTCGATGAGCTTCTGGAAGCCTCGAGATCGGCATAAAGCAATTACGCGAGATAACGAACATGTTCTGCTGACGTCCGATATCCGCAAACGGTATTGTAACGTTTGAACATATTGTTTCGGGGAAAATGTGTTGCTATAAAATGGAAACCATCTTGGCCATCAGGAATATGGTTGGTTAATCGCTACCAGATTATTGACATTTTGTGTGACATTCAATTCCCTGTTTGCTTGCTTTCTGACAAGCCTTGGACTTGGAATGTGGTCCCCCCCGGATGGGTAATTGCGGTCCTGGCTGTACCTGAGAATGATCAGTTTATTCCGAACACTTGAAACCATTTTTCATCCCTAACGTTACTCGAGATAAACTCTCCTTGAGCACGTTAGTTAGTATCCCATTGGCGCCTCCAATTAAGGTGGTGCATCTTCTTGCAGTCTCCTGCTGCACGATCTGTTTACCACTTCATTAGACTATGCAGACTTGCCACTTGCCACCGCGTGACCTTAAGTAGTGTCTCCGTTCTACCACCGAGCAGGCCGAAGGGTTTGCAATTAAAAGGAATAAACAACATAGTTTCTGAGAAGCAACACTCTCGGTCGTCCTTCTTGATGACCGCCTTGGCAGAGCCAGAGCGCTGCCTGCTAGCCCTGCTAACCACCACCACACCACATCTCGTCCGCTTGTTTGCGTCTTGGGCACATGTGTGTTTCGTAGGATCCGTTTGCTCTCTTGCTGGATACATGAGATGTTGACTAAGCATATTCTGGCTTCCCACCAACATCCTGATGGCCGGCCCGACTGGGAATATAGGTTACTGCGAGCCGCATCAGCCGGCGGACTAGTTTACAGCAAATATTGATTCAATCTATGGCTGCGCGGCTGCGATTGGAATTGAAATGTGGTCTTTTTCCGAAGCGAAGACGAAGCAACGAGCTCTCGTGCGTTCGACGATGTACGGCTGCATTTCCCATGTAATGGATCGTGTTTATGCTGGCAAACAGCTTATGCTCCTCGACCACATCATTAATAGAATGCGTGAAAATCAATATGAAACTTACGTCCGTTTCTCGAACGGAATTGGAAGGATGTTAGTAAAGACATTCAGACATAATTATAAATTCCACAAACTTTAATTAAACCTATCTAAACTGAGACTTCCGGCTGTCTTTCTTCTCGCTATCTCGATTATATCCATGAGAATGGTTACAGATGATTGTTCAGATTATCATCGTCACGTGCCGCCCAAAAACCGAAATAGTATTAACATGTTTACTTCTTTTCTCATTTCAGGTAAGCTCCAACAACGCCCGAATGCTACGGTGAACGCAGAACGGAGAGTAATGGATTCGTTACCCATAAACAAGATCATTTCACTTCCGATCGATCGCGTGCTCATCCGTAATTCTGGAAATTTCTAATTTGCAAACCCTTTAGGCTTCAGACACACACACACACACAAAGACCGTCGATCGTAAAATTCTTTTGCAAAGGGGATCAGTAATGCTGCCGCCAACGCCGCCGCCGCCACCGCCACCGCCGGGCAGGTCAAGCCCCGTGGCCGGCTTAAGGGCTTGCTGAACCATCCGTTAAATCCAATTTTCGATTCATCCGCCTTCCGCTCATCCTCCGTTCTCGTCGGAGATAAATTGAAATTAATGCAGCGAACCATCGGACCTCGACGGCAGGGGACGGCCGGAGTACGAGAGATGCTGGTGCTATCCATTTCCTGTGCGCTTCCGTGCTCTTTTCCTCTCTCTTCCGTGAGCTTCCACCATTGGTGTTATCGCGTGGATGGCGACCGTTACCAAGACCCCAAAGTAGCAACAAAGCAACGTAGATAAAAAAAACCATCGTTGGAAGAAAGAAAGAAGGGCAAGACCCTAGGCTGCTAGGCCCTTGGACAACCCTTTCCTGTCCGGGGTGATGCCGCAGACGCCACCACAACGTGCCGCAGACGCTACCGACGCCACCGCCGTGTTTTTCATTCCTGCTCATTTAATTTAATTTTCGGCTCACGGGTGCCACGGCATAATTGTTTTCGAACGCGGTCTCCGGTGGATGCGCTGTCGGTTTAGGGTGTGTGTGAAAGAGAGAGAAAGAAAGAGAGTCCTGTACAGCATCAGTGTCCAGGGTGATCTAAGACCCGGCTGCTGTAACGATAACAACGTTGGGTGAACTCAACATGGCCCCCCACACCGTTAAGCTATCTGCGTGCGATGCTGCGTTTCCATGGGCCGCGTTCACCCCGAGCATAGGCAGTCCGAACCCACCCACGCTTCACGCCACACGCGCCACAGACAGAGGACCATTCTGCGAAGGTACCACAGGATACTCGACCGCTCCTTCGCTATTCTTTTTGCACGATCCTTGAGCAGCAGCAGGCCTGGGGTAAATTGAATCGAAAAATAATTCGATTTACACAGCCGAGTGCCTGCCTCCCTGCCTGCCTGTGTGTCTGTGCAGCATAAAAAGCACCTGTAATTGGCTGTTACACTCCATCACACACCCATTGATAGGAGGCAGTTTGGCGCGCTTCCAGTGCCGGCGGCATGCTAAGCGGGAGTTTTCCTTTTCCACTTCCACTTGTGTCAATGTCCCACAGTCCAGAGGCGAGGGTTTCACTGATGAGCACGGGAGAGCGAAAGTGTAGCGGGTGATAAGCGGACAAGGAAATGGCCCTTTCTTGTTGTGTGCACCATTTTCTGTGATTTGTATGCGCGCCCCCCGTCGCGTCATTTCGATGTTTGCATTTGGTTTCCGCTTGCCGCGCTGGGCACATTTTAATGGTTTTCCCGTGTGTTTTTTTTTAGGAAAATGAAACGAGAATTCCGGGCTACCGGTACGGTAAAATACGAGGAAACAGATCGTGATCTGAACTCTGAAGTTATTGCTACAACAGTAAAACGATCGACGCTGTTGGGTATTGTGTCTGGACCAACAAAGCACACCATCGGTTGGTGGTGGGTTGTGTTAGCGGTGTAATGGTCCGGGAATTAATTTCCACTCAGTGTTCCCGCTCGAGGCCCTTGAGCTTTTGTGCCGTTGCGTAATTGAGATGCCGGACGATGGACCGGTCGAATGGTGGTCCTCTGATGGAGCTGTCCAGTTGGAATCAATTACCCGAAGTCGATCAATATGATGAGAGCACCGAGACGCTGAGAGATGGTCGCGATTGCAGCACGGAAGCACGGAAGACCATTTGCTTCCAGCCCATGTGCTTTTATGGGGTGGAAGGATCCCTCAAAACTGGTTCCAGGGAAAGCAACCATCATTAAATGATGTTCCCGTGCCCGTGGAGAATGTACTTGAAAATGGGAAACTTTTAGCCAACACAGTTAGGAGAACCAGCGCCACCATAATGATAATCAGCTCACGCCAGAGGTTCGCAACTTTTCGGGCCACCAAGACACCAGCGACCTCCACTCCGTCTTCTGCAGCAACTCAACTTTTTTGGTTTATCATTTCGTTTAGCATTTATATTAGCGTGGCTTGTTGGTTCCAGCGACCATCTTTTGACAACCATGGCGTCCTCTGATCCCCTGAAACAGGCACACACATACACATCCTCAAACTGAGCTCCTTAGACCCTCGAACTGAAGGTCGAAACGACGGGTATACGGTGTACCCCATAGTTGCCAGGCTCTCAGCACCTTCCAACCCTAATCTGGTTCCGTTTTCCATCAAACTCGGGATCCGAAACGTGACTGGAGAACGCACGCTCGCGGCCATAATGGGCCACATCTCGGTTGGTTGGTCGAGGATAAAGGAGCAAAATTTAAAATAACAAAAACACCAAAAAGCGACCGTGCCTTTCCGTTCGTCGTCCAAGAAAGGCGAGAAGAAACTTTGTCGAGACAATTCGATCAACGAAAATCCGGCCGGGATCGGATGGCGTATCACCCTCACTTCGTCCTTCGTTTTCTTCTTGTTCTTCGACTTCCTTTGGCCACGTCGCCCGTTATAGTGGCCGTTCAAAATTCCATTAATGACTCTCTGCTCACCAACCATTCGTCACCATCGAGAATGGGACTTATTTCGGAGCATTACGTTGCGTTGCGTGGCTTCGCTTCACTGGCAAGGGCACCCCAACAATACGGACTTTCTGGCGGGTGTCCTTCGATACACAAGAGGTCGGTCGGTTCGGAAAATCGATAGTTTCCTTGCCTCGCTCTTGTGTACGAGTCGTTTTTTTGTGGACTAATTCACTGAGAAGGTGCTAGAGCAGGTCGAAACTTAACTTAGCATTACAACTACCCCAATTCTCAATTCTGGTAGCGCTGCTGGTACCTTACGCTAGCTTCCTTTCCAGACGTGGGCCCCATTATTTGCTCCCTTGCTGCTATGTACGGTTGATTCTAACGAGCTACTTACTGGTCAGCCGTCCACGACGACGACGACGCCGTTGAGGGTGACCTTCAGCCGACGAGAGCACATGCCCCCTGGCCAATGTTTTACCGAATGCCAATGTCCCGTTTGACGTTCGGCTTCAGCACGAAATCGCCTCAAATCATTCCGAGAATTACTCACCGCCGCCGCTGCCTTCATCGTCACCGCCATCGTCACACCAGACACCACCACACCGGTCCGGGCGTTGGCAACAGCACCGGGAGCCATTTTCGCGTGTTCTAGTGCTACACTAAATTCCGAACCGAAAATAATGACCTCCAGGGAGGTAAAAGCATAAATTCTAGGACCCACTTATCCGGTAGCCCACCGTTCGTTGGCCTTTGTGTTGTGTGCGTGCGTGTATGACGCAAATGGTGGTAGTCATGGAGAGAGGCGTTCCAGGATCGTTGCTCTTATCGAGGAAAATCACCGGCGTAAATGAAATAATTTATATTTCGTTCCCTTGAGAGCAGGGAGTGTCCATGCGGCGGGTCACGTAGGGACGTAGGAGTAGGTCGTACTGCCATCGTTTTTCACGAAAAACAGACCGTCACGATGATGATCTGCTTGTTAACGCACGAGCGTCGCAGTATTGATTCGCCCTCTCCTTACAGCAGCATACCAGCACCTTATCGTCACGCCGAGATCCTTCTAAACTTCGGAATGGGATATCGACGGTATCGACGTACACACACACACCGGCACATGGCTCTCCTCGTTAGCAATAATAAGCCGTGGAAGTAGCTCACGCGTAAAGTAATTGGTTTGGAACCACTCGGCCTGTAGACCCCCCCTGGTACTGGCCACACAATACGGAGGTGATCCAACGTGTCCTATCATTGTATTTATAAACTGCCATTGTTGGTGCTCGATTCCGTTGATATGGCTTGTTCCGAAGACAAATGAGTCATCGGCACGTTACCGTTACTTGGCTCAACGAAAATGGTTCTTCCACTCGAAGACGTGACTTGTTGGAGTAATGTTCTGGATCACGGTTATCATGCTAGAAATACTCTAGATTAACTTGGATAATCCTTTGTAGCGGATATGCTAAAGTCCTTAATGTCAAACCTAATCATGATAGTATACATCCCTTTGTTGTGCTGATAGCTTTCCAGCATAAAGATTATCACCAATCCGATGCACCGGTAAAACACACACCAAAAGACCTCCACCGTCACCGAACATTCGTGGCGGTTATAAAGAGCCATAACGGTCCTACAGCAAGCAACGTCAACCAGCGTTGTCCAGCCAAATGGTGCAAGCGACCGGAACACGGGACACCACACTCCTTCGTGTAGAGACGACCCCCCCTCAAAGGCATGACTTTGAGAAAACAAGAAATTGTCATCATCATGGATACGGTGCTGCACCACCGTGGCCGACCAGCGCCCCCGAGTTGGAAATGCATTTATTTTTAGACTCTTGCCGGCTCACTCGCGCCATTTGTCGTGCCAGGCCGTCTCTATTCCATCGCCGTATTGCGGTACGGGTTCAGTGTGCCCGGCACCTTATACCGAGAAGCTTTTCTTCCGCTTAGCGCATGGCGCCCCGATAAGAGTGTGTCGAAATCACGTTGTTTACATAATAAACTCATTTATCTTCACCCCGCTCCATGGTAGTAGGGGGCATGCGCTCGCGCTGGCCGGTTAGTGTCACCGTCACCGTGTACCGTGAAATGGGAAATGGAGGATTGCGCTTCCCGTAAGATGCTGTTGCATTGCAGCCAGAGTCAGTCGACCATGGCGAGAGAGAGAGAGAGAGAGTGGAAATATGAAACGAGATGCCCTCCTGGTTGCTGCTGCTGCTGGTTGCACCTTGCAGCGCATGGGACGAGTTATCGCGGCGCCGCTGCTGCTGCTGCTGTTGTTGGTCCGCGAGCTCTGGGTACCAGTTGGTTGATGTGGCGCAAAAATATTGTCGTCTCCACGTTTTGTTTGCTCGCGTTGTTTATATTTTCATTTCCCCGGATACACGGAGGATTGTATCGCGCGTAATTGCAGTCACCTTTCACTGTTTGCTTGTCTGTAGTGCACGGGAGATGATGCCGCTAATGCAGGTGAAGGAGGTCCAACAGCGTTTTCGAGATGAAAGTATTAAACCAACCACCAGTTCACCAGCTAGCTACGCTTGTACACATTCGCTGGTTTAGACGTCAAGCAGCCGCATTGTGAGTCGCAATAGATATCAGTGGCGGTTGAGGTGGCTTCGTACTCCTCGAAATTGTGTTCGATTTAAACAACTAATCAAACGCACGGCATACAACATTGGACTGGATAGAGCTCCATGAATATGAATCGCCAAATATCCGGCGACCTGGTTATGTCTGGCGGTGATTGCAGTGCCTTAAACTGCAGCACCGCGCGGCGAAGCCGCCGGAGGCACTATTGAATATTGCTGCCAACCGGATTATGTTCCGCATTAAACGAGATGGCGCTCGACTGCTGCGAAAACACCCGCTTTTCAGCGCGGTATCTATTGGCCCCCTGGCAGTATCCGCGAGTACCATCCCGCCGGGTGATATAATTCCTTGGCGTGTTGGCTGACTGTTCCAGTTAAAAGCGAGCGAGCGAGAGAGTGACGCAGCCATGAATATTGACATAATATAAAACATAATGTAATACCTTCCATTTCGTTTTATGTGCCAATCGGTTGCACGAGCAAGCGCCATGCTATAGCTGCAGCAATTCTAAAGGAGAGTCTCGCCGCGATTTTGCGACGCGCGGAAATCGGAAGTATCCGCCGGGCTGCGGTGGAAAATTCGCGGAAAATAATCGTGCTGGCATTGTGCAAGTGTTGTGTTGTAAGAATTCAAACACATGCCGTGCACGTGTGTGGTGGTGGATGGCTGTGTTGTGAAAGGTAACAAAGCAGGATTTTCTAAGCAGTACAGCCATAATGACAGGCAACCGGAAGTGGCTCGAATGAACGAATCCTTTTCTCAAGCCACGCTGGAGAGCATTTTCCTAAAACCACGGCAGCCTTCACTTTTTTCACGCCACATTAAACACCACACTGCGGATCTTATGCCGCTGATCCTGCCCGTTCTCGGCGTCATTCGCTGGTTTGGAATAGTTTTGGCAAGAGTAGTTCTCGCCGTCGCAGTTCTCATCGTGTTGCGAGGTTTTTGTGGATCGTTTCAACGAGCAACGAGCGCGATGCTGGGCCCTGAATTATGCACCTAGGACGAGGGAGTCCTGGTTGGCGCTCCTACAAGGACATAACGAGTGTCTTCTCTCTCTCCGTTTTTCTCTTTTGGCTTTTGGAATGTCAAGTAGCTTCACTAATTTGTGCCATTTCGTTTTAACTTCCCTTTTACCGAATGAAACGATAGATAGCGTTCACCTGAAAAGTGGACCCGGGCCCGTACAGTTAAAGCGGACCCCAGGCCGCACTCCGGGACCTTGGTCCCGGGAAAATGGTAACTTTCTGCTCGATGGCCAAGGTGCTTGAAAATACTTTCCAAGTAGTTGCAGAAGAGGGTGTGCTGTTGGAATGTTGCCACGCCAGGCTTGGTGCTCGCAGCTCTTCGCTCATGCCTCGACCACTTGACTCTTCCGCAAACATCTCCCGGGGTGGTCCTTACCTTAGCTGCCTGTCTACCACCAGGCAGTCCGGTTGACCGCAGCAAACATTTTGTTTTCCAGCTCCTTTCCTTTTACCTTGCAGCCCTTGGTATCCTTTGCTCATAGCTTGCCAAAGGGCACGATGCGACACAGCGTCGTTTATGCATGGCATTAGAGAGAAAGAGAAAGAGAGAAAGGGAGAGAGGAAGAGGAGCGATTATGTATGTAAAACGATTGTGTAACGACGAGCGATGGTACGCTCGGGAGCGCTTCGGTGTGTTTATGAGGATATCTTGTCTTGTCCCTTTTTAACCCCTCCAAGCTCCACGCTCCAGCCGCGACACACCCGCGACCGACCGCGTGCAACGCGTTTGTCGAGAGCGCGACCTCTCTGTGACAAACGCTTTTAAGGCGTGTCGATGATGGGACCATGATCTGCGCTGCTCTCCCTAGCCGGAGCTTCTGTGCCAGCTTGCAATTAGCCCATCCTCGGTGACGGGTCACGTTCCGCACCAGCCAGTCGAGCTCGAGCTTGAGGCGTGATGAAAATGATATTCAACGGACAACAACAGGACCAGTCCGACGATGGCTGCGCGCGAACCGCGACCGCTGCATAAACAGCAGGAGCGGCATACAAGAAGATTGCATCCGAGTTGAGGGAAATGGTTTGGCCTTCCCGGAGTGTCCCCCGCTATTATTCATCACCAACATCGGCCCTGTGCTTGCGATAATGGAAACTGAAATTTAAATAAACGCTATCAAGGGTTGCAGACGAGGGTTAGCCGATAGGAAAAACATCGCTAGAACGCCATGCGCCAATTCTTCATGAATGTAAAGAGCAACCCCCTTCCCGTTTTATGCATTCATAATGTCATAGCTTGACACACTAGCAGCTAGCTCCCATGAAGTAAATCATTTTGCAGCATATTAAATGTCTTTAAAGCGGTTTGTTGTAGTTCGTCAGGCGACCACCACCACCGCGCGGCCCTTAAATCATTTGATCGTTCAGCTAAAGAGCTGGAAACGAAGGACCGAAGGCGACATCCGGTGGTAGGTTATGACC
>NC_064875.1:53974541-54039541 GCF_943734745.1 Anopheles darlingi
CGCCTCCATTCGGCTGAAGTCAAACTTCTTGGCGGTTCTGTGACTATGGCGTCGTCTCCACGCGGTTGTTCATCAAAGGTATATACTTTTTGGAACGTATTCTATCTGTTGGAACCATTTCATATACCGTTTAGTGGCATAAATGGCCACAAATAATTCGAATTCGTGGATGTGGTGTTCCGGGGCGCACAGCGGTAGCTGCGGTAATTAATTCAATGTTTCGATATTGATTTTTATTTACTTTACGGCTTCCACAAGGGCTGGCGGTCGTATATTTTCTAAGAAGCCATCATCAACTCCGTTCATCAAGCGTATACGAATACACGAGCATGCAGCCAATACCACGCAGATGAATATTTGCGCGAAGCAAACACTTTTAATGCTTGCTCGATATCGATAGCCGTATGGGGTCAACCGTTGCAATCAATACTCACGGATACAACAACTCGTTTCGACTAGCAACAAATCGTTTCCACGGATTTTTCCACGGATAATGCTTCCCGGCTTTTCCCAATCGCAACTCATTTTTTAACCAGCACTTTTAGTTCTCTTTTCATTGCTGCGCTTCACTGTCAAGACATTATTAATCGCCAATCCATTTTGTATCCATTTTATTGGTTAATTTGATCAGTTCGAGTCACTCCGGCCACGGGGACTCCACCGGAACTTTTGCACCAATTCCTGGTGGAACAGAAAATCAATTAAAAAGCGGTACAAATGTCTGCCCATCAATCATTCGGACACCGACCGGTTGGACCGGTTAACTCTGTCCATGCACCCTCCCCATGCCCAATGACACTATCGGAGGGCGTGTGCGTGTGATCCGCTTTTTGACGAGGGTTGACGCATCACTTCACCAGTTTGTGAAGCGAAAAACATTTTCTTCATTCTGGTTTGGTTTTGGAAAATGCCGAGAGGAGCCGAGAAACTTTTCGTAATCGAGTGAGCGCATGATCACTCCGGACCATTGGCGCCAAATAGAACGCGTTTACAATTCATTAGCTGAACCTATTCCAGTGACTCCGGTATCCGGCCGTCATGGAATATACTGTCCATCGTCCCCTTCCCCCTTTCTGGATTTATTTGATGCGCCCGATATTGATGCGCGCTGATGCGCTGTCGACCGGCATCAAGTTAATCAAAATGCGTCAAACGGAGGTGGAGGTTCCATGGCGCGAGGAGTTCGTGATTAGAGCCCGCTTCATTGTGTGCGCTATTGTTTGGGGCGCGCATTAAATTTTCACCGCTCCTTCCTCATTTAGCTACCCTGTCAAATATCCTTTCAATCCGGGGCTGCGGCTGTTGTGGTCAGAGCTCATTCGACTACTTAAAATGCATATCAGGTTGTGCGCGTACACCCCGAGGCACCACCGAGGTAGCCGGTGCATGTGCACCATAACAGAAAACAATGGCCTGGCCCCCACCCCGGATCACTGGAATGGTCGATAATCGATAAGGCAAATAGCACACAACGTGGAAGAACAGAGCGGCAGGGCGTAGAGAGAGAGAGAGAAAGAGAGAGAGAGAGAGAGAGAGAGAGAGAGAGAGAGAGAGAGAGAGAGAGAGAGCGACATCAACAACCGAACAGGGAAAAGGCGTCAAGTTGGAATGCAATAGACGTGGCGCGCTATGTAGCGGCACTATTGTTTCCGGCATCCGATGGCGCCGCTCCACTCCCGATCCGGTCCGGAAAGGTGAACTAGCCCGGAAGTAGTGGCAGAGAGAGAGAGAGAAAGAGAGAGAGAGTCCCTTCTGGTAGCCGCAAGACCTATCCAACTTTGCACATTCTGCGTTCTACTGCACCGGACTCTATTCATGGACCATGACCGGGGTGGGCGGGGTGGCAATGATGTTCATGCATAATACCCCCGCTCTATCAACTTCCCCTCTCTGCCGCCATTTCACTTAACCCACCACCAACCTGTCCAAACCGACGAGTGGTTATCGCAGTTGCTGTTGCTCCGGAACCTGAACTCCTAGCGGCTGGCGGCACTCCTCGCGTACATTGGCAACGCGGAGCAGCTGAAACAAAAACTTTCGCAACCAGCATACACGTACACGCACATCGTTATACTCTGGGAACTACTACCACTACTACTGCTGCTGCTGGTAGTGCTTCTACACACAGTAATCCTTAGTTTCATTTTTGCCAACATCATACATCATCCCGAGGACAACCAGCGCGAGCCACGAGCCTCCCATCCGGGGAACGGAAAACTTCCCCAACACACACACACACACACACACACACACACACACACACACACACACACACCAGTCGGTGAGAGGCGTGTGTGCACCACGCGCTCGCTCACATTTCTAGAGTGGAGTTAATGCTACCGACACCGGGAATGAAGCGATCCCGGCGGCTGCTGCTGTTGCTGCTGCTACTGCTGCCGCCAGAGCGTTAAGCGGGTTTTCATTGGAATAGTTTTCCGTTGGCAACAAAATTATGGCTGGATGGATGGAAAAAGTTGCCTCCTTCTCCTGCTGTGGTAGTGTTCCAACCAGCCTGCGCCATTTTACTATCGTGTGTGAGATGTGCGAATGCGTGTGTTGCTTTAAAGGACACTTCACATGGAGCAGGAAGGGTTTGAATAATAGATTTAAAGCGCTCTATCGTTCCATCATCAGTACACTCCATCAGTCGTTCCGTGGCTCTCGATCTTTGCGTTGCCAACAACATTTGTTCACTTTCCCGACGGTCTCTCACGATGCACGAACGAACGAGAAGGGACTTTGAACAAATTACAAACCCCAGGACTGTAATTGAGTCGATGTCGACCAGGACCTGGTGATGGGAACGGTGGTTTTTCGAATCCCGATACGATGACAAATGCCCGTCCCGTTTCAAGGACGATCGGTGGACCATTTTTGGGCCATTCTATGACATTCGACATCCTCAGCCGCCACCACAGCTCACCACGGCGCAACAGAGAGTGCCCACGGTTTCATCATTAGGGAACGGGCGACACTGGTAACGGCTACGCAACGGAAAGGCGACAGGAATTGCCATTATCTGTAATAGCTCCTCCCCGATGCGCTCCAATCAACGTCCACCGTTAGTGGCTTCTCCGGTGCTGGCCTTGAACCAGCAGCAGCAAAAAAACGAAAAAACCTTTTGATGATGTTCTTAATCATCCTCCCAATTGCTCTGTATAAATTTCAAGCTTCAATCTGCCACTGGCCTGCTGACTGCTGCGATGTCTTTCTTTCTCTCTATCGGGCGAGACTCAAAGAGGAGTAGGAGCATACATCTTTACAAAAGTTGGCAGCCACTTCTTGTGGACGGTCATGGCTCTGTATCACGATGGAATTGAGCCCTCCCCCTTGTTTCGGCAGTTGGGCTATTTCCTGCTTCTCGACATCGTGCACAGCATCTTGGCGAATGGCATGCCGCAATGGCATTTCCACAGCCGAGACGACGGACAACGTTGGCAGATCGAAGCAAAGCACCCTTGGGAGTTGATGCTTCTGCTACTGCTACTGCCGAGGCCTGTTATTCGTGCCCTTTCGTGCTCGAGCAGACGACCACCGCAACACTGTCACTGGGCTGCCATTACACCGCGACCACTAATCGATAATCTGGATATCAGGACTCGAGCTGCTGTTGCTGCTGCTGCTGCTACTACTCCTCTTCCGTTTTCATTTCTTCATCGCACGGGATATCTCACGCTGGCAACGCGGTGCAAAAGCGTATGCCGGATAGCGGATGAGACAAGACGGGACGAGCGCGCTTCTCACTAGCTCAGCAACTCGCGCCTCAAGAGCTGCTCAACGCTATTTGGCCATCCTGCTCCTGAATAAGGAGTTCCATCACGAAACGAACGGAACAAACCAAAAGCGCTGGGAAAAGTCGTCGACAGTCTCGCCGTCTTGAAGGCGCAGCGCCATTGGGACATGATCAAAACGACGCTGGCCGTGGAAAACCGGAACGTGCCGGATACCGTGGCGTCCGCGCCGCGTTGAAAGTCAAATCGAAGAACAAAAAACCGAAGCAGAAAACGAAAACGAAAAATACCTTCAAGGTGTAGCCCGCTGTGATGTGTTCGTGGCGTGGATGTGTGCGTGTCTGTTTACCCGGTGATACTCCACCCCGCGATGGTCTGGCATCAACTGGCGAGGCAACTGGGTGGAAAAGATATTGCAATATCCACCCACACTGCCTCCACCCATTTTGACGCTTCCGCTCGCGCGCGCTCGCTCGCTCGAGAACGTCATTTCCGCTATGAAACGCGCTCAGGTAAACCCCTTTTTCCTCGTGCCCTGCACCTGCTGTGTGTGTACGATTTTCATTTTTGCCAAAGCAAACGCCTTATTTCCTCTGTCAGGAACTGGAGCTTCGTGCTTGTTCCCGGGTTATGGTTTTTTTCTTCTTCTTCTTGCTCTTTCTTCATGTTCTGCTCGATATTTGCACGCGTTTCATCGTACACAGCAGCAGCGCAAAGCGTTCTGCGACATTCTGCTTACCGGATGTCACCATCACCAGCCACACAGATACACACACACACATCCTTGTCTCGCGTAACGAATTGGATGGTCTGCTTCTGCTGAGATGTCCCTGGAACGGTTATTGCCTTCACTGTGCGAACTGACAGTATCGGTCTTTTAGCCCTTTTAAACGCAAGCAAGACAGTGAAACGGTTCAAATCGCAACACGATGACCAAAAACAGTTTGTTTAGATCCTTCACTTCCACCACAACCGACCACCGACCACCCTTCAATGTACAGTCAATAGCAGCCAAGCGTAACTTCTCCTATTGGCATCGCGCCAACGGGTGCGTCATTTTCTGGTAACTAGGCCATCCTGAATCGCTCTTGCATTGCTGGCCAATTAATGTTTTCCGGACAATGATTATTTGGTACGCCTGCAATCGATTGGTTTTTGATGCGAAAAAGGTAAAGTTAGACAATAGGATGCAGGTATAGATAATATAAAGACTAAATATAAATTTATTCAAATACATATGAAATACTTTTCATCGCTATAACCACGCCTGATTAAACTGTAAAGGAATGTCTGTTCTGTTCACACCAGAAGACAATTTGCAGTAGCTCCCAAAAAACAAAAATGGTTCGTATGTAATCTATACAAACACCTTTTCCTAGTTTCAGCAAATGCGTACCGCATTTAAAATCTCTGAACATCATCAATGGAAGGGGAAGGAATCCCGGAGACGTTGTTGTGTTCAATTTTGCTCTTAAAATCATCCAAGCGAATGAAACCGAATAAGGACAGATGCTACAAGGCATTCGATTTACTACTCGATTTCTGCAGTAACATTCCTTTTGCAGTGTTAGTACCAATGGTAGTCTGAAGACCCTCCTGGAGACTCTATCCTGATCCTTTTTTTGTCTTTGCCTATAATCGATACTGTTCGAAAAAGGAGGGCGGCAAAAGTAACTGTCACATGAGCTGATGCCAAGTGACTACTACTGTCATTTGAGTTTTGAGCTCCAATCCCCTTGGGCTAATCCTGGGGATTTTATTTACTTTATTGGGAATGCTGCGACCGGAAAGGGATGCCGGCCGGCCGGAGAGCTTGAAACCACAGAAATCGGTTTCCACCATTAGCGTCTGGAGCTTTCGCGGTGGGCATTCATTTCGCCAGCACAATACACATACCCGCATAAACTGAGCGCAGCGCAATGCTTTACAGAAGCAAGGAGGCGGTGGTTTCCACCCGAAACCACATCTGAAGAGTGCGCAAACCAGCACAATTCGGGAATTACCTCCCTACTATCCCCATTTGCCGCTAATCACGCTTGACAGATAAATTAATATTTCGCAACAGCAGCAGCAGTAGCCAGAGAGAGAGAGAGCCTGTATTGGTCTTTACCGCACGAATGCTGGTATGCTGGTGATGGCATCGCTCGGATGTAACCAATCCGCTAGCCCCGACGGATACCCGGAGGCTTCAAGGTCGTTTTGAGCAACCGTGGCGCCCAACTCGATAGTTTTCACCACGAATCCAGCAGAGAGCGAACAGTTTCACAAAATGTCCGTACGGTTTGACGAAGGTAAAACCGAAACCCTCGTCCCCCAGGAGACAACGATGACAGCGACCACCGCAGCAGCAGTAGCAGCAGCAGCCGAAGGCACACGGTTGGTCGCCTTTTGATCGTCACCAGCGTGAACGCTACTGGCGGCATCGTCCAGAACACGATTGCCATGTTGATCGTTCCGCGATTTGCTCATAAAGGCCGAAAGGCCCTGCAGGCACCGGCACCCTGGCATGTAGAGGAGAGTGTTATGGTGCTATTCCGCTACAACCCAATATCCCGTACCGTACCGGTGTGAAAGCTACTGGCTCTCTTTTCTACGCTGCGCACGGTGGTGGTACTACATAAAGGATCCTGCTTAAGGAGAAGAGCCAACCTCTCGGAGGTGGTCCTCGGTGGAAGTATTTATGAAGCTCGCTTCCTTTCTCCTCCAGCCTCCACCATTTGCTTTCTCGACGAGGGTGTGGTTGTTGAAGAGCAGAACATAAAGGAGTGCCCCGTCACCCGTACCGGGTGTACCTATGGTAACTTTTGGGCCCGCGAGCCCCGCCAAGAGGCAACGCGCTTAATTGAATGTTAATCCGTAAAGAAGGGCGAACGAATAGCGCGGGCCCGTGGCTGAGAAGCTTGCGAACGAGGACATGGGGCAATGTGCACGGTACGGTATCGCCATGGTAGCTCCGGTCGCTGTTGCTGCTGCTACTGCTGCTCTCTTCATTAGAGGATAATAGATATTGAGTTATGCGCGGGCAATAGAAAAAGAAGGTTATGTAAGAGATAGAAAGGAGCTTGTACCATGCCGCGGCAACGTGTGCGTTGCTGCTGGCGAGGCAAAAAAAAGGGTAGAACTCATCAAGTATTAAGCGTTTGACTTTTGCAGTGCCTTCAGGCGTTAGTCCAATGGTGGTTCTGGCTCTGGTGGAGACACCTAGACTACGAGACGCTTTTGCATATAGCTTAGCAACATTTGCTGAATGATAAATATTCAACAATTATATTCGTTTTTTTCCAATGGATTTAAATAATTTACTGCAGAAGGTTAAAAGTTTATCAATCATTTTAAAATTGTAATCAATATTTAATAAAAACAAAAATTCGTAACATCTATTAGAATTCGAGAAGCCGTGAATGCACTTTTTTTTACTTAAAAGTTATCCTAAAATTGTTCTCCTGCTGTTGAATACCACTTTCGATTATAATTACAATCGTCTTCTACTTCAAACTTCTTGAATTACAACATCAGTAACGATGCCGCCCCAACCATCTTGATAATGAAGGCATCCATTTGTCAGCCATTTTGCCTCCCATATTGCCCCCCCCCCCCCCTCCCCTAATTTGGTGCAATTGCGCAGTTCAACTTCGGGGCAAACAAGTTATTAATCTCTTAACTTTGGCCGCGGTTGCCGCTACCTACCATCGGGATCGATTCGCGCTGGCATCGGGCACCATAAGCCGCATTCGGGTTCACATTTGGATTGAGTTTTGCCGACGTGTTAACTTCTCCATTGAGCGACTCCTTTTGATCGACATAATTTACCAAGCCCTTGGTTGATGGTGGTGGTTGTGGTGGTAATGATGATGGTGATGAACCCCTGAACTCGTCAAAATCGAATCCTAGAGAGTGTTGCCGTCCACGAAAGCCGGGGCCATTTCATTTGCAAGGCTCGTTGTTGAAGTTGTTGAAACCTCAGCACCACTCAGAGGGTATCGGAAAGCCGAAAACTAATAATCGGACACGAAAACCCATCAAAGTTACACGAACCGCGTCCTCACCCCGGCCTGGCCTGGTGAACTTCGGGTAGCGAACCGCGTGGCAAACCCGGTGCTGGCCACCGCCCAGCCATTAAGCCATCTGTATACCAGTCGGTACCATCGTGTACCGTCGGTGGCCTACGTTTCGGGTAGTTTGCGTGTACGCAAACATCAATCATGTCAACAAAACGGGCAATCTTATGGCGGCGGCACCCTTGGTAGGTGGTGCGTTCACACCAGCGCCATGTTGTTAACACACCATGGCCCCAACGAAGGAAGGGCCTACGGGGCTGGCAGAGCTATGGAATGGTGGCTTTTTGCCAGTGTTTGTTGTATGTTTTGGTGTGGCTTTTTTCTGTTTTTTTTTCCTTCACCAAAAAAAAACCCCAAATTGATCGGATTCAAATCAGAAATCAGCCAGCGAGTGGTACAAGTTTGCTTTTCACATTTGTTCAATAGAAATCGCACCAGCAGTAACAGGCAGCGCACTACAGGTCGCGCGGAACACATAGCGCGCACGTGATATCGAAAGTTGTTCGAAGTGGTTTCCACAAATCACTTTCCGGTCTTTTTTATCGAGCTGGAACAGGTGGCACCACTTCTGTCTATAATTAATCAATCCGGTGCCGATGGAAAAGAGGCGAACGTACTTTGAAAATGCTTTGTAAGGCAATTCACTCGTATCCTTATTTTTGATAGGTTTAGTCTGACGAATGAAGCTCTCTACTCAATGAAGATATATTGTAATTTTTTTAACAGATATGAGAACGGGCGAGTCGTATATTTATATATACTATAGTATAGTATTGTAATTGTTCATCAACTTTTGGTGACCTACAAATGAAACGAAATATATAATCAGTTTCTCGGTTCCAAAAGTCTCATAAGTGGTCTTTTCTTATGCAATTTTAATCCAACTTTGTGAAAATTTAAGTGGTTTTGTAGGGTATTTGGTGGGATCCGCTCGATATTTTTTTCCTTCTCTCGATGGAATCGTTCGAAGGAAAAACATAATGAAAGCAAACTTAGTTACTTCTCGCACACGAAACGGGCGTAGCATAGTTCTCTACCGAAATGATGACGTTAACAACCTAAACATCCCCGTCACAAAAGGCTCTGCTGGACGATTCCTCACTCGCACGCACCTTTTAACGACGTGGTGTTGGAACTCCCCCGGGGTAAAGTTTTCTCCGTCAGTCACCGAACGAAGTGAAAAGAGGTCCTGGGGTTCCTTTTCCATCGTCCACCCATCGATGAATAAATTCACGGTAGCGATTAGCATGGGAAAAACTAATTTTCCCAACTTGACTGACCCACCGATGATCCATCTCCACTTGCCACCCCCTCGACGCTCGCTGCTATTTTGGGAAAGGTATTGGCCTGAGCGAGGTGTGTTGGTCACTTCAGGTGAAGGTGTTTCGTAAAATCGATATTCCAGTCCACGCCAGGGGACCCATCAAAGCTGAACCTGAAATTGGAATCGAAAATGAAAATTCCCTGGCGCGACCCAGGGAAACGACCCACAGGAGGACACACTCAGCACAGGTGTTTGCGGTGGTGTTCGACAAGAATCCCTGCTGTGTGGTGTGCTAGTCGCGATCGCATGGTCCACCGCTGGTCGGTGATTTGTCTACGCCACAACAATAAGACCGAATAATATTGCCTCGTCATCGTCACCATCATCATCATCATCGAACACTGCTGTTTTGCTGCCTTTTTTGAAAGACTCCAGAGTCAGCCATCTAGTTGTGGTGTCGTGAGACCACGTGTCTGACTGAGACCACGAGACTGTGGCGTGTCGAAATTCAAATTCTGTCGCTACAACCACTAGAGGTGTTTAACGATTATTTGTTGAACTTTATAGTGGCACTTTGTAATCGCGAAACTTTGCTTTCTTGCTACGGCTTGACATGATTTTGGTACCGAGGCCGAATGACTATGCTGCAACCTTGGTGGATGGTGGAAGAGCGATGGTTGTTCCCCACCACAGGGGAGCAACACCGCACCAGAAGTGATTAGAATGGATGATAATGACAGTTTGGAAAGAGGGAATTCCTTGTCCCCCCGCTGCGTAACATAAGCTTTAATTGCACCGTTACAAGGAGTCCGCGGGACACGTCCACTTGTGTCCCACTTCAAAGCTGTGAAAGAGAGAGAAAGAGAGAGAGAGAGAGAGTGCGCCTGTACAGCAAAGTGCAAGGTATGACGAGGTACGACACGCTATTTGTGGATAGACCGGAGGAAGCTAAAGATATTTTTGGGCGACATCGACCGTTTTTTTTTCAGATTTCCGAAGAGAATGTAAGAGAGAGAAGTGAATGATTCCCAGTAGTCCTGTTCGTTGATTGGATTTTCCGGTGGATGATGGTCGAATTTTAATGGTAATCGTTTGTCCTTTTTTTTTTGGTATTTTGCAGGTCGACGAAGGACGGCTGTACCAGGAGATCATCCGGGTCGAAGCAACGGACAAGGACTGTACACCACTGTTCGGAGATGTGTGCAAGTACGAAATCCTCACGGCTGACCAACCGTTCACCATCGACAATGAGGGTTCGATACGGAACACGGAACCACTGTCGCACAAGATTTCGCACAACCACATACTCTCGGTCGTCGCGTACGATTGCGCGATGAAGCAGTCCGCGCCGGTGATGGTTAACATTCGGGTACGACGCGTTTGCGAAGCACACGTCATGGGAGTGGCCGAGCGCATCGATTACACTGCCAACTCGCTCGAGAGTGTATCGCTGTTCCCGAAGATCCATCTCGAGCTGTGCGATATGCAGTGCAAGGGCGAAGACATGGTCATCCAGTCGTCGGTTTCGCTGAGGACGAAACACATCTCGTTTGGTTGCGATCGCGATGCGACCCAGTGCCTGCGACGTTTGAGCGAAAGTGACCGACAGCAGACGGGCGATAGTGACAGCGGTGGCAGTGGGCTGGTCGATCTGCTGCAGAAGAACACCGACTGGACGAAGGACCTGGTGTACGATGAGGGTGTGGAGGCGATTTTCCACTTTGACGGTAGCTCCGGTGCGATCGTACCAAGGAGTGTGGTACAACCGCAGGACTTTGCCGCCCATCAGTTCAGCATCGTTACGATGTTCCGGCACCACAGCATCGCTTCGAACGATAAGCACACGAAGGAGCACATCGTCTGCAGTGCGGACGATCACAAGATGAACCGGCACCATATGGCACTGTTTGTGCGTAACTGCCGGCTGATACTTCTGCTGCGCAAGGACTTCAACGACGGTGATCTGAACATCTTCAGCCCAGCCGAGTGGCGCTGGAAGATCCCGCAGGTGTGCGACAACGAGTGGCACCACTACACGATCAACGTGGATCTGCCGAAGGTCGAGCTGTACGTGGACGGTGTGCGGTTCGAGAGTAGCGTCGAGGATCGTCACAGCAATCCGGAGGTGATCGACGATTGGCCATTGCATGCAGCGCACGGCATCAATACGACACTCGCGATCGGTGCGTGCTATCAGGGATCGGAGAACCGCCTGAAGCACGGCTTCAGTGGCGACATCTCGGAGATTAAGCTGTCTACGCGAAAGGTACTAACGGCGAACCAAATCCGGTGCGGTACGGACTGTGCCGAGAAGCTGCTACCGCCCGCCGATCACTACCTCGAACCGGAGCAACAGATCCAATCGAACACGCAGATGAACAAGATCGTAATCGAGGGTAGCAACAAGACAAACATTGAGCTGCTACTGCAGCAGATACAGTACATAAACGCGAAGGAAAACCCGACGATTGGGCGCCGCAATATCCAGGTGATGACGACCGTGAGCTGCCCGAATAAGAAGGCAATCCGCCTGCCGACGATCGATACCTACATCATGGTAACGCCATCGGGCAATCAATCAGCCGGTGGTCTCTCGTCTTCGTCTGTTGCTTCTTCGTCGGTGTCCGGCTTGTATAGCAAGATCCTGGACAAACCGCTGACCAGCGACCAGAAGCCACAGATCGTGATCAGCGGAAACTCGAACCATCTCGTGTCCTACCCGGACATCAAGGAGGGAGTTAAGATACTGGCCCAGATTAACATCAGCATCTACACTGGCAAGGACATTCGACCGGAGATGCAGAAGCTAGACTCGTGCAATGTGAATGTGTTCCCAAGCCTTAACCCCGACCACGAGGAGATCACGATCGATGACAAGGACGGTACCGATGAGTCGCTGTTCAAGTTCGACATCAAAACCAAGATCAGCAAGGAGGGCGTTGAAATGATCGGTTACGATACGATCGAAAACTATCAGCACGTGCTGAAGTCACTCGTCTATATTAACAAGAAGCCGGCTTACTATCTAAACCGGGTGTTTAAGCTGACCTGCTCGCAGGTGGACGATCACTTCCGCAGTGCCGAGTACACGCTCACACTGACCGTGCTGCACCCGAAACAGCAGCCGACCTCTTCGGCATCAAACGCTGGGGCATCACCGCCATCGAACGTACTGCTTGCCATCTCGACCGTACCGTCCGAAGGACAGCAGCACGGGGCCGTAGCTGTCGATTCGCACGGTAAGTCCGGCGACAGTTGTTGTCACAACCGTATCATTCGCTAATGCAAAGTTTCTCTCCTTTTTTCGATAAGTAGATAATGCCAACCAGTACGCCCATGCGATGCTGCACTCGCACGATGTGCAGGAATCGCAGTCGAAGGTACGCAGCAGCAACGGTGCCGCACTGATCGGGCACGAGAAGCTTGCCTCGTCGCACTCGACCATGTTGATCGTGGTGATTTGTGCCTCGTTCGTGCTGCTCATCTGCGGTGTCGGTATCGCGCGCCTCCGTAACAACAGCGCGGGCAGTGCATCTGGTGGTTTGATCGGTTCCGGTGTGGCCGGTCATTCGCGCAGCACGGACAAACATCAGCCGTGCCCGAAGGTAGCGGCGGATCAGCAGCTCGATTGGGACGATTCCGCGCTGACCATAACCATCAACCCGATGCAGAATGATAATCTGTCGGACGAAAGCTCCGAGTCGGAGAACTCGGACTCCGAGGACGAAGAGGTCATGAACGGGCGCTACAAAAACGTCAGCCAGCTCGAATGGGACAACTCCACGATGTAAGTGTATCCTGACAGGTCCTAGGGAAAGCAAATCCAATCGAAAACCACTCTCACCAGCACAAACCCATCCCGCATGGGAATACGCACGATGAAATTATATCTCTCGAAAGCTTAGGCACGCTTATGGCAGGCGCGAGGTTGGGATATCGAAACTAAGGACACACCATGGATCCAAAAAAGGGAACAGGAAATCCCCTTTGTTATTACTATTCAAATGGTTTTCCGTTTTCTCGTTCCGTTGGGAGAATGTCACACCAGAAGATGGAACGAATGTAATCCTGCGCTCAGTCCCACTTGTCTGTGTCTCTCTTTCGCTCAAGCTACACCAAAGCTGTCCCTTCAACCGGCAGGGAGTCGATTAGAGCGGAAATGCTATCGTATCGTCATTGTTGAGCATGTTGAACGGTCTGAGCTTTTATCATTTTTTTTCTCATCCACATAATAATGAACTTTTTGAATCACACAGAGTGGCTCTCCTAGTGAGCACAGCACATCTTTACTGTGGGTAGAATTAGCTACGAGGCAAACACCGGCACTGTCATCGGCCGTTGTCATATCCTGCGGGCTTCAATTGTCGCTCTTGTGTCCACGTGTTCACTCTCAGTCAACGTCATTTGTCGGGTGCACAATTCGGGCGCTAGTCCTCATAGCCCAAGGTTATGTGGAACACAAAAGAAATAGCATGGCGTAATAACAATGTTTGACGCCATTTGATGGTGGACAAAGCATTTTTATCCTGCAGTATTCGTAGAATTTGAAGAATTCGAATCAATCCATTTCGTTCCAAAATGTCGCTTTTAATGAGAGCAACAGGTGATGGATGTTAGTAATGGAATATGCGAGTATATGATACTCATTTGAAATAAATACTCGTAATTTTGCTTTTATATCAATTTTCTGCGAACACACAACTAAACACAAATGGTATCTTGGAACCGGATTCGCAGCTGTCACAAGGACTGCCACGATGATCGGTGTACAGCAAGACGTGGTAGACGTTCCAATCGGCGAAAGAAAGCCGACAAAACGGTCCAAACCGCGCACAAGCAGCACCCAGAAATCCGTTTTAGTGATTAATGAACGAATTAATAATTCATGAAACAAAACTCCTTTCACAGTACCATTGCGAAAACAGTTGAACAATTTCGGGCAGAGCATTTTCCTTCCCTCCCACACTTCATGTTCATCTCTCTGCCGTTTCGCAAGAAAACGTTGTTGCTCATCGTTCCAGCTGTACGACAGGATGGTTCATCGCACTGGCACAGATCGGCAGAATATACTTTCATAAGTCGTGGTTCGTCCAACAAGCGCGGGCTCGGTGGGCCCAACTTGTTCATCAAAGTTTTCCCCCAAAAAGTTAGGCGCACATGGTGGAAAGTGATTCCGCAGACGGTGTCTTTGCGATCGGCAATGCTGTCAATCGAACTGGGATAGAATTTCTCAAAGCGGGATCTCGGCAGCTGGAACAGCACCGGCACCGATAGCGCGCAAACGATGATAGCTTCGCAACGAGGAGCGAAGGCTTTGATAAGAAATCTCGTTTCGATAACTAATTTATGAACTGACTCATAATTGATCAAGCTCCGGTTTTCGTGTTCCTCGGTAGCATTTTGTTCGTCCGAAACCGATTCTGGAGATGGCGATGGCGGCGGCAGCGGCCTATGCATCGTGGATTTGAAATTTTGTTTTGCTTACTTTCAAAGCTTCAGCATCATTCTTGAAGCAGCATCCATGGAAATATGTTCCAAATGCTTTTATTTGGGCACACCGGTGGTAATGATATTGATTTAGGACAACTAGCTCCTGCCTTGGGGTATAAATTGGACATGCCGCAAAGCTTAATATTAAACGAATTGATGAAGGTGGTCCCATATGCTCCCGAATTGACAGCATCAAATTAAGGGCATCCAAGTGCCCGCGTGTGTGCACTCTTGTGTGTGCGAGCTGATCCGCCATAAGCAAGATGAATGATAAATGGCAAACCAGAATGCAAATAACCGGTGGATGCTAGAAGCCATTGCGCCCAGTGTAATGATCAATAATACGATAATTAGGCATTAAATCAAACCCGTTTGATTAAACATCCATTACGAGTGAGGTTCGCTAATCGTTGATGTTCTTTTTTTTATTTGTTTTGTTCAAACAATTTTATCCCTCCGCTGCTAACCATGAGCAGTACCACTTGGGATTAGTGCGGAAGGGGATGCGACGGGTGAGATTATTGGTTGGAATAACAATGTAATTTTCTAATGAGTTTCTGGATTTCCCTTTCGCTCCCTTTTGCAGCTAAATAAATACATCCAACATTTTAAAGTATGACAGATTTATAACTACACCTTGCAAAAAGTACCGGTTTATCAGCGAAACTACACAACAGCATAAATCGGCTAGCATGCCAGCCCGCCACCCCGCTAGCCAAGTCGTCAGGCCATCCAGCAAATCAACCCATACAAATCATCTTCGACGAGCAGTGTACCCAGTGCACGTAGAGGCTGGGATTGGGAAACACAAAAAGGATATATATGTTAATAAATATATATGTGCATGTACACACTGAACACTCCCCACTTATATGGACTTCAACACACACACAGACAAACTTTTTCACAATAGTATTGCCGGCGGTGAATAGGGTAGTCACACTCTGTTACGATAGTAATTAGGATGAAGGAAAAACATTACCAACCAACACAATACTTGCCACAAAAGAATACACACTCTCAGATACACGCGATATGATTCCGCCTTCCTAGATGGGGATGCAAGATGATCCCTTTACAGCCCGATGAATGTGGCCCACTGATTTGCAGGATGATGTAGATGAATGACCCTCTTTTTGCACGCGTTTTGATACGTTTGTGCAATGGCGTATGTACTTACAAATGCGGCTGGTGCGGAAACACAGGGGTGGCGCTGGGCTTTGATTGGGTCGGTTGATACACGCATAAACACACACATACACACAGAAAAGCACCCAAATGAAATACGGTCATCAGGAGTAAAGCAAAGAAGCGTTGTCGATGAAAGGGAAAGAAAAACTAGTGATCCGCTTAATGGAACTTTAACAAAATACTGGATTCTATATTACTAAATGGAAATGGAAAGGGACAAACAACACAAAAAAAAACAAATCCACTGAAAGAGAATCGTAGCTATACAGTAGAACAAGAAAAGCGATTTAAGAAGGTAAGGAAGATAGACAAGACGAGCGGGAAGAGAAATGGGGTGAGCTAGTGAGAATGAAAAGTAGTAAACGTAAAACGTGTGTAATAGTGTGTGAGATGTATAAATTGATAAAACAAGAAGCTAAGATAAGAGGGCAGCGCCGCTGCCAGATACGCCAGGAAGGGCTTAGATGTCGATGCTGATGGTAAGGTGAGCATTACGACAACATCCAGTTTATGATAAGGTGACAAACAATTAGTCTATCACGCAACAGAACAGCAAACACGAAAGCAAATCGACACCACATCTACTACTACTAACTACTAACTACTAGCTACTGTAACTACTACCACTACTACAGCACAATCCGCAACAAAACTCAAGGAGGAGAACAGTGCATTCGAACAGAACACGTATGCTAGAATGTACCTCCCGCGAAATTCAGCCACAGTGGTGTCACACACCGCGAGGTAAGTTGATTATTTCTCTCCCAAAAATGTTATAACTGCAACAATCGCTTAATGTATAATCCGTATTTTTATTTATCCTTTTTGCATTCCCCAGTGTCATCCATTTGGATTTCGGCCATTTCCCAATAGATCCAGGGCGCAGGTGATGGATATATGGATGAATCCATTCCGAACGAGAGAAAGAGACCGAGCTTCGTGGGATTTGTGGATTTCATCCTGTAACACCTGTCCACGAGCACTTTCCCATGCAGTTTGGGTTTGCTTCCTGTTTGATTCTGATAATAATGCACAGCAACACTTGGAGCAATGAGTTTCCGACATCCAGCAGTGGAATTGATTTCAAATGATTTAGTAGGCAAACATGACTTGGGTTTGCTCGTTTGCCATATCCGTGGCCATGTAACTTGTTGATTCCATTAGATGCCGATCGTAGGGCCTATGTAGAATTGAATAGGTTTTTTTTTTTTTGTTCTGTTTCATACATTCTGTTGATATGAAACATGCGTGTGACAGTATATCAATCATTTGCCGTTGCCAGCCTGATAATAACATAATAAGTGGCATGTTCGGAAGAGTATAGAAAGCTAGAAAAGGAATTCATTCGTACCGGGTTGCATGCCGGGTGAGAAAGAGCGAACTTAAGCTGATAAAACGCTGGAAGTATTGGAAGGTAATCATTATCGCTTCTACGAGAACGCAGAAAGATATTGGAAGGAAAATGGTATAAATGAAAGGAAAATAAAAGAAAATGTAAAAAACAATAATCAACCAAACAAATCAATCAATCCACACGGAAGCAAGGAAAAGAACATCCAACTCACACGAGAAGCAAATATGAAATCGAGTGAATGTTTGAGAAATCGTTTACATCACCTAGACAGATTTTGAGAAACGGCCCACGCTAGAAGGGGATCAGGAAAAAAATATTTGATCATATGCTGCCCGATGAGTCTTCCGGTCCACCGGAACAATGATCAGCACACAACACCTCTTCCCTGTTCTGTATGCTATCCTCAAGTACTTGCCATCACTTTCGAACGACATATCGTATTTGCATAAGCTTATCCTTAGCGAGTAATCATACTCCTACTGTGTGTCTGTGTGGAAACGATGGTCACGATCGTTTTGAAAGAAACGATCAAGAAACCGTAGCCCAACATGTGAACCAAAAACACACGATGTTGTACATTTAGTTGCCCGTGTTCATCGTTACACGATCTGGTTCCCATCAGTTGGAGCCGGTTGATGAGTGTTATTAGCATGCAACCCCTTTCGCAACAGTGGTTGTAGCGTACCCTAGCTCTATAGGCAATTGATCCGATCATTCAGTGTGCGATTGCTAGTGATTGTGTTGATGGCGTTGTTAATTGAAGCCACTATATCTTCAGCGTTTATTGTGTCATTGTTTTGTGAAGTAATCAAGATAACTCTATTGGCGTAACTAGAACTTGAGTTATGTGTTGTGCACCTTGTGCGTAATGGATCTCTTCGCCCGAAAAAAGAAAACAGCAAACAACTATTTCCACTGATTTCTTTTCCCGTCACCCATTCAGTAGAGCCGTGAATATGCAATTTGCACGAAGCATTGTAGTAAAACGAAATAAAACACGATGCAACAACACCGCTGTAAGCGAAACAGCAGCATTGAAACACCATTAGTGAAGTAGAGAAACCACAAAATGGCAACAACAGCAGCAGCAGTTTTTTAAACTTCCTGCTCCAAACCGTCCAATGGAAATACCAGAAGAAAATGAAACACACAGACGAGCGGTTAAAGTTGAAACCCAGATCTACATTTACATACAGCAGTAGCAAACGCATCGCACATCTAAATTCTACAGAAGCGAAGAAATTGATGTTAAAATGCGGTGAAATCACGTTAGAGACAGATCGCGTAACCAGCAACACAAGGTCACCGTAGGAGTACTGATGAAGTAGAGGTTGATTCTTTCATGTCTCATGTCATGGCAGTCTCATGTCTGTCTGATGTATGTGTGTGTGTTTTTCACGTACGATAATGAGAAAGTGATTGGTACTATACCTTCTTGATTTCTTGCCTAACTGCTTTCGCATTCCTTTTTCTTCACAATGCGGTGACATTTGTACTTTAGTTCTATACTGAAAACCATGAAAAGCTGGTAAAGAATCCATCACATGTTTTCAAAAAGATGGCATAATGTACTCCTCTCCGAATGAACCGATGTTTAGGCAGCGCTACTGTAGCACAACAATAGATACGCAGCACTGCAGGATCAAATTTAGTGTGAAACAAGCATATAAAAGAAACAAAATGTGTATAGTTGACTAACAATGCTCACGTGTGATGCATAAAGAGGACATTATAGAAGATAGATGTACCCTTCCGTCACACAACGATGTGGGCGATGAGTTTTCCAATTTTTGAAACGACTCATTTTTCTCCCTCATTAAACTGCCTCAGTTTCGATTGCCATAGCTTAAACTAATTAAAGAATGAAGATCAGATTGCAAACCAAAATCAAACACCGATACGCAGAAGAAGTAGAATGTTCCAAAGAACCTATCGCCGCGTTATCGAGTAGAAGGTTTGCTGGTAAGGTCGGCCAGATGGTGGAGAGATAAAAAAAATGAACAACCACAGGCAAACCGGTATCAGCTAATGCAGGGAAATCGAATCGATCCGCAGTGAAAGTGATTGAAACGAATTAGCGAAACTGGATAAAAGACACACAGTCCGAAAGGCAGATAATTGTTGGTTTGTAATGATAGGAGTGAGGTTTTCTTTTCGAAATGCAGGTGCATAAAAACGTTCGCTGGTATTCGCAAGAGCAGTGACAAAGAGAAAAAATGAGAAACAAAACATATATATACATATATAAGTATATATACAAATCAATATATATATATATAAAACAATATAACACAAAGTAGTAAACAGGAACTTGATTCATAAAAAAGAACTTGCTCCACAGAAACATTGCTTTTGTATCCACGTTCCAAAATCCTCTCCCCATAAAAACAAACGCGTGTCCTCACCTCTCTGCATACGCAATTCCATATTTCAATGTGCAAGGACAAAGAAATCGATGTATGGATGGATTGTGAATAGGGAAACCACAACACGTTAACCGATTGGATGGTTGGCACAGTCACTCAGTAGATCTGCTTGAAATTGATGATCATATTCTCTTATGCGATCGTCGACGACACTTATCCAGCATATGAGTTACGCAATCGTTGTCGCCACTCTCCCGGTTTTTGCTCCAATGCAGAGTGTTCTCCGTGCAAGACTTGCCCGCATACTTTCAGACGAAAAGTTAGAAACAAAACGATTGATGTTAGAAATTGGCAGCAAAACTGACCAAAAAGAAAATCATACTAAACACAAACCAACACAGAAACAAGCGCCGTACATTAACGATATTAACTGAGAGACGATAGGCACACCTTCCCCCTTAAATGCATAGCTAGCGAAAGAATCCGAGAGACAGAGGTGTGGAGCATAAATCGATACGCAAATGCAGGATATAATCCGCCAACAGGATCCGCTGTAACAAGCTAGAAGAAGGCACTAAAGTAATAAGAGAAAACCAACGGTCAGATATACTCCCCGAAATAATCCCAACAACTATTATGTCTCACTTTTCTTTTCTTTCATTTATGGAATAAAATTTAATTAAAAAAACCAATAACAAATCCTCGTGGCAGCATGCCGTTTACTCCACGGTGTGTGTCCTGTTCATTCAAGGTGTTACTTTCGCTCGCGCTTTAATTTAAACACAATTTTGTTGTAATATTGTTTGTGGAGAAACCTTCATACCAGATCTGAACCCTACGGCCCTTTAAGATAATCGTAATGCTAGAGCAATGGTTGATAAGTGCTTCTTACGCAACCTCAATTCCGCATGACCTGATAAGATAAAATATGCGACATTATTGGCATGTATAGTTGGTTTTTAGACGCCAACTCTAGCACATTTACATACGAAAAGGTAGCGCCTATGGCTCGCCGAAAAAGCGTACAAGTTTATCACCAACTACATCTTATCAGATACCAAATGCATAACAAAGTAAAACATTTCACCACTCTACCAAGGAAGCTTCGTTTCTTCGCCTCTGTCATTATAAAGCAGCACTTTTGTTCACTTTTGCCTTGTAAGCGAGCACATCGAGCACGAGTTGCTCTAGGTCAGCGAATGCTGGGATGTAATAATCCGGCACGGTTTCCACATCCCGACCTGCATCTTCAAGAGTGTCTGGTGTTACACCGCCCGTACCAACGAGCAACGTTTGAAATCCCGAAACACTTCCAAACTTCATATCGAGCTCGGGCTGGTCTCCGACAAACAGTACGCGGCGCGGATTCTCCACGGGCTGTAATCGTTTCATCACCTGGCTCATTTCGTACCCGGGTTTACCGAGAATGTACGGTTTGCGACCGGTCGACTGCGACAACACGTCCACGAAGCAGCCGGGACCGATGAGACGCATGGCTGGACCAACCGGAAGTATCTTGTCCATCGCTCCGGCAATGAACCAACAATCCGGGTTGCTCTGTAGATAGAGCTGCGCCCTCAGCAGCTTAATGTTGTTGCAGTTGTAATCGAAGTCTACTATCACCGCCTTCACCGGTTGCTTATCGGAGATGATGGGCGCTACGACTGCTATCGATTCCGTAACTGGTTCATTGGGCTACGTGCACGCAAACAAGTGGAAGCGACAACATTAACGTTCGTGACGTGAGTCATTCCACAGACAACACTCATCGACCTTATGAGCAATACTTACGCCATCGAGAACCTGGAATCCGGCCTCACGGAGACAGCTTTTGAAATTTGAGCTGCCAATAACGTAGCAGAGACCCTCGAACTTCCTCCACTGCAGGAACTCGATGATGACCTTGGCCGGATGGATAATATCTCGCTCATCCAGCGCGCCTTCCGTCAACTGTTCCAGTTTGCCCCGGTAATCGGCCATCGTCCGGACACTGTTGTTCGAGACGTACACCACCCGTTTGCCGTTGTTTCGAAGGGTTCGTATAGCCAGGCCAACTCCCGGATAAGGATCCCTTAGCATCCACAGCACACCTTTGAATCGAACGAGAGATTATGAAATGGAAAGATATCACACACTGTAGGCTGGTAACACCCACTTACCATCACAGTCCGTTTGAATCATGTCAAAGGAATCGAAAAACTGTTCCTTTTCCTCGATCGGCAACAGCGCCAGATTCTTGATCACTTTCCGTTCCTGGTTCGTCATGTTGATTAACACTGCCGCAGAGAAGGGTGAGATCGTTTAACCCTCGTCAAGCTGGAATCAGAGCTAAAGATTAGCCCGAGCGTAACTTTTCGCTTCCGTAACGAACTCCGGTTGCGGTATGACCGTCGCGAGCGAGTGTTTGATGTAGAATGGGAAAACCCTCGTGAAACACAGCAGCGCCCGTTATGATAGTGAGGGCAATGAATAGATAAGCGCTCTGGCAAGCACGGGCGAATGTCTTAGATGATGCGACGGTTTGGAAGCAGCTCGACACGTTACCTGCTTTGCTTTAGATTTTTACTTGCTTCATTAAAATGATTATTTCACAACGTCTACTTATTCTGGAATATGATCAAAATCATATATTTTATATGCTACACGGTATCGACACCCCTGAGCAAAACTAATGCCCAGAGAGGCGCACGTGGCGGAACAAAAGACCAACTTTTGGAAGCATTAATCGGAGGAGTGTCTTCAAAAATCTCGTATAGGTTTTTGCTAAGTTGCACTTAATCTTGAATAGATTTTTATGAGTTTCTCAAACTTTTCTTCCTTTTTACCACCTTTTTTTCCTCGTAATTTGGAAAAAACGTTAAAAATTTTCAAAAAAAATCACGGGCGTTAAGCTCACAACCGTTTACTCTAGCGTCCACTAGGAGGCGGGCACAGAAAGCTCCGTCATTCACCCTATTAGCAAAAGGTATGCAATGGCGCCGCTTAATGTCTAAGCGGCCAATTTTCAGGACCTATCATGGCCGCTTAACAGCCGCTAAGCCGATAGCTGTTTGAATGAAACAACGGAGCACATTGTTAATTGCACCCAGCACAGGACCTTCGGGAAGCAACAAGTAAAAAACGCAAGACGAAGAACGCACGAGAGCTTGCAACCGGAAGACAGCATCACGGAACTTCTCGTCCGCCCCCGTACCAGCCCCTCAGCCCGTGACTTCAACGGATAAATGGGCAACGCATTTTCCCGACATTTTCCCGCCATTCGGTAGCGGTTCGTACGGAATCGCGCATCGCAGTGCGCCGGAAGAGGGCGGGCTGTGGCTATAAAAGGACACGAGCAGACCACGCCAGGCTGCTAGTTGTGTGGCAGCAGGCAGGCAGTCTGGTTGGAATCCGGAAGCCCGGAA
Organism: Anopheles darlingi; assembly: GCF_943734745.1. Classification (NCBI taxonomy): domain Eukaryota; kingdom Metazoa; phylum Arthropoda; class Insecta; order Diptera; family Culicidae; genus Anopheles; species Anopheles darlingi. Next base: position 53,997,400 of record NC_064875.1, read on the forward strand.
GTGTCGGTTGCACCGTTGCTCGATTGCTTGCCAGTACAGAAGGTTGGTTGGAGTGCGTTGGACAACACTAGCCAGACGGATTTGACTCTTGCTGCTCCTCTACCTCCTCCACCAGCTGCTCTTTGTGTAGTGAGATTGTGCATTATGGTGAACAGGTTGTGAAATCAAACAACATCGGCCACCTGTTACTCCGAGTTGTAGCATAATAATCGAAGAAAGGATTTTAGGAATCTGTCCCCGAGTTCACACGTTGAGTGTCTGGCATCCAAAAATGGATAAAACTGTCATTGCAGTGGACCGTTTTTAACTAATTTTATACAAATGTCGTTGCATCCGTTATCGTGACGCAGTAGATAGTAATAACCCCTCAAAGGATCAACGGTTCACAAAACGGAGAAAAACATTTTTGAAAGTCGCGAAACTCGTTTATCCTAGCGTTAACCAACAGCGTGACCGGATCCGTGGTCCGGTGCGACTATCCATTCAAGACGGTGCGTCAAAAAGGAAACCGGGCCTATGTTCGAGCTGGATGATCCACGGGAGAAGCTGAGACTGCTGGAAACACCAGTGAAGAGCACCGACAAGTCGTCAGGTTAGTATCACATCCGCCACCCTCCCTTCGTTTTCGCCTCTACTCGCATAGCATCCCCGCTCTTCCTTTATTAGATTGTTAACATTCCATAATGCAACACAAGTGCCTCGACGGTCTCGATCTGGCCTCTGGTTGGCAAACCGACCATCCCGAGCTAACCTCTCAAATGCTTCAATTAATTTCCGCTTACAATTTTCCTCGTGCCGTGCTGGATGCATGGCAGGATGTAGCCCGGGCACGCCAGACCAAAACCGAAGCTCGTCGATAATGCGAGTGCGATTGCCGATATCAAACTGCAACCGTGAGCAAGTGAGTTCGGCTAAATATCGCTTGGGCAGTTAGTTTTGATAAAGTGCCGATACGGTGCGGTTTTTGACGATTTCTCGGCACCACAGCTACGCCCGGACCCGAATTCCAAAACACAAAGTGTGGCAAACGAATGAACGCGTAAAGGTGCACCCGGAACTCAGTTCCAGAATCGCAAGCCGTCGCTTCGTGAAGTGTAGGAAACCGGGGAAACCCGATGGAAGGAAAATGAACTATAAATCTGTGGTTTTGATTGTTTTCGTTGCTAATCTAGCGATGCTGAATTGAATTGGTGCAGCTTGCCACTCCCCCCCGCCCACTCCGCGTGGTCTAGGATTTCCCCGTGCTCCTCGTGAGAATGGTCGAGAGTAGTGAAGTGGCCATAATCGACTGGCCAGCCAGCTGATGAAATCGCTGACCAAATATTGGTCCGGACAGGCTCGTACGGTAGTAAGGCTGATGGGCTGAGTTCAACTTCAACTCAGCTCCCGTTCAAGGGCTTTATGCCTCATGTTTCGCCAATTGTTGTCTGAGGGGGAAGGTGAAGGTGGGTGGGGGAGGGAAGGAGGTAGTTCTCCTATTTTTGTGTGTATCCTGATCGCATTGCACTGCTGACCGGAACAGGGAATTCCTGCAGTAAATTGGCGTGGGATTGAAAAATTGTAACCCTAATTGAGGAACTGCTACCGACGGGTTTCGTCCTTTGCTGGTATGTTGAATGGTGGATGCTGAAGTTCTTTAAAATGGTCAGTTCTAGGGTTTTGAGTTCTCTGAATTATTTCTTTATTTTCTAGTTGTAAGTAGAGCGATAAACTATTTTAAAGAATCTACGGGGTTGTCTTGAAAATGTTTTTTTTTAATTCATTAAACAAAAACCCTCAAGGACCTTACATCAACTTACATTGAAGACATTACTCCTGCGGTCTTTGTGGAATTTTTTATATGAAAGATTATCAAGGGGGTTTGATGCCATGTAGTCTAACTTATTTTGCGGTTGCTTCACCTTTCCGTAGCTGTCATACGTTCTTGCGGTCACAAAAATCCCTAAGATAAGTTAAGAAACTCCCAATTCGCTCCTTATTTGTCCACAGACAGATTAAAACTAGTTACTTGAACATCACAGCAACACTAAGAAACAGTTTTCTTTTCTGTTTAATACGAGTATACTACTTCACGCGTCTTTGTACGGGATGTTACACTCTCTGCCTCTCAAGGATCACATTCATCACATCACATCAACTCACTTGAACTCCGACATTCATATTCCGCATGCATTAAAGCAATCCATGATTGTTTCACCGTCAGAAGTTTCCCCGTGAAACTAGCGTGCTGTCACTGCAAGATGGCAGCCGCAATCACATACTCCGGGGCACCGACACGCTCTGTTGCTAATGATTTTCGATGGCCGTTCGCCACTTTTTGTTTTTGCCCGGCACCATTTCCGGTCGAGTTGCGCCCCCATTGCTCCTTACCATTGACACTATTCTGTGGTTGTGAGTAAAAACTCTCATTCCTGAGCTACTAACTGCTCGCCAATAAGAGCTAAAGCTGCCGATTGATTGTGAATTGCATTTGCTTCAAGTGGATTTTCGATTGACGAAGTGGCTGTAGCTCCCTTTCCGAGTGTTTCGTGTGATTCATTCGAGCAGCAGCAAACTAATTGCCCTCCTCCTCCTCCTACACAATTATGCTACGTCACTGCTTACGGCTTGATGTGAGAGAACTCCAAAAACCCCCCACAACCCACGCCATCATAAACGATCGCCTCCACCATGGGGTTCTATGCTACGCGCCCCGACCGACGACCGTTAGGCTTTCGCTTTCGTTGCCAACCATCGAATCCACCAAATAAAAGCTGAAAACTTGTTTGTAACTTGTGACCCGTACCGGTGCGCCGATGGTGGTTGTGGTGCGTTTGAAAAACGAATCGCCAAGCGAAGTGGTCGTGGCCGCCACGCTCTCAAGGAGATGGGTCGCTGGACGCTGCATCGCGTTCTGGGCTGTTAGTTGGTCGTGGCAGCGCGTCCGAACTGGATCTATCCGCCGGCAGTCAACAGTGGGAGGTTTCACGTTTTCGCTTTCTATAACCGTGTAGTAGCCAGTAGGTAGTGCTTGATCTTCTGTGATATCCGTTCTTACTTGAAGGGGAAAGTTGAAGTGAACTACGAAGTGTGTGTGATTAAGTTTAAGTACGCTAGTTTGTGTGTTTAGTGCGAACATTAGACATAAATTCGTAATAAGTGGCTTGAATGGTTTACTTTTAAACTCTCAGCTCTCTTCAGCCATTTGTACGGTTCCACATTCTACATTTGAAACTTGTTTGCCATCTTGTCTTCCAACAAGTGGAGTGGTTTGCGTACTCGCTTTCGCTTGCCGATGATCAAATGGTTACGCATGTCAATATGTAAAGTTAGCGGCTCACAATGTTTGCTCACAGTTGCGGGAGGGGAATTCCGTACATTCCACCAGCGCCTGATCCCCTCGTCCTGTGCCGGATTTCAGGTTCTGGCCAGCTAAAGCCAGCATCCATTCAGCTCGCAAGATCGGGTGGCACGCGATTGATAGAACCCCGAAACAGGTTTCTGGTACTGTACACCCAAACTCTGGACGTCCGAATCAACAAACCCGCGACGACGACGACGGCGATGGCGACGACGATGACGGCGACGGCGACGACGTTCTCTGCCCGATCGCAGGTTCATATTTCCGGACATATTAGCGGCCATTGCAGGAACCATCGCCAGAACTCACCGTGCAATCGAAGACAGACAATATCCAGTGGACCGGTTGGACTGGGCAGAATGAAGGTCGTAATCGTGACCGAAGATCATTGCTCACCGACTAGCTGACTGGCTGACTGGTTGGTTGGTGGGTTGTCAGACTGACTGCTCTTGGGAGTGGGAGTCATGGATTTGAATATTTAGATGATCGCACGATCGCTGGGATTAACGTATCTAGCATTCTGCTGGCATTTGGCAGGTTTCGAATGGCACAGACATTGCATCCTTCTCGCACACACCGGCAGTTCTTGTGAAATCGAGTTGATGGCCGTACGGTCGCCAAGAGAAAATGGCATTGAAGCGCCTACGAAAAGCACGTTTTCAAACTGTTGCTGATCGAAAAGGATCGTTGTTCCGGAAGTCCGGCGCTGCTCTTGATCCGTGAAGGTCGCAATGGCAACCGTTTAACCGTTGTCCCGTACAATTGCCCCCTCGTACCACAATCGAATGCACAACTATAGGTCACCAGGTGACGGAATTGTTAGTTAGTGCCACCGGCAGATCAGTAGATGAAACCCTGTGTGTGTGTGTGTGCAATTCACTTAAATCCAAAGCACAGAGCCAGCAGGTAGGTCCGCGCAACAGCTATACCGTGGACCGATAGACCACGAAACAGTCTGTGTGTTCGGCCTCATTATGCCCGACAGGTCTAGGTCGTCCAGACGATCAGTATGTCGCTCATACATCTAGCGCGTTTTATGGGCGCAGTTTTTTGAGTTTTATTCGACATTGAGGTATTCAGAATGGACCTGCTTCAACATACCTAATCGAATCTGTTGGTACGAACGAATCGCAAAAAGAAGCATTCAGTATAACCCAGCATAAGCAGCGTTTACGCTGTCATAAGACCGACTTCTTTCGTAGTTCGCAGGCCATGTGCAGTCGATGGCTTGAAGGTGTTTCGACATTTCTACTGAGGTAGTAAGTACTTCAGAGTTCGAGTACTTTATAGCTTACAGAGAGTTAGTGTGTGTGTGTGTGTGTGTATGCGCATACAGAGTAGTCAGTCAGCTGAGTCTACCAAGTCGGCTAGATTAAACTAATCACCGGACGAGTAATTAACGTGTCAGATTGAATTAGCAGCAGTCGTGAGAGCTCGCGCAGCCACTTGCAGCCATCTTAATTGGTTGAATATGATACCGCCTTAACCGTTTTGGCAGACCGGCCGGTCGGACGGAACTCATGATAAACTCATGATTTGCATTTGCTACATCAAGATGCTTAAGGCGCGGTGTGTATTTGGGGTTTATTAAACTTCCGTTTCAATCGATGTGTGGATTAGCCGCGTCTCGTAGTGTGCGCGTTTATGTTTGGTTGATAGCTGCCGTTAACCCACGTTCCTTTCCAGCTCATAAAACTCCTAAACGAACGGGATGTGGTTCCGGCGATGCAGAAGAACCTAGGTGCAGTTGTTTAAGAGCATAAGCGAGTGAATTCGATCGAGTGGACTCGAGTGGAGACCGGTAACAGTGACACAGTGGCAAGTGTCTGACGTTTTGTGCGAGAATCGTGGAGTTGCCGTAGCCGCTGAAATGGGTCGCAAAAAGCAGAAAACCGCAGGTAATTGAGATACAGGAATCCGACAAAACCAAACACCCGGCGACGGTGACCTTGATGCTTGCAAGTCGCATTGTGCAACGTGCGGTATCGGACGTCATTACATCGCCGTAGACGCCTCAATGATGCCACGTTGCATTTCCTTATGGATATCCGCCATTCGCTGAAAAGACGATCGGTTACGATTGATCGCCTGCGTACGCGTGTGTGAGTGTGTGTATGTTCTTGTGTGCCACCTAAGCAATCGATGATTGGCACGTTGAAATGCAATAGCTGACTGCTATAAATCCTAGGCCTTCAATTATGAACGCAATTATGGACATAATTGTGGCTACATGTAATAGATATTTACATGGTTCATTTTACTTTACTTAACAGCATATACTGTCCTAGTGGTAACCGATGAAAGGTTCCCCAGACAGAAAAAAACAGCTTCTCAGCATTGCTGATGACCGATTAGTACCATAGCAACGAAGAATCCCGCTAAGCAACAGGTCACAGAGCAGCCTATCTTTTGAGCCGATCTTGATAAATTCATGGCATACCGTTTTCCCAAGAGACCCAGTAAACGGCGCTGGGCGCGGTTTCTCGCTTCCATCGCGACCGAAATCTTTCATCCAACGGAAACACGGCTGGCAACTGCCGAGAGCAGGGGGTGCCGGAAATGGATATCACATCCAGTGCCAATGAATTTCACAAGAGAGAGAAAGAGAGAGAGAGAGAGAGAGAGAGAGAGAGAGAGAGAGAGAGAGAGATAGTGTGCGCCAGAGAGAAAGAGAACAGACAGTATCGTTGCAGAGCAGCAGAGACACCCGAAGCAAGGACACTCCGTCGCTTAGCTCGCCACCGAAGAGCACCGAAGAGCTGATGCTGATTGGTAAATAGATTTCAAGGCAACGATACTCAAGATGGAAAGTCACTATGGGCGAGGTAGAGACCACCCTTGCGGAGCGGAGGAAAATCGAATTAGGGGTACTTAACATTTTCCACCCTCCAGCGCCTTTCGGTTACCGTTGTCTTCAATGGGAATGATATTACCCTCGCTGTGATGATGTCGTAGCTCCGTGGCTTGTTCCCGGCAACCCGATATTGTTCTACGGAGGTTCACGTTCTCCCTCTTGCTTTCTCACTTTCGCTCGCTCATGCTGTCTTTTTATTGAGAAGATCGCAGAGGCAGAGATTCCCTTTTTTTTGCATTTCCCTTCCCCTGGCACAGTGTACAGCATTAGAACAAAACCATTCCCTTCCTTCCTTTCTTCCTTCCTTCCCCACCTAACCACACCCCAACTCCACGGTGACCCCGAGGTGGCACTCCACTCGATTCATAATATACTCCTCCAGCTCGAACCATCCCACCATCAGGAGTACTGTGCGATGAGCGATGATGACGTAGATGGTCCGCAGTGCTGGGCGTGTACGCGTACGCAAATCAAATTGTCAATCCCGATGGCACGGCAACCAGCACCGCGTGGTGGTTGACGGCGAGGGAAAAGGCCGGGCATTGGAGTGAAAAATCAATTTTCCTTCCATCCTCCCGCGTTGCGGTGGTCTCATCGGTCTCTCATCAGAAGGAGCTGGAAAATGTGCGTCTCCTCCTCCACCAATCTGCCACTCCGCCTGTAAGCGTTCTTGAGCCACGCTCGAAGTCCACCTTTGGCCTTTATGAACTGGATGCCGAAGAGCCAAGGGTTGGAAGAGGACGGATGTGCCATGGGGCCTGTCCATGGCAGGGCTCGTTGGCTCGCTCGACCGAGATCGATCCCGCCCCCCTCCCCTCAAGCACGAGCATCGAGAAACATCAAAAACATTTCCAAACACTTTGTCAATTTGGAGCACTCGGTATTGAGGCTGGTGCCCGTTGCTGGTTGCTGCTGCTGGTCACCAACGGTAACACAATCAGCTGGCCACATACACACACACACACACACACGCCCACAAGCACACAAGCTGGATCTTTTGGTCATTGGAAGCAGCAGGCCTCCAGGGGGGTTCTATTATTAGCTTCCTCTTCAAATTTTGAACACTCAACGCAACGGCGTCGTCTCGTCGATGGTGGTTCCGGTCAAGTGACAGCCGATGTGTCAATAAAACGTATTTACAAGTCATCGACAGGACATTACGTAGCGGCCGAGGTGCAGCCGACATGCCAGAGAACATTGTTACTTGGCTGATTCCCGGCGGCACACACGTATAACCAAAGTATTCCCCGGCGTGTGTTCTCACACTCGATTCGATCTTCTTCTCTTCCGTTTTACCATCCAGAATCCATCGACGGTGAGGCGCTGAAGGAGCTGAACGGTGGAGCCGAAAACGGCATCGGTGGTGGCGGCGGCGGTGGTGGCGGTGGCGTCGGCGCTGGTGACGAGGAGGAAACGCCCGTCCTGGCGATGACCACCATCGGTCAGCTCAAGGCCAAAAGCCGGCCCGGTTTGCTGCCCCGCAATGGTGGCCACCCGGGCGGCGAGCTGGACGATGGTGAGCAGCGGGAAACGTGGAGCGGCAAGGTCGACTTCCTGCTCTCGGTCATCGGGTTTGCCGTCGATCTGGCCAACGTGTGGCGGTTCCCGTACCTCTGCTACAAGAACGGTGGCGGTAAGTAGAATGCAACACTTACCCCTTCCTATATTCCTTCATCCGTTCGGAACCGGTACATCCATCCGGCACGGAGGTCGACTCCTGGCATCCAATGGGGCATGGGGCAATTGTGCGACATCGATGATGTCACCCCCGTAATAGCTAATTATCGGAAGTGAAATTCAATTTCGGATGCGCCGCACCGGAAGGCAACGGAGCCTTTTTTTTGCTGGATTTTTCATCAAAACTTTGTCTGCGTGAGGGGCTGGCGTTTTGCAACGCATCACCTTCACCTCGTCGGAAATGCTCGAATACGCTGATACTCAGGAAGTTGAGCATTTTACGGGATGTAAGGAATAATTAATATTTCCCGTTCGTTCAATTGACAAGGTTACTTGGTGCAACTACAGCAATAAAGGGAGCTCTACTCCGGTATATAGAAACTGCATACGTTGGAATAAGGATTTGAAAGGAGTCGCTAACTCTCGGAAACTGTGTAGGACTCGCACTCACTAGACCAATAGATTGGCTTCGATGCCAAAGAATAGTTGAGAGCTGGAAGGCGACCGACTGTTCAAGTCTGAACAATCTACAGATCTAGTCTAGACTAAACTCTAGATCCTAGATATTGGATGTCCAAGGTCACTCTGTCTGCACATTGAATTAAAAGTTAATCAGAAGGCCATGTATGGTCAGAACAACTGCTTCGGACAAAGCAACCAGATCGATAGGCACATCGAACGCAATCACAGTAGACGTGGTGCATTCACGAATATACATCCGATAATGTGTTTGTCTCTCTAATCGGTGCACAGGTTCCTGGTGTAGAACAGGGCAAGTTCAAATATTTATTCAGGAAAAAATCAAACCTTAAACGAAACCCGTTTGACGACTACTACTTACTCGAAAACATTTCAGCTCTTAAATATAATCCAGAGCAATTGCTAGCAAGAAAGGAAGAAAACCTGTTCCCCCGACAAGTGGTTACCGGCAAGAACGGAACGGGTTACGACGACCATGGGAGAAGCCACGAGAACTCCCAAGAACAGGCCATTTGCTAGACGGTTTGATGCTTTTGAAAAATGCGCCACAAGAAGTCGCCAGCATCCCCTTAACGCAACAAGAAGCAGCAAAATCACGGTCTCTAATCCCTTCGCGTTCCACGCGAACGTAAGAGAGAGTGTGTGTGCGTGGTGCCGACAAACATAAATCATGTTGGCGATGGCGAATCGATGCACGATCCGTAACCGTAACCACCGTGGCTACAAGTGAACGCACTTCCCAGTCTCTGTCCCCTGTTCAACCGGCACACGTGACGCACCGTCGCTGCGCTGGTAAGGGGCACGGTCAAGCAAGCGCCACTCGAGCGTGCAAAATGCCATCCACCGCAGGGACTGTGTTGCTGTTGCGCCGCTGACTGCTGACCACCTCTCGGTAGGTCACCTCGTTGTAGAATACACACCACCCCCTCTTCCGTAGCAGTGTGTGCGTGCGTGTGTGTGATGAAAAAGATTTACTCCCTTGATCCACCGCCACCCCAACAGCAGCACTCAACGACCGGCGCAGTCCTTCACACTTGTTCTAATCCAACGAAGCCGGAAACCGGCGGTTGACAGCTGGGTGGTAGTTGCTGCAAAGGAACTACAGTGGCAGGACGGCGACAGGACGCCTATCGGCCCCATTCGGTATTCCAGTTGCTATTCTTTTGCCTTCCGGGAGAAGGCTTGGCAACCGTTGTCCCCAAGACGAGCGCTCGGGCTCGGGCATCATCACGTGACCGATCCGACCCGGGGGCCAAGCCCACTTCGTGGTGTGACCGCGGTTGTAGGTCTGCGGAAGACATGGATCGGAAATTTCCACTTTTCCGTCCTTTATCTAATCGCTCGCGGTCGTAGATTCGCCCGTTTGCTCCATTTTCTTCCAGCATTCCCAGCTACTAGCGAGCGAACAAGCGCCTGGTAAGAAGGTAGCAGAGCTTCGGAGCTGCAGGAATGGAGAGGTGTGTCGGGAGCAAAGTTTCACGCTAATGGCGTTGATGTCTTTATTCACAGAAGTCGGTGAGGCGTGAATTGGCACCAGGAAGAGAGTGAGCGAGCGAGAAAGTGCCACGGTTGATGAATAAGAGCTTGTAAGGAGAGCATCTAAAGGAGTAGAGAAGTAGAGGCCCAATCCCCTCCAAGCCCAGCCGGCCGACCGGGGGCACGACTGCTGATTGCGAATTGCGAGACGCGCGGGAGAGCCGTAACAAGAAATGTTGGAGTCAATCTGGTCACATTGTGGATGATTGTGTTGGTGAGCCGTGCCCCCGATGCTTAAGAATCAAGAAGAATGTCCTCCAGGAATGAGTCCAGAGGAGTGAGTTGGTCTGGTGGAACGTCGTTGGGGTTGAATTATGACAGCTCTCAGCCCCGGCGAGGCCAAATCGTTCATCATCTTCTTTTATCCCTTCGCTTCCGATTCCGCCGGTAGCGCTGGCGCTGCTGTCGGAATGGATGCTACTTGTTGCATCTGCGGCCACTCCCGCGGTTGTGGGGATGGCGAAATCAAGACTAAAGTGTCACAGAAGCGGAGGTAAAACGAAGATATAGCTTCAGCATAATAAGCCATCACCTTTTGCTGCTTGCCTGAGGAACTGCACGGCTTATTCGGAAAGAAGGAGGAAGAAGGAAGAAGGACTTCCTCTTCAAACCCAGTGGCAGTCATTTGCAACAGGTTGCCCTAACGACAGCGACCTTCGCAGGAGCAAGGACTTTCTCGTGGCACTTGCCGTGTGTTGATGTTCTCTGCTGTTCTTTACGCTCTACTGCACGCCACTTTGCACAACATTACATGCTTCACTGTGGCCACGCACAATAGCGGCCGTGTTCCTCGCAAATCATGCACTGGGTAACGGGAACGGCCACGCCGGCAGCACTTTAGCAGGCCGATCGGAAGAGACCATCGGAAGAACGATAATGGCTAAAGAATGTTCCATCTTCGATGAGCATTAGCATTAAAATAGATGGGTATTAGCCCAGTGACCCGTATACTACGGGCGTATCTGGAGCAAACGGAACAAGTCAAAGTAGAGGGAATTGATCTGTCAAAGACAATTGCCCACTAGCAACGGTGAACTTTCCAATCGCTTCGATAACCGTTCATTGGAAACACATGATGGCTGTAAGTATTGGCGTCCGGCGGGCTTGGCCTGGTCATCGATATAACTCAACCATTCTCGCAACTCAACCTAGCAACAACGAGAAACGACATCTGCTGACACAACTTAATATGGCTGCAAAGCTTTATTGGACCTTCATTTTGTTTGTGAAATGCTTCTAGGTACTTTAAGCCGAACGAAGCGAAACAATTCCTACGATATGGTGCACTCGGACTCGGAAGGATCCACACATTCCTGGGCCGCTTCGCTGAACCAAAGTCCCGACAGGCAAACCGAGGGGTAACCGCTCTGGTTGACGCACACGTAGAACTGCGTACAGGTGTACGGGCTGGCCACGTACCGACCGTCCGGTTGTCCGTCACAGATACCCGCACTCGGTGAAGACGTCGTCGAAGGTTCCACCGTACAGTCGACATTCTCCGGATCGTCACAATCCTGCAGCTCCTCACTGAACCACAACCCAGGCGGACAGAACGAAGGATTGCCTACCTCGTTCAGGCAGGTGTAGAACAACGAGCAGCTGTCCGGACTCGGAACGCGCACACCATCGGGCTGATCATAGCAGACACCGGGCGTCGGTACGGTCGTGACGGTATCGGCACACTCCGCCTCAGCAATCGGTACACAGCGTAGCAGATTACGATCGAACCAGTTCCCTCCCGGGCACTCGATCGAGTACGGGTACATGTTAACGCACACATAGTACCGACTGCAATCGAGCGGGTTCGGTACGTACGTCCCCGCCGGTACTTCGTTACAGATGCCCTCGATGGGCGACGGTGTCGTGGTCAACCCATTCGGACAGTCGACCTCCAGCGGGCTAACACATTGGGCTCGTTCCTGATCGAACCAAAGTCCGGGCGCACAATTCTGCGGGAAGCCAATCTCGTCGACGCAGATGTAGAACCGATTGCAGAACACCGGATGCAGCACCTGGACACTGTTGGTCAGCCCGTTACAGATACCTTCGGTGGGTACTGGCGGTGGCACAACATCGTCCACCTCACAGATGACGTTCTGCTGGAAGTCGCATATCTGGCGACGCTCGTCGAACCACTGCTCGTTCGGGCAGATCATCGGATACGGAATACCGTTGCTGCACTGATAGAACCGATAGCAGAAGTCCTCGTCCCGCACGAACGACAGATCCTCGACACCGACACAACGATCCCAGGGTGTCGGTGCGATCGTCGTCGGTGTCAGCGGACACTGGACGATCTCGGGCCGGTCGCAGGTTTGCCGATCCTCGTCATACCACAGCCCATCGGGACAGATCTGTGGGTAACCGATCTGGTTCACGCACAGGTAGTACTGATTGCAGAAGTTCCAGTTGCGCGTCAGCTGCCCGTTCGCTACACCGACACAGATCTCTGGCGTCGCTGTCGGCGGTCCTGGTTGTCCGGGTCGCAGGAAACACTGAACGTTACTCGGTGCATCGCACACCTGACGCTCCTGATCGAACCAAAGTCCCGGTCGACAGATCATCGGATACGGGACATCGTTCTTGCACTGGAAGAACCGGTAACAATAGAACTCGTTGCGCAACAGTCCACCCTCCTCAACACCATCGCAAGCCTCGAACGGATCGGGCGTCGTCACGGTCGGCGCCAGGGGGCAGTATACACGGGCCGGTTGCTCGCAACGCTGATCCTGCGTATCGAACCACAAACCCTCGGGACAGAGCAGCGGATAGCCAATCTGCCCGACGCAGATGTAGTACTGGTTACAGGCACGCGGATTCAACACCATCTCACCATCGGGCACATCGTTACAGATACCGGGCGTCGATGGGACGACCGGTGGTGCCGGGTTGACGATGCATCGTACATTTTCCTGGTCATCACAAACCTGGCGTTCCTCATCGAACCACTGATCGTTCGGGCAGATCAGCGGGTACGGCCGACCTTCGATACACTGGAAGTACCGGTAGCAGTAGTACTCGTTCCGAACGAAGCTATAATTCGGCACAAAGTCACACTGACCCCACGGGTGCGGTGCCAGCGTGGTCGTAGTCGGTGGTCCGAGATTGCACGATGTCTCCGCCACCGGCAGACACGTTTGTCCTTCCTCATCGAACCACATACCGGTCGGGCAGACCTGCGGGAAACCGATCTGATCGACGCAGATGTAGAACTGGTTGCAGCTGTACGGATTCGGCACCTGAATCGAGTTGGACACGCCGTTACAGATACCGGGCGTTGGCTGTGGGCGTGGTGGCGGATCGGTGATGATACACTCGACCAGTTCCTGCGGTCGACACTGTTGGCGGGCCTCATCGAACCACTGATCGTTGGCGCAAATCATCGGGAACGGTGATCCATTGACGCACTTGAAGTACCGATAGCAGAAGCTTTCATCCCGCACGTACGCATTGTTCGGGATGCCGGAACACCGTGCGTACGGGTTCGGTGTGGTCGGTGGACGCTCCGGTGCTAAACCGCACTCGATCGTACCGGCCTCGGAACATTGCTGGCGCTCGACATCGAACCAAAGCCCTGGCGGGCACACCAAACGCCAACCGATCTCGTTAACACAGATGTAGTACTGGTTGCAGTAGAGTGGATTGGCCTCCAGCCGTCCATTCGGTGCATCATTGCAGATACCTAGCGTTGGTGGCGGTTTCACGATCGGTGGTGGTGTCACTTCGCACTGTACGTTCTGCTGAATGTCACACTCCTGGCGCTCCCGGTCGAAGATCAAATCACCCTCGCAGATCATCGGATACGGTACACCGTCGATGCACTGGTAGTAGCGGTAGCAGTAGTTCGGATGGCGCACATTGCCAAAGCCCTCCACACCGTTGCACAGCTGATACGGGTCCTCCGGCGGTGGTGTAGCACCATGCGGACAATCGACCAGCAGGGGCGAGCGACAGGATTGCGCTTCCTCGTCGAACCAAAGTCCGGCCGGGCAGACCACCGGAATACCGACCTGATTCGCGCAGATGTAGTACTGGTTGCAGAAGCGTGGATGCAGTACCAACCGCTCCTCCATGATGCCATTGCAGATACCGGGCGTTGGTATGATGGGCGGTGGCGGACCATCATCTATCACGCACTCGACCTGACGGAAATCGAAGCAACGTTGTCGCTCCACATCGAACCACTGGTCGGCGGGACAGATGAGCGGGAACGGAAAACCGTTGCGGCACTGGTAGTACTGGTAACAGTAGAAGTCATCCCGTATAAACGCTAGATTCTCGACATCGTTACACGGGTTGTCTGGGCGTGGTGGTGGCAACGGTGGACCGAGCGCACAATCGGTAAACCCGGGCGCACTGCAGGTTTGGCGGGCCTCATCGAACCAGAGATTCAGCGGACAGTACTTGGGCCATCCGATTTGATCGACGCAAACGTAGTACTTGTTGCAGGAGGTCGGATTCGGGCGCAGGCGGTTGTTGGGTGCCTCATTGCAGATACCGGCCGTTGGAGGGGCCTGCGTGGCCGGCCCTAGCTCACACTCGACATTCTCGGGCGAATCGCAAATGTCGCGCTCACGGTCGAACCACTGTTCCTCGGGACAGATCATCGGGTAGGGGAAACCATTGACGCACTGGTAGTACCGGTAACAGGCGTACTCGCTAGGAACGAGCGCAAAGTCGGGTTCATCACGGCAACGGGCAGCACCGGGGCGGCCATGCGGGCAACTAATGTCGGCCGGATCACCGCAAATCTGACGACTCTCGTCGAACCATAGCCCGGTCGGACAGATGAGCGGGAATCCGATCTCACCGACGCACAGGTAGTACTCATTGCAGAACAGCGAATGTAGCACGAAGCGGTTGTTCTCGACGCCGGAACAGATACCGGGCGTTGGTGTGACCGTCGGTGGGCGGTCCTGTACATCGCACACGATACCGGACGGATCACCACATGCTTGACTTTCCTCGTCGAACCACTCATCGTCCGGGCAGCGCATCGGGTACGGGTTACCATCGATACACTGGTAGAACCGGTAGCAGAAGAACGGATCGCGAATGTAGGAAAAGTTCTCCGCCTCGGCACATGCCTGCTGTTGCGCACGGACCACGGATCCCGCGAGGACCGCAAGGGTAACGATCGTCCACAGAACTGTAACAGACGACGGAACGTGACATCACACTGTTCACGTAACTGGGGCTGCACTGCTTTCCAGTCGAAGTCTGGAGCGATTACTTACCTCTCGTACCCATCTTCAGTACAATTAGAACCTAGTGAACACTATCCTTCGCACCAACTGGCGAATACTGAAGGTTCCTTCGATGGACTACCCGCTTAAATACTCCTGGCAGAAGTTAACCACTAATCTTATCGTCCATCACTATAACGACCGGCGGATGTAATATGAGAGTTGGACTTAGGAGCGATAGGGGTAGATGGTCTATCTCTTCTTGTCGGTTCTGGTCGTGTCCGGCTACCCCTCGCATCTAGATGACCATACGGCGATACTAGGTTAACCTTGAAGGTGTGCACATATCGCAGACCAACCCGGGGCACCCGGGAATGCATAACTTCCTCCTCCACCAATTGCAGCTCTTCGAGGGAGCCCAATAAAGCCCCCATGGGAATCGATTGATCGTTGCCAACTGCGTCTAAATCGCGATGGTCACTTGCAGCCCCGGATCGTTATGTAAGGTGCATAATCGATGGCGGTACCGCACGAGAGTTCGACCAAAAAAATATCAATAGAATTTGACCGAACGGTCCATCATAAAGATAGGTACCGCATTCGCGGATATCGCATCCATCTCGACGTAAGACGAGTGTTCATCACCGCTATCAGTGGACAGTGTGCGGATAGATTTATATTGCTTCGTCACCCCTTCCCTTCCTTGGCCACCAGGCCACCCGTAATGGGTCATACCTTCCTGTTCGCTTTTCCTAATCACTATCCCGACTGTCGATCGTTTGATTGGATTATCTTTATGGAGGATTGTGAGAGAGCGAAGATGCCGCTGGTTCGCAGGGTTCAAAGGAAAGATGAACCGCGCCTGATGTATGGTGGCAGGGGTGGCGATAAGACAAAAATCAGTCCAGCATGAGTCCAGGGGAGTGGCTTCGTGATTTGCGAAACGCCAGTCGACAACTATTTTAGTTTGTTTTAAAGTTTTTGAATTGGGATTTGAGCTTAAACAGCTATAGGGAGGAAAAAAGTTTAAAGGCCAGGCCAGTACCAGGACATCTCCGAACACATTGTTTTCAAACATCTCCCAGCAAACTGGTGAACTGTAGAAACGAGCCTCCAAACAGTAGCGCAGCTTAGCAGCAGCGTATCGTACTGAAGTAGTCTTACCGTTAACCTAGGTTACGGTATCACTTCATCCCTCCATAAATCGTTCCTCTCTTCGGCACTCGTCGGCACTAGCCGCCATCTACGATCCGCGTCTGAGAAGTCGAAAGCCATTTCCCTCCTGTTCATGGTTATGCGGGGAATGCTTCCCTTGAACTTGCCGTCCGCACGAGTTGCCAACCATGAGAGCGAGAAATGATGACATTAAGTCCCTGTTATTAACTCCCTCGCCGCCCTATGGGAGTCCATCGGGAGCCGGGAGTCCGTCGTCGGGAGGCTATATAGCGAAGGATTGTAGAACGAAAGATGAAGCACCCAATCTTTATTCTTTCTCTCTCTCTTTCTTTCTTTCACTCTCTCGGTGCATATCGCACGAATGCTTCGGCGGATTAAGTCAATAAAAAGGAAAGAAGATAATAATGCTATTATGTGCCCCGTGATAGTCTCACATAGTTGTCCCATCGTTCGGTCAACAAGTCGGCCCTGCCAGGGACGAAGGAATACCATTCTCCTCGGCTACCAGTGTCCCTGGGGAGTGTTTTTGCAATTTTCCTTCGCTTACTGACCCCTTGACTTGCGTTACTTTAACGTGATTTCCTGTCGTGGATTGTGATATTTCCTTCTCATCTCCCAAACAGGTGCATTCCTGGTGCCGTACGGGATCATGCTGCTGGTCGGTGGCATACCGCTGTTCTACATGGAGCTTGCCCTGGGCCAGTTCAACCGGAAGGGTGCCATCACCTGCTGGGGCCGGCTGGTGCCACTGTTCAAGGGTATCGGTTACGCGGTCGTACTGATAGCGTTCTACGTCGACTTCTACTACAACGTCATCATCGCCTGGTCGTTGCGGTTCTTCTTCGCCTCCTTCACCGACAGTCTACCCTGGACTCACTGCTCCAACGCGTGGAACACGGCGGAATGTAAACCGTTTGGATTCAGCAATAGTTCCGTTGCGGCGACCACAAATCGTACCGCGACTCTGCTGACCAACGCCACTGTCGCTACGACCACCGTTAGCGTCAACGATACGCGATTTGCATCGGCCGCCTCGGAGTACTTCAAGTAGGTATTGCTGTAAAGTCAATTTTGGAACAGCCTCGTTAAGCTTTCATCTGTTCCGATGATCTATTTTCACGCCATATGCAGTCGTTACATCCTGGAGCTGGACAAGAGCGAGGGAATCCATGACCTCGGGGCCATCAAATGGGATATGGCGTTGTGCCTGCTAGCGGTGTACCTTATCTGTTACTTTTCGCTGTGGAAGGGCATCAGCACTTCGGGGAAGGTGGTCTGGTTTACGGCCCTCTTTCCGTATGCCGTGCTGCTCATCCTGCTAGTCCGTGGTATCACGCTGCCTGGTTCGGCCGAGGGCATCCTCTACTACTTGCGGCCAAACTTTGACGTCATTTACAATGCGGAAGTGTGGGTCGATGCGGCCACGCAGGTATTCTTCTCGCTTGGACCGGGCTTCGGTGTGCTGCTGGCGTACGCATCGTACAACAAGTACCACAACAACGTCTACAAGTAAGTATCGGACGCGCAGGTTCAGTTGGAACGCTTCTTGAATCCGTGATTTTTCTCCTTCTTGATAGGGATGCTCTGTTGACCAGTTTGATCAATTCGGCCACCAGCTTCGTGGCCGGATTTGTCATTTTCTCCGTGCTCGGTTACATGGCTCATGCCAGTGGTCAGAGCATTAAGGATGTCGCCACCGAGGGACCGGGGTTAGTGTTTGTCGTGTATCCGGCCGCCATTGCCACGATGCCGGGCAGCATCTTCTGGGCGTTGATATTTTTCATGATGCTGCTCACGCTTGGTCTGGATAGCTCGGTAAGAATCAACGTCCTACAAAGGGATCTGATGCGTTAACTAGTGTGTCTTGTTCTTTGTCTATTTCAGTTCGGCGGTTCAGAAGCCATCATTACCGCACTGAGTGACGAGTTCCCGAAGATCGGTCGCAACCGTGAGGTGTTTGTGGCGATTCTGTTCTCGTTGTATTTTGTCGTCGGACTTGCAAGCTGTACGCAGGGTGGATTCTACTTCTTCCAGCTTCTTGATCGCTATGCCGCAGGCTACTCCATCCTGATCGCGGTGTTTTTCGAAGCGATCGCCGTTTCCTGGATCTATGGTAACCATTTGATGGCAACTACGCTCATCCGGTGTTGCAGACATTCAGGCATTCCTCTCCACTCGACAGGCACGGAGCGGTTCTGCAATGACATCAAAGACATGATAGGCTTTGCGCCCGGCATCTACTGGCGCGTCTGCTGGAAGTTTGTAGCCCCTCTTTTCCTGCTGTTCATCATCATCTACGGACTGATCGGGCACGAGCCGCTCAGCTACGAGGACTACATTTATCCGGGATGGGCGAACGTCCTCGGTTGGTGTATAGCGGGTTCATCGATGATCATGATACCGTTGATGGCTTTCTATAAGCTCGCAGTTACGCCTGGCAGCTTCCGTCAGGTGCGTCCTATTGCCAACACTACTGCCTTACGCTCATCCAAATAATGATTTATGTTTCGATTGTAGCGCATGAAGATTCTAACTACCCCCTGGAGGGACCAGCAGCTGGCAGTGAACGGGATGGCAACCGAGCCGGCCCAGGTCCGTTTGACGCACTCCGATGAGGGCGAGGAAGTTTGAGTGAGTTCGCGATTCCGCACACCTCGCTTTGAAGTTTATTTTGTGTGACTTCGGTCATTTACCTTACTCCTTATCCCATTCAATCCCTCCATCATTTCCTTCTAAAACGTGTGGGCTACTATCCCTTTCCCTGCGTTGTTGTATTTGTAGTACGATGACAAGCACTGTCGCTTGTAAGGACCGTTACGCCGATAGATTTCCTGTATCACTTTGATAGTATAAGCACAACTCACGAGTGAACATACACACTTAATGCTGTATAGGATAATATGAGGGTAGATAAGGAATCGTTAAACTGAAGCTGGGCAAAGGCTTTAGTCGAAGGGAGGGTGACGCTGATACGATGCGAGTATCACAAGCTGTACCAAGTTTGTACATACGATACCACTGTGAACACATGATGAAATGCGGGACAATTTCGACACATCAACGATCGAGCAGTTCGGCTTGACGATTGGTGGCGCGCTGCTGCGGAGCGAGAGGAGTAGCTTCATACCTTCTCTACTATATCAAGGCAGGTCGCCAACATGTTGATGTTCTAGATGCAACTAGTGCTTACTTAAATAAGCTTGCTACTTAGTTTTACTCTCAGTTTAGATCGAACTCATCACTTGTTTTCAAACCTTCACCACCCCTTTGTTGACTTTGTATTACTGCAAAGTGTGATTTCTTATGCAATAGATTATCCTTCTTATGTCATTTACAAAAAAGGCATGCTAGTTTTAAAAGTAAAATTGTTGACCTACTCCTTTCAGACAGTCAAAGTTTTTTGCTTGCGAATTAAGATTTGAAGAATTGAGAATATCTATAACCAATGTATGAATGCAAAATGCTATAGAGATTTCAGTGCATAAGGAAAAAGGTGTTTGATAAGTATATAGATATGCCGATATGTATATGAATCATGTTACACAAATGATAGAAAAATCAAAAGTTGAATCAATCGCTGATCCATCCATTTAAAACGCGCTAATAGCAAAGCAGATTAAAGGGAGTAAATGAAGCAAAAATCATCTATCATCTAAACTCGGCGAATCTTAAACAGGATGTTAAGGAAAAAAGAAAAAAGGACGATAAAGGATAATCGCATCCCCTCCCCCACCCTTTAAGCACTCGCCCGAGATGAGCTTTCACACAGCCATAAAGCTCACCTCGAGTGAGCGCTGCACTCACTAAGAGGAAAATGAAACGAAAGCTCCACAAATTTTAAAAATTCAAAATTAAACGAATCGTTTAACGGAGATTCGGCGAAACGGTTTTGCCGGGGCGCGAGGAGCTGCTTTTATGCTGGATAGCTTTTACCGAATAAGATTAATCACGTATACTGAATAACACGATACCCTTGGCCCAGTGGAAAGGCATAGCGGCAAGACAAATATTTCTAACAAAAGCATGTAGACATTATAGGACGAAAAAAAAACAGAAAACAAAAGTTGAAACACCAATAACTGCGGAGCAACCCAATCGAGCCGATCGAAGCGGAGTGCCGGTATGTTCGTTGCAGCTTGCATTTCCCTCCATACAGCCATTGGAAAGCACTGTGCATGGTAGCGCGAACTACACCTGGGCTGCATCTCAGCCACAGCTCAGCAACTCGGCGATTCGAGGCGGCTCGATTCGGTTCACTCGCTCCAACAATGTGTTCCCCATTTTTATGCTGCATGTGTTAGGCGTGGAATGTGTCCCCCCGTCTGGCTGCGATAGGACAGTGTGTAAATCAGTCACAACGAAGTACCCGTGTACCCGTGTAACATTTGTTAGTTAAACCTTCCGGCAGGCAAAGGTGACGTTAAGGTATCAAGTGAGTGAGATGAGACGAGGATGAGTGGGGCAATAGAGGAGTTAATGTGTGTTGATTTGAGCGCCGATCGTTCCTGATCGTTCGACGCGCGTTGTTGTGTTGGGTTGAATTGATGGATAATAAATAGACGCATTTTCATTTGACAGTTGAACCACTTCCGCCATCATTACCGACGCTGCGTTTGTCTCCTTTTTCCGTTTTGTGTATGAGTGTGGCAGCATAAATGACGATAAAACAACACACGCTACAAGGTTGTATAAGAATGCTATATATATTTCGAATAGATTCGTACCGTTTAGAACGTTTCCATCAGGTTTATTGTGTATATTTCAGCATAAAAGTATCATTTTACCCAAAAATTCCATCCGTTAGCCCAGCTTTCAGTTTCCTTCAAATAATATCTCGATCGCTTCGCAGTAGGCTTGGCTCTTGCTGTACGTTGCTCGTTGCCCGCTACCTACTGCTAGATGCATCCTGTTTCCAGCCTCAAACTTAACGCCTCAACCAGCTCCCACCGTAACGAGTATGTTTCCTCTGCCCTGCATCGGTACACAGCTATCAAAATT
This sequence comes from Anopheles darlingi, assembly GCF_943734745.1. Lineage (NCBI taxonomy): Eukaryota > Metazoa > Arthropoda > Insecta > Diptera > Culicidae > Anopheles > Anopheles darlingi. The sequence goes on from NC_064875.1 coordinate 54,018,647, forward strand.
TCAGTTTTAAGAGGGAGGGAGGGGAGTCCTTTTTTTGGGGGACATTTTCCCTTCTTTGGTAATTCTACTAATACTATTACATCTACGTCTCATCTACGCCACATGTGCCACGTTGGCATGCTTGTAGGTTGGTTGGAAGCAGCGACATTCAAAGGACAACAATGGCTGCCAAACAGGGATGGTGAGCGTATTTTTAGAGATTTCTAGGGGGACATCTTACACTACTATACCCTATTCTTATTTTGGACACACAAAAACCAAACAACACGACGCGATTGTTCGGAATTACAAACAACATTGTTTCCATTGAAAAATCTACGATCCAAAAGGTTGTACGGGTTCCTCTTTCCTTCTTCATCTCTTTCTCTCTCTTTCTCGGTCTCTTTCTCTACAAAGAACATGCAAATTTGTCGAAACTCAAACCTACACAGAAGCAAGCACTAGCAAGCAAGCAAGCGGTGACGCTGTGACCCTCGGGTATGGCGCATATATAGCATATATCCTATGTTAGGGTACAATATGAATCCAAAAAAGCTCAACCTTCTCTCCATCATTTCAGTTCAACAATGAAACCTCACAGGGCATGCCTTCGCCAAGGTACACAAACAGCGGAGTGCCAGCCACACACACACGCCTTCATCATTCACCGGCCGTCATCGCCGTTCCACCTTCCACCGTTCTATCAGTTCTGTCTCATTATTGGTGAGTCATCGTTGTGCTTTCTGAAAATTGTCAAGGACCCCTCCAGGGGGGGACTCTCACTGCACCGAGCACGAGTGGCGCTTCAGGTAGTAGCGCGTGGTGTTGGCCCGGGCCGGATTGGAACCACCGGTATAGCTCGGCAGTGACTTCCGGCGACGCCGAACCGCCGGACTGAGGTTGTACTCGATGTTGGCCTGACGGAGCAGCTGCTTGAACACCGTCAGAATACCTTCGTTGTTTTTAGCCGAACACTCGGCGTAACCGCAACCCCACTCCAGCAGGGCACGCGATCGGGCCACCTTGAACGGTATCTGGCGCTGTTCCTCCGGTACATCCGCCTTGTTACCGACGATCACGATAGGTACCCGGGAACCACGCACCGAGATTATCTGTAAGGTGAAAGAGAGAGGTGTGATGTTAGAAATCCAGATTTAGGCCATCAAGGATCGTCAAAGGAGAAGGACCGACCTGTTCGCGTAACCGTTCCACCTCGTTCCAGGTTTCCTCGTCGTCCACCGCGTACACCAGAATGAAAGCACCGCTCGTGTTGATCGAGAGGGCGCGCATGGCCGGAAACTGGTAAGAACCGGACGTGTCGAGAATATCGAGCGTCAGGCTCGACCCATCCGGTAGCTCGTACTCGCCCCGGTGCATCTCCTCGATCGTTTGCTTGTATCGCGATAGATACTTCTCGTACAGGAACTGCGAGATGATCGAGGATTTGCCGACACGGGCCGCACCCATCATGGTGACGCGATGGCGCTCCTTCTTCACGGTACCGGCCGGTGGCGACAACGGTCCGCCATCGCAGCTAAAAATGTCATCATTACAGGCGGCATCAGCCGTCGAGGCCGATGCTGACGATGACGACGATGGCGTCGAAGATGACGGTGGTCCACCGACTAGAGCCTTCGGTGTGCGGCTCGAACCAATCGAGGGTATCCGCAGCCGGTGACAGGCTCCCGGCATTGCTTCCAGCAGCGCAATAGTGACGGTGATGGCCGGTGCGCGTTTGCGCACCCCGGTACTGCTAGCAAGAAATGGACGCTCCGGAACGGGGGAGCTTCTAGGTAGGGTGCTGCAGTAACCTGATGGATCCGGTGATCTGTTTGAGAATGCAAAACGAATCACAAGAAATTGGGAACCGTTAGTCGAGGGACCTAAATATAGGTTCAGAATTCGGGAGTGCGACAATCGGCATCGTCGGTCATGGCGCGTTTTCTGTGCGACCTTCACCAAGGACGCATCCATTTGGAAGGTAATAATGGTCGCGAGGAGAGGAGACCCATGGCAACGTCGATGCGCTGTACCGTGTAGCTGATACCGTGGTGCCGTATCCTGGCAGCACACTTTTGTCGCAAGTGATAAAGGGAAGACCTCCTCTTGTTCTCCCTCTCTCTCGCTCTCTTTATGTGCTGCTGGGATGATCTGTTCGTTACCATGCGTTGCGTTGTTGCTGGCAGAATTGTGTCTTTGCAATCCATTCCGCTGGTTGCTCGGATCGGAACGATTTGGGATCCTGAGTGAATGCTTTGATGTAACAGCAGCAGCACAACAGCACATCTGCCGCTTTCGCAGCAGAATTAGCGGATATTACGCCATGCAACCCTCCTGGGTTCTAACATGTGTGCCCAGGTGTGCGTCAGCGATGCGGAGACTATTGTTTGGCCCCCAAAGAACGTGGTTTCACTTTAAGGTCTTGCCACCAGTGCTCTTGCTATTTCTCTTTGTCATTAAAGGTACTACGGTGACATAAATCGGAAGTATATTCTACTTTTTTTCAAGTATTTGCTCTTCACATTCTACTTAAAAGTTTTAAGAGAGCGTTGAATCAGATGAGAGTCGTTTATTTTCGTGTGCAATGTACATCACGGTATCACAATTGATTTGAGAACCACGATCTATTAGCTCGGAAAAAATCTTTTCATTTTAGTTTTTGAAATACCTGTTCGCCAGAAAAAGGAACGTCTTCTCCGTGCTACTGTTGCTTACGTTGTAACTTTTATTCTAGTTTCGATACAAAATGGCCTCAGACGCCATCGAAATCTCTCTCTCATTTTCACCAGTCGTGGTTTCGAGAGGATCAGACTTGCTCGATCCGCTAAAACGCGATTAGCAAGCTGACAATTTCGCACGAACGATACCGTACAATGGATTGAAGGCTGAAAAACTGGTTGGTGAATGTCGGGAAGCTGTTCAAGAGCCAAGGAATTAAAAGGAAAAATAAGCTTTTGATCAAGGAAACCGTCCAGAAAACTGAAACTGATGTTGAACCATGAAACGTCTAAAACCCATATAATTTCCATATCGTTTCGTATATCATTCTAGTTACAAAATTTGAAGCCAAAAGAGCGCTAAATGCACGCTAGGGCAATCGTTTCATTGTGCATCGTTTTGGCTTGCACAGCTTTAGAAGACGAAACCAACTGCTGTGCCGCTTTTGATTGAATTCCTGGTCAGATATTTTCTGACGTCCGGTTCAATCAGCAACAGATACATAGACAAAGAGAAGCTCAACTATTGCTCCGCCATTTCTAGCATGCTTGTCTGTCAAGCGAATGACAGATCAAACGTTCTGAAGTCAGTTTTGAGGTGCACTAGAGCTTGCTAACAAGTTGATAGACAGTACCGTTACCGAGACTTCGTAGAAGGTTAATACGGTCAATCCAACGAATCCGGTCGCCAACTATGGAATACTGGCCTATTTTCATGCTAACATTGAAATGTGTCCACCCAAAAACGAGACGAGCGATGGCGCACGGTACCAAAATGCAGCGATCACTGAAACACTTGAATTATACCGAATCTTCAATTTTCTCTTCATCAAAGCTTTCTCGATCGATGTTGCCTCGGAACGATATCGACCGCAAAGTTTCCAGTAATCCTCACTAACCCATCCGCTAATACGCTACGAAACTCATAAAAAATGATATGGCCTCAGGTGGTTCCCAAAAACCCAAAATGACAACCTGTAGCCAGCAAAAAACATCAAAAGCATTGTTTTGCTACGTTTTTCATAAATCGAGCTTCTTTATGCTACGCTGGTTCGCTTGGTAGCCACACCGGTAGGCTGTCCATCTGTTTGAAGTAACGTCCCCGAAATAGACGCAGGCAGGAACGCTCCTAACTGGTGCTGGTGCTTGGATGTCCATTACACCCAGGTCCTAGTCACCTGGTGCTTATCCACATCGCAGCATCGAAGGGCAAAGTTAATGAAATTTATCTGGTTACCGGTCTGCCATCTTAAGCGGGGATAGACACAGCTCCCTACACGGCCATCCGTCGGAGCTTCCATCGTCCCAAATGTCGACGGTCGACGACATTGCGACCGACAGCCGCCGCCAGGCAACGCGATGTACGCATCTGCGATCGTCTGCACTTTGTCCAGCGCTAAATTCGATTAATCGACCCCTAGTTGGGCATGTTTTATAGTCGAGGACGCCACGAGCCTTAACAGCTGGTAGGAGAGCGACTGTTTTTTTGGGGGCGAAAGGAAACGCAACAGAGAAATGCAGAAAGTTCGGAAGCTAAACACCGACAAAATAAAACATGACCACGGTAGGCAAGATAATTGAACCGTTGCGCTTTGCGTCGCAAAAAAGCGATTGCAAATGGCAGCGTAAAGCAATGATGAAGTGCATCCTCCAATCCAGCATCCAGCTTGCAGCGGCGAACGTTATGACCGCTCATATCTCGGAGGCTGCGGTTGTACACCATCTTTCGAAGGCAAGGACGTGACTTTTCATCGACGCCGCGCCAACGCAGACTTCGCGGAATCAATCAACAATTTCATTTCCGTGACCACGAGATGCACGCTGGCCGAGACTCTGGGCTGAGAGGATGAGTTTGTTTTCTTCGATTCGTGCTGCCGCGCCAGCATAAAACATACATTTCCCGCTGTGTCGGCACGTGTCGACACGCCGTACGGTTGGCACCAATTAACCGCGAGGCTATAAATTATTTTCCTGGTGCAGCCGGGTGATGGATCGACAATCGATCGATCGATCGTCCGGTGAACACGAGCTCACCGAGCGGTCCCTCGTTTATCCCTAGAATGCAGTAGTCTACATCACCTAATGCAGGTGGCCATAATTTAAGCCAGATAAATCGGCGTATTTCAATAGAACAAACCATATTCCACACAGTGATGCAGAATAGTGCAACCCATCAAGTGCTCGATCTGGATTGAAAATGGATTCTGGGCAATTAATAATTGTGCCTCTGCTGCACTGCTGCTGTCACTCGTATTGAGTGGCTTCTCGGATCGAATCGGATCGGAACGCACGTGGCTAGAATGTGAAAACCATTCCATTTTTCAACTACCCCGAATGAAGGTAAAATTGCAAAATTGCAATGATGAAAAGCGATGTAATTAACAATCTGCTCGGTTTCCAGCGACGCTTGCGACGTGCGCATATTGGATTGCTTTGTTCCTTCCCTCCCTTCGTGGGGGGCGTTTTGTGGCCTCATAAATTCCTTTATTGTTGGACAGAATTCCTATAATCACCTTCAGCTGCAGGCCTGCAAGACTCTGAGCAGCGTGTGTGTGGAAGGGGAAAGCTTCCGTGACACTGGCATGCATGCAAATTTGCGGGGCCTTTGTCGCAAATATTGGAATGGCCTGTCTGTTTGATAAATGGCAAAGTGATTAATGTGTGTGTGTGTGTCCCGGAGTCCAGCTATGTAGTGCTCTACTTTCGCATAATAATTGCGAGACGATGGGCCGTTACCCAGCCCAGTTGCAGGCCATGTTGCTGGTTTGCTTTGATTGTTATACCCCGAAAACGGACAACGAACATGTCGTGCTTGACATGGCGGCGCCAGCCTACTGTGCTGCACAGAGGCTGAACATGGGTTTCCAATCAAAAAGGCCACACCACCGCCAGGTCATGCACCGCACCGCACCGCACCGCAGGGTCCAACATCATCTAGGCCAGCGCCACTGGCACTGGATACTCATTAAACGATTTCACTCTGCGGCATGACTTGGAGAGAATGTTCTCTTCCTCCCTTCTCGTGCGTGCCGGCATCACCGCTCGACAAGCTCACTGCTCAACGATCTAAACGCCCCAGGTTGGTCGTGTAATAAAACCTAATCCATGCTTACCCGACCTACAAAAGGCGAATGGGTGGTGGGGAATACGTGGAACAAGTGGGCAGCTTTCGGGGTTCGATAACGTCCCGGTGCGGTAGACGATGGAGGGATGATATCCGTTACCGGATCGACGACGACGACGACGCTTGATGTTCAAACATGGCCCCGCGCGTGTATTACCGAAGAAGGATCGAGAAAAATGGAAGCCACCCCCCGGGGGGTAGATGTAATGGAAGTGCCTGTGTGTGTGTGTGTGTGTGAGAATGTGTTGTAGTATCGGATGTCGTCCGGGCGTCATCGATGCTCTTATCACCTTTTATCGATAAGCTCTCCGAATGCACAACATAACCGACGGAAGGCAACAGATGGTGACAGACAGTCAGACATGGCGCACGCACACGCACACACGCACACTCCGTTCGAAACACGTTCCACGAAGACATAGGAAGGCTCAATGCGGCAAGCCATAGGAAGGAAGCCCTCACTGACACTGACCGCGGCACGGCCTCGAGCTTCGTTTGCTCACTTCTCAGTCAAATAGTAGCGATCAACATGATTAATTTTCCGCCTCCCCTCGGTGCAGCCCGGTGCGGCTGCTTTTATGACCGGGAAATGGGACCGAGCCGTCCGAGCTAAGATTGATACTCGTCCTCATCGACACCCTCTCCCCGTCCCAGTGTAATGGCGTGCCATATTGATTAGCGTGCCCGATGGAGGCGCATGGCATCGAGTGAAGTCGTTAAATTTAGCAGCGCGTTTGGTGGTGGCTTATCATTTTTCTATTACTATCTGCATTTTTCTCTCGAAACGACAATGGACGATGGGCACTGCAATTGTTGAATGAACGGATTGGAAACCAAACACTAGAATTGTAAATGAATCATAAAGGAAATATAATATGTTAATTGTTTAAAATTCAACCTACTTTAGTTGAAGAAGGCAAAACTTTCTTTATAATACAAAAAGATTCAAATGATATGATACAAGATTCAAATGAATAAAAACACAAAATAGAATGCATAATTTTTCTCTTACGCGGTGCTATAATCATTTGCCAGTTCTGATTCCGTCGTCGTTTTACATACCTCTTGAAACACCAAATAGAAATGGAGTGCAAACATTTCATTCAAAACCCCATTGCGACCTGAAGTACGGCCGTGGTGCTTCAATTTGCCAAGGATAGACGATCCTAAGCTAGCACCCCCAAAACTGGATTATTTGTTTAGTAAAAGGTAAATGTATTTTTCATTTAATGTTTACACTTTTTTATGAAATCATGAAACTCCTAAAATGTGGCGTCACTGGGCATTTGCAACCGTTTAGAGCCGTATAAAAACCACATTTAGATTTGTTTATAGTAACTATACTATTTTGAAGATTGTTTGTTACGACTGAATAATTTTAATAAAACAAATTTCGTCAATGTCCTCACTTTCAGATATTGAGCAAATAACTTATAGTTTAGCACTCTCCAAAACGAAAGATATTTCTGTTTCCGATGATAAGCGTAATCAAAAACCATTGCACAATCGCACATTTATTTACATACGACTCGTTCTTCAACTTTTCAGTTTTAAAACTTATTTGAGGTTTTTTCGTCCCTTGCGATGTCTATTCCTTTGCCGCCTGATGTGATCGATCATGGGTTTTTTTGTTCTCCTTTTTGCTTTCACATAACGCGGCCCCCACACGGGCCACTGCCACTCACCTCAACTCTTCTCTCCACTCCATTCAGCCAGGGGACAAGCCAGGGAAAGGGCCAATGGTGGAATGGTTTCGCCATTTCTCGATCGGCATCCGAGCCGAACAATTTCCAGCCGTACCAAGCTTCTTCGGTCCGGCTTTTCATCTTCCCTTTTTTTTGTTTGCTCATTTTGCATTCCCGATAAAAAAGATTCCATTTGTTAGCAAAAAAAAAAAAGAACCTCAAGTAAAATGGAAAATTGGAAGCGCTCTAAGAGGTCTATCAAACTGGTCTACTGCCAGGGAGAGGGTGCCAATTACAGGTGTCCGTCGATGACGGTTCGCTTCAATCGCTCACCCTCCGGGGGCTACGCAACGACCGAGCATTCGCGTTCATCGATATGAAAATGAAATTCCCGTCGCTCCGTCGCTTCCTCTTCGATCACTCTGCTCCTTCTCTCCTGTTCCGAGGGGTGGTGGAAATTAAACCTGGAAGCCAATGATGAAGCAATAATGAAGTTCAATTCGCACCATTTTTGGTCCCTTTTTTTTCGGCCAATCGTCCATGCCTTGCATTGCTTTCTGTTTTCACCTCGCCAGTCCCGAGCCGCGAGTGAGTGAAAGGTGTGGCCACTATGCGTCGGAATATGTGAACCAAATCTACATCTCCGTTGATGATGGTTGCTATCGCACCTTGCAAATCGAGATTTCGAAACAACCATATCTCGTCTGGTCACACCTCGGGAGGGTTTGTCGATTAACGGAACAGTCCCTTAACGACCACCCCGTCTGACCGAGGCTGAACGGAGTATTTACTGGCATAAGGTACGGACCACTAATGGACCGTATCGAGGACCTTTGCGGTACCTCTTCCTTTTGAGTGAAGATCATATGCAACCGTTCGGTTGTGTGTGTAGTTGTGAGCGACAGAAATTGGGACAGTTCCCCACGGAGGACGCCGGCACGAGGAACCATTGGAGAAAGGTTCCTGGAAGGCCGACGAACGGACGGACCGCAAGTGCCGCTCGAGTTACTCGCACAGCGCCCGTTTACTCGATTTAATGCCAACCACTCACTGGTTGGCCCCTCACGTGTACGCCAGAGACATCCACCAGACGACGGGACGGACGACGGGAAGCACCGTCGGCGCCATGGTGACGCTGACCCCGGTTCGAAAACCTTCTTTTCCCGGGAATCCTGGGAACGCATCCGGGCATCCCGGAGACACACGGAGACACACGGAGTTTCATGCTGGTCAACATGCTGGTCAACAGCGAAGCGTTGAGGCTGAAAGATTGTAGAGTAGAGCCCAAGGAGACAGAGAGAGAGAGTCAGAGAGAGAGAGAGAGAGAGAGAGATAAAGATACAGAGAGAGAGAGATAAAGATACAGAGAGAGAGAGAGAAAGAGAGAGCGCTAGAGTGCAATTTGGCGTCCGGTTTACGTTCCAACCATCCGGACTGTTGGATTCGGAGTGTGTAAACGTTGGTGCAGCGTGTTTTCCGAAATCACTCGTCGGAATCATCCACCAATCGGATCGCCCCCGGAAAGGGTGGTGGAGGTAAGCTTGGCCGGTGTTCGGAGCAAACGAAACCGCTCTTGGCTTGGCGTTTCAAGCGAGCAGCTAAGCTCCGACGGCTTTCGGTGTGGCTGTTGATCCTGCTTAGCAAACGCTTCGCAATCTCGCCACCTCAAAAGACCGGCCGGAATTCCAGCAAAGCAAAGCTCTGCCCCATAAGTCCTGCGCTAAACCCCGGGCCTCAACCCCAGGTGGCCGTCCCCGTCCCCGTTCCCCGGACGGTCGTCTTCCGAGTTTTCCGAGAAAAATGGAGGCTGCCACATGACACACCCTCCTGGAGGAGCTACACTAAGCTTCCGAGAAAAGATCTACAATTTTCCCACAAAATTTCCACAAACACATTTTCACGCGCACCTCTCCTTTTTCTGTCGGTAATTATCGCGAAAGCATCCGCCGAGCATTCTCAGAAGTGTAATAGCTTGGTGCGCCAGGATCGTGCACCTTGATGGTCGTTGCAACGGATCTGCTGGCCACAGTTTTTGGTGTACAATTTTCATTTCCATTGTGATCCAATCAAAGGAGCAAGAACTCGCTACTCGCTATTCGGAATTTGCTGATTACGGAAAATTTTCGTTGCGGTAACGAAAAACAAAATGAGCTCCAAATCATATTTTGACAGAAGAAAGCAAAACTGATGAAGAAGACGAAGTACGTTGTTGTTTTGTTTTTAGTGGAAAACCATCGTAAGTAAGTTGGTTTTGTGGAAATAATGGATGCTTTCGTTTCGCTATGACAAGTATCTCGATACACTCCATTTTTTTTTTGTATTGTTTCACACAACATTCACAACGTTTCGTTGTGGTATGAAAATTTCGATATTGCAACGAAAATGTTCGTTGCATGTGGTAAAACACTCTAAAAGAAGAAAAACAATCAATTTTGTTTCGTTCTTCCCGTTGTAACAGGGTTTTCTTTCGGAACCAAAAATAAAGCGGCTTAGCTCGATACGATCACCGATGCATGCAACCAATCGATTGGTATTCCCGGACCCCCCTGGGAATCACTCACTGGAACAGAATGGCCTGTCTTGTTGTGATACGACGTGCACTCGCTCCTTCCGGAATGGGGTATTATGATTGGCTCAGTCCGGCAATCGGGACGGGACTCGAGGGCACATTAGTGGGGAACCTCGAGATCATAAACCAAACCGGACGCTATTGTCCTTCACCGAAGCAAAACAGAACATTCGATGGCCCGACGGAAAAAAGGGAGGGGACCAGTGGCACTAAATTAGAAATAAGAAACCCCACGACGACGACAACGACAACGACAACGACATGGACGACGATGATGTTCCGCCTGCTGAAGATGATATACCTCAATACGTTCCGGTTCGGTCGCCTGCAACTGGTTGTTGGTCTCGTGGTCCCTGGCTTCTCTGGCTAAAAGGGGTTGACCACTCCACTCCACTGCCGGGCAGATGATTATGGTAATAATAATTTCACGATGCAATCATAAAGGACCGAAAGACCGAGATCGAGACACGCCGGGAAACGGCGGAACCTGGCACCAATCACCAGACGATGATGGTCCCCGTGATCCCCGAGATGCTGCTGGAATATGGTTGGTTTGCTGTTGCACGTGATCGTTGTTGGACCACGACTAGTCTGCGGCTCCGTTCACGGCACCACCCCACACCGGGTTTTATGTTCTGTTTACTGGCCACCGTACAAACACACACACACACACACACGCTAACACAGCAGTAAGAGCACAGCACTAAAAGCACAGCGCTGGTGACACTAATTAAGCTTCGACAGCTTCGTTCGTTTGATCGACAAGCAGCCGCCCTGCTTTTTGGTGGTCGCAGTAATTAATTCCTTAGCCTCGCGAGCAGAGACACCGTTTCAAAGGCCAAGCACGGCGAAACCACGAAACCGATAAGCGTTTGCCTGGTTTTTATCACTTCACTTTCGCTACTATCACTACAACACACGGAAAGGAGGAATCAGGTGTTCGGTCGGTTACTGGTTCTGTTGTAAGGTAAGTTGTAAGTTCAGCGTTCTACACTCCGTTCTCGGGAGTGGCAAGCGATTGGACCGGTTTAGCACGTTGCCAGACGAACGACCGGAAACGGAATAATACCGGCAGGATCTGTGTTCGGTGCTTTATATATGCCGTGGCCCAGCAGGACGCGCTCACACTCGCGCGAGAGAGAGAAAGAAAGAGAGAACGGTTCACTTCGGTGGCACGAACCTCCGGTTTGCTCTCGGATCGGGCACGAACCATGATTTTCCTTGTTTTCCCCCCAATCGAAAAGACGCTTTTCCCTCGTCGTCGTGCGGTTTCTGTTGATCGGATCGGAAACGGTGACAATTAGGAGTGTACGAGCGCTCCGCTCGGTTCGAGGCGCTTAGCGCCCTTATGAGGCTCTAGGGTATCGATATGTTTCGGTCGGTATTCCGCGTCGGTATGACACAACACAACTTTGTCGCTTTAATAAACGTCCAGCCAGCCGGCATCCATCATTAACAACCACAACCACCGGGAGGAGAGCAACGCTATGGTGCGGGGCGCATGGAAAACATGGAAATGGATCAACCGACAATGACGCCGTCGACAATGAGGGCAATGATGAACCGCTTTTTGCGCTCAACTGCGACAAACTGCCAGCCAGCAAAACTCCACGGCACGAACGCGAAAGGATAATGGCGATAAGATTGAAAGGTTGCTCGGGTGGTCTGCGCGCCTCGGGGTGACGAGGTGTGAGCTGTATTCATCGTAAAATTGATACCCGAGAGCGTACGGCAGACACACGACAGCCAACCAGAGCATCATTCGTTTGTAGTGGATGATGGTGATGATGGGTGATGATGATGATGATGGCGATGATAGTGATACAGCATCCGAGCATTCGGAACGACGATAAATAGAGACCTCCGCGAGTCTAGGCAGTGATTCTTCACTCAATCAAAATAAGGAAATGATAATAACGTTGTTTCTTTTACTTTCTACGAAAGCCCGTAAAGATGACGTTCGCTTCAGCTTATAAACTATTTTCCCTTGGCATTGTCCGTCGCTTGTCTAAAGTTTGTTTCGTAAAGAATGTTTCTTGGTAGTTGTCGAATGGTTTGAAGGAATTGCATTTACTACAGAATGTTGTTCGATGGACGGTTATGCATGTTTCACTCAGAAAATTGTGCAACGAACGAACAGACGTTCACATCTGCAATTCCAATGCTGCACTGCAGCATTAGCATGGAAACTTACTTATCTGCGTAGAAACTATCGCCCAGATGGAAAACTATCGGAACCATCAGTGGTGAAATGACCGATGAAAAACCGACCAGAATGTTGTACGCATAGTTTGAAGTCGAGTAGCTGGCGTTCATGTGAAGTTAGTAATTATTGCGATGGTCGAAATGACAGAGTTTGTTGGCCAAAAAACCGACATGCAATCTATGTTTACGGATCGATGAATTGAAAATTAGTTGTGGTTTGAGACAGTTTCCTAGCAAAAATGACTTTCAAGTCACAAAGCCTTGAATATGCATGCAAATTTTCGCTTAAATCAGGTAAAATCATTAAACGCTTAAAATGTAGTCACTTTAAAGTGTAGCCCCTCGGCAGTAGTTTCACGGCAACGAAATAAATTTCTTGGAAAATATGGAACTATACAAGATAGAGCAGCGAATTGAGAAATCTTAGGTAGTTGCACAACAAACATTAATTGATAAAAGGAAAATTAACAGTGTAGCGAAGAACAAAGAAACAGGATTCCAATAATTTCTCTAAAATTGTTGAAGGATAAAAAATCTCTACTTCGACATCGCACAATGAAATCTTCAATCGAAGCTTTTCCTAGAGATCGAAGTTTTCATGCATCCATGCAGCAAGTACAGCTTGTTCGAGGAAACAACAAACGTCGAGAATAGCAGAGGCTGCATAGCGTTTTTCTTTCTGTGATTTAATTTTTTTCAAGATTTTTTCTAACTAACATCTCACTTGATTGTTGCATTTTCCCTACAAAAAAAAAAACATCTTCTCGATGGTTTTCTTGCTGCAAACGAATTCCCAGAACGGTAGATCTGTTACTAATCCCTAAGGACAACTGCTGGTGGATGAAAACAATTTTCTTTCCTTGAACCAATCACACGGAATCCACCTTAATATTGATGAACAGAACGAGCATCTCGAACGTACCATTGTTGTGTTTGTGATTTGTCAATCCAACATGGTCGCGTAAATCCGTTAAAAGGTCCCGGTACACTCTCTCCTATCCTCTCAATTTTCATTTTCGTATTCGTTCCGTGCGGTCATTATTTACGCACGCCACTTCGGGGAGTGCGGGATTTTGGGCCCAGCACCGGGGCCGGGTGTCCATAACGTGTACCCGTACCGGCATATCAACGACCTGACAAACCGGTGACAGCAGCATTTCGGGTTTTTGGTCGTTGTGAGTCGAGCGAGGCAGAGGTATAGCGGAGTAGAGGGCTGCTGCTGGGGAAAAATGACCCGGGAAAAGTGTCAAACATTTGCCCGGCCACCATCGGTACCACACGTGCCAACATACCACCCCGGTGGCCCCCTGCCCACTCATGCCGATTGCCTTTTGATGTGGTCATGAAAATGAGCATTCGAGATGGTGGATAGATGGATGGTGTTGGGACCGACCACTCTGCACTCGTATTTCGCGCAACAAGTGGATGGCCCGAGTGCTAACAATTGCTAGTTCGGAATGCAGACCGAGACAGCGACACAGGGAACGAGAGAGAGATCGAGAGAGAGAGAGAGAGAGAGAGAGAGAGAGAGAGAGAGAGAGAGAGAGAGAGAAGTATTTGGAGAATAGTATTCCTGCCACCATTACGCTCCGGCCATCGGGCAAAACAAACTCGACGCCACCGCCATGCCCGCAGCCAACTGTTGTTTATTTGTTTATGAGTTCACCGAGTTCGGGGTTTGAGCGCTCCGTCTAGCAATCTCTCCCCGGGTCAGATAATTGGACTTTTCCATTTTATAATCGCTTCACTGACACTTTAAGGGAAGCGACCGACTGGAAACACCGGGGAGGCAGAAGTTTCTCGATTTTTACGCTCGTTTACCGCGAGTTTACTACGAATCTCGTGACCTTCGATCCGCAGGATGCCGTAGTGTAACGAACGAACGAAACGGCAAAGCGTTCTCAACCGTGCCGATTCCTCTTATCACAGCCGTAGTAGTGAGCCGAGCCAGTGCGAAAGGTCAGCCACCACACGCGCGTCGTCGCAGGCTGACCGGATGGCGTTGGAGAACCAATCGGAAAAATGCTTTTCCTGTGGCATTCCAAGAAAAGCACGCGACGACGACTTTGAAACGGAGAGCACAGACGCACGCGGACGCAGGGGATGAAACCAAAGCAGTGCCCGGAACAGCTCTAAATGGATCAATTTTGTTGTGATGAGACGCACCGCGGCGCTGGTGGCTTGATCGATTTTTCTGGATAAATTCGTTCGCCGTCAACCAGCAACGACCAGCCGACGCCCAGAATGATGACGGTATCTGCCTGATGATTGCCACTTACCGTTGAATGTCAAGTGAAATCCGCAGCCCGAAAGCTCACAGTTCGCTGCGCCTGTTTATCGTATCGACAACACGCAGAACCGTTTTATTCGGAGTAGACCAACGGAGAATGCTAATCCCGGATCCCGGTATCTTCCCCCCAAAAAATGGATGGCTACCCCAAGTGGACGATTGATTTGATAGCTGGCTAATTAAGAGCGGGCGGACGGGCGCGCGCGCGCACCCAGACACACACACACACAAACACTTCAATCGCACTGCCTCGAGCAACAGGATTCAGGACGAGAGCTCTCCACGGCAGGCAGGCAGGCGTTTTGCACGGCGGCCATTAACTTCAACTTCAAGCCAAGGCACACGCGGTTCCAGAATCAAATCAAACAACAACACTAAGAAACTCGCCAGAGCGCGCAATACCAAAACGGGACTCGAATGTTTGCACGGTCAGCCCAGCCCCAAAGTAAGAATGAGGGGAGAATTGGAATAATCCGATAATTCCTGGGCGCACAGTTCGGCCGGAATAGCATACTGCCAAGAAGAGCTCGAAGCGCGAGATTGAGAATCTCCCTCCGCGATCCTGATCCTGGACATCCGCCGCTTGAAGCACGCTTGAAAGGGCTCCAACAAATTCAGGGCTTCTGCTTGAACCGGGAACGTAAATACGGTTTAGCGTCCGACCAGTCCGGGGTCACCAGAAAGCAAAGGATCTGTCGAAATGAAATTTACAGACGGATACGAGAAGAGAAGAACGCAATTAGGGCGGAGGTTTTTGGAGCGCGCGCGTACTTTTGCTTTTGAGGTTTTATTCTCCCTTTTTGCATACCATTTTTGGGGTCTGACGAAAGTATGTTAAGAAAGTGCAGTTTTCAATGGCCGCAGGTTACCATAAAAAGGGTTCCAGAACCTGGCTCGCTGCATTTGCCATCGGTCAGTGCACTGCGGCAGATCATTCCGGCCGGTCCGTGATTGAGTGATCTTCTTTGTTCCACATCTGTGTTCGGTTCGGTTGTTAAAGTGTTATCCAAAATGCAACCATCACCACGAACAGTGCTAGTGATGGTGGTGGCGGTGCTGCACGTAGCTACCGCTAATCTTATCACCAGCTACGACTACAATACGGCCGTCAGCTTCCAGATCTTCGACTGGTAGGTACCGGGATTAGCTTCCGAAATCCTTATTCCCGGGCACGCACTACGGAACTGGCACTCGTTGCAAACAGGAACACAAACACGATGAAGGCGCAGACGAACGCGGAGACGAACTTCGCGGCGTTCGGCTGCATGCCGGCGGATCCGTTCGTGGTGATCGTGCACGGTTGGAGGGAAGGTTGCGCCACGACCCAGTGGGTCCGGGAAACGATCAACAACTTCGTCATCTACCGGAAGGGGTGCATCCTGTGCGCGGACTACAGCATCATCGCCAACAACGCCGACTACTTCATCGCCGTCAAGCAGGTCGACGGGATTGCCCGGACGATCGAGAAGAAGGTGCGGCAGCTGTTTACCTACGGCATGGCACCGGCCAACGGTATGCTGTACGCGTTCAGCCTCGGTGCCCCGATTGCCTTCCAGACGGCCCGAAACTTGGCACCCCAGAAGCTGGCTCGCATCGACGGTAACTGTCCCCGGCCTCCAACGGTGTCCCAACCACTCTAACTTTTCCCCACCTTCACACCACCCTTTTTGCGGTAGCGTGTGATCCGGCCGGTGTTGGGTTCGACCTGAACGCGACCTACACCGCTCTCGACATCCTCAATACGGCCACGAACGTGCAATGCATCCACACGAGCTCCGACTACGGCACGACACGGCGCGTCTGCCAGAAGGACTGGCTGGTGGGGTACTGTGGATGGTTCCAGTACGCGGCCGGCACGAAAACGTCCCACGGTCTCTGTCCGGACTTTTATAATGCCGCTTTTTGGGTCGACTTTCCGGCTATCCCCAACCCGCTAACCTGCCCGACGACGCGTGCCGTCAGTTCGTGGCCAACCGGCTTCAAGATGGGCTACTTCATGCCCCTGACCAGGTGTGTACGAAGTTTGAGCGTGTGTGTGTGCGTGTGTCTGTGTGTGTGAGAGACCTAACCCTTTCCGTATGCTTCATTCCCAAAAAAGCCCCAACTTGATTGGAGATTTCTTCGCCAAATCCTCACCCAGCTATCCCTTCAATTAAGGAAACGCGTTACGGAACCGGAAACCGATTCTGCGCCATCATGTCAACGCAAATATAATTATTCCTAGAGCGTGTTTGTTCCGGTAAATAAAGACAGCAAGCGCCGAGCATCAGTAGCAGTCTCCATCTACATCCGCTCTAAACACTCGGAGGTGGCGGTTTTTTTAATCTCCCAAGGGGAGCAATCCTATCATCCACATGCAATGACCCCACGGTGCGTCCTGCGAACCGTGACAGAAAGAAAAAGTTTAAATTACTTTCCCGGCGCCTGCTTTGATCAGCCCGATTCGCCGTGGGTCTCTCCCTTTGCTGTGGTTGGTCACGATGAAAACGTGCCCGAAGACGTGCATGTCTCGCATACGCTTCCCTTAGGTGCGCCCCCGGCGCGAAATCATTATCATCGTAACACACACATACACACGCGCGCGAACAGGTATCCTGACGGTATCCTGCGACTCTGCACAACCATCATGACATCCCCAGTTCCGCTCGCTCGGTTCTGCACAAGCGTACGTCATTGATAATCGAAACCAAAGCATGTTCCATCTTCGTGGCGGTGCCTACGCCTTGCGCTCCCCCTGCTTGGGACACGAGATACACGTGAAAACGGATTTCGGTGGCGTCACCATTTGCGACAGTTGCGGTGACTTACGGTGAAAGGGTAATTAACAAGCGCAGCAACCGTATTAATGTGTGTGGCCGGTCGAAGAGGAATTATTTTAAGATCCGTCGCGTTGCTGCTTCCGCCAACCAATCGGGAAATCGTCTGACATCAGAAGCGGGATCTCGGGCGTCACTCGACCACGGAACGCTTGTCTGGTGACATCCTCAATCGCCGTTTTTCCTACAGGAAGGACACGTTTTCTGGACCGTGCAAAGGATTCGCGCGAACAAAACACGCGACCGGCAGCGGCGCAATGGGCCCTGATGTCCGCCGTAAGAGTCGCGCGGTACGCGTTTGCCTTTGGAGTGAAAAGCACGAGGCGGTGGCGATGGCGGGACTGTCGCGCTTCCTGTCGCGGATTGCTGCTGACAGATGGTACCCGCTGGTGTACTTAAGGCGATGCAACGTGAACAATGGCACTCCCGTGCCGGGCAGGAAAACTGGTCGCCCGTGAACCCGTGTGGAATCCCGTGATTGGGATCGTGATTCATTGCGGCAATATGCTTTTATCCCTTTGGTTTGGCTGGTTTGGCATGTTCTGTTCAAGACACTTTTTTTTTCTCCTGGACACTACGCACGGCAGGATATAATGCTGACGCCTTTCGCAAAAGGAGAAGTTGATGCAAATAAGAGTGTCCGAAATGTCTCGAAATATGAATATCAAATGCTTCGCGTCTCGTATCGGCATAGAGCGTTCTGTACCGTTTTGCAGCAAGGCAAGTGAACGTCGTACCATGGCTGGAGCTATAAATAAATGATCCAAACCCTGGGCAGGTCATCGAACAACGCTAGAACAACGCGCGCCCCCCCGAAATGAAGTCCGGCGGCACGGCAAAAGCGGCTGAGCGGCGGAAAGGGCGGAAATCGGAGGAACCGGATATTGGATTCTTGATAACATTTTCTATCCATTCATAAAATAAACGACCACTATGGAATGGCTGGCTGGATGGCTTCGGGATCGAATCAGTGGACGCTAAAATCAATCACCAGGACGCATCTGTATGAGTACGTTGGTGACGTAACGTTTCATCGCAACAGAAGATCCCACAATTGAATGCTATCAAATCGGAACATCTTGAACGAATAATTCCGGCTGGCCTATCAAACCGTTAATTTCGTTCGCTACAGACCTTGAATACCGCATTTCTGTTCCAAGGTTAACGCGTAACCAACTGCCAAGCTTTCATCGATGATCGTGAAGGCCAGCTTTTGAAGGCCGACCGATCGAGCGACACAAATCCGGAACCGAGACAACCGACCTCGATAACTCACACACACTCTCTCTCTCTCTTTTAGCACCCCTCCACTCTGTCTCAGCATGTCTGAAGGCTACTTCCTCATCACGTCATACGCACCTTCGCAGGTCACTGTCAACTGGCTGAATACAGGCAAATGAGACAGCTCCGTGGTTGACACTGGCCTACGAGGTTTATTTGTTTTTTTGGCGTTCGTTTGTAGTAGGCTACCCCTTGATTTCAGGTGTGTGCATCCAGCTGGCTTTTATGTTGGCAATTAGTGTAAGTCATGCTCCAAAAAACACCTTCAGCCCTTTGATGTTTTGTGGCACGGTAACGAACGTGCAATTGGGTTGTGCGCGAGCCACAGCATTGCTCTCCCCCCGCACGCTGTTTACTACGATCTTTACAACTACACACACACGAACGATCGTCGAAGACTATTGCAGCAGGCGACGAACCTTTCCAGGTCGCCAAGTGGACTAAGCGAAGGAGCGACTGCATAACAGCAAGCGGCGCTGTTAAGTAATCGCCAATGAGCCAATTCGGCCGACCCAAACCGGTGCCTAAGAGTGTTCGTGTGTGTGTGTTTGTGTGTGAAACAGGTCGTGTTAAAGCCGGGTAGCTGGGCACGCGTGTACCAACCAGCGTGCACAAGCTCTGCGCAAATGTGTGTCGCCAAGGGATCGTACGGTTTGGTGCGATCGCACCCCTGACTGACCGGTCCGATCGAGCACGATCACGAGCTAGCGGCCTACAAATGGCCGGTGGCATGCCGCCTTTTTGGGCAGGTGGAAAGGGGTGTTGGATTTATGGAACTGGCTACGCTTCTGGCGGTTTTTTTTTATCATCGTACGTTTAGTGAGGTTCCCTCTATTCGCGCCAAACTACTGAAGACTGGTGGAGCTTTGACACGCTGAGAGAGAGTGGGAGAATAGCGGTCGGTTCAGTACACTTGCTGGCTGGCAGGAGATTCTTTACGCTTTCAGTTTCAACCGGGCCCTCCGCTAGCAACGTTCGACTACGCAGCAGCACCTTCCAAGCAGGTCCAAGATTAGTGATCGCCATCGCGGAGTGCATTCGGATTAACAAACCAAACAAATGCATATTGCGAATCAATGCTAACAGCGTATGAGTGTGTGTGTGTGCACGTAGCTAACAGGAAGGTAACAGTGTAATTTGAAAGTGAAACGAACAGTAGCAGGAGCGGCTCCAACCAACCACCACAATGATCGTACGGTGCATTAGTGCGGTGAAGCTGCTCGCAGTGGTCTGCATGTGCGTGAAGGTCGTCCAGTGTGCACCGTCGTCGCATGCCACCGATGGTGGAGAAGAATTTCGCGACAAAGCACACGATGAGCAGCTGAAACATGTTACCAAAGTGGGCGATACTTACGTAAGTACGGCGCACCTGTAAGGCGTACTCGCGGATTGTTCTGACATGCTGCTACGGCTACTGACGGATGCTTACAGGTGGCCGCCCTAGAGGTTTACGATAATCCACCGGATCAGGGTAATGCGCGCAAGGAGGTGGACAACTTTCCCTCGAACATCTACAGCAAGTACGATGGACTGCAGCTGAAGGTGAAAAGCTTTTTCCATGTAAGTTGATCTCTCGCCAGACCGGCTGCCTTTCGGAGGAAGAGAAACATTTAACAAAACATTCTCTCTACCTCTCTTTCACACACTCTCTTTCTCTCTCTGCAGGCTGAACCACTCATCGATAACATCCGGGAGTCGGACAAGTACGGCAACACCGGCGATCAGTTCTACTTTATCACAAAACCGTTGGTCGAGACCACCGCCAAAGTGAACATGTTCATCAACTCCGTGATAGCGGTAAGTAGCGTGGGAGGGGATAAAGGACGAAATCCCTCCCCCCTCCCCCTTTCCCGAAAAACGAAACATGTTCGTCCGCCCCGAAAAACGGGGCCTCTGGCGTCCTTTTTTTGGGGTGACCTTTTTTCTTTCGTGTCATTTCGGGGCTCACTCTGCACTGTTCTGTTTCTGATTCCTCTTTGATCCGCTAGGCCCCGAAGAAACTGTTGGACGGATTCAAGAAGCAGGCTACGGACAAGCTGAACGATGTTGGCGGTTCGCTGGTTGGCTTGAGGCGGTAGAAGGAACACGAAGACCGGGGACACTGACTGAACAAGACACAATGTACGGAGCACGGAGTACACGGATACGCAGAAAAAAACTTGCCACCCTGACCAGACCCGGAGCCAGCCGGCCGGCCGGCTTCCAGCGAAAAGGACAACATCAATTTGG
>NC_064875.1:54044541-54069541 GCF_943734745.1 Anopheles darlingi
GTGTTATGGGAGAGGAACGGCGCCCAAAGCGAACCGAAAGAAAGCGGCCCATAGCCGCAAGGTCCAAAATTAATCTGACAGCGTTTAGCTCTACAGAAAAAGGGACGCACCATTAGTGGCAGCTGTTTTAGTAGCTTTAGTTTCTCAGATTCAACTAGGAAGTTGTTCACATACGCCCGGAGCTTATCATTCTCCCTCTATTTTAATGTAACCAGAAATACAATCAGTTGAGTTTAGTAAACTGTAACATCATAAACAAAGCGTTTATGCGGAAAGCGATAGGAAATCAATTATCACTACCATTGTTATACTGGAGCATGCATTACGCAAAGGCAAAATAAGGGAAAACGTTTCCAAAGAGCAACCACCACAACTGCACACCAATTTGCCAAATGGCAGATCAACGGACCTCTTAACGCACACGGTAAATACACGTGCCGATTGGAGTATGCTATCAGGAGCAGTTGCCCAACATAGGCTTTCGGCTTTCAAATCGAAAACCGGAGCATAATAACACACAAAGCCGGAATCCTCTGTTAATCCTTGCAACGAATCTGCAATTTTGTAAATGAAACACCCCCTTCCCATTCCCATCGGCCCACGGTATCGGACACGTGCATTATCACCTCGCCGTGCACCTTTCCCGTCCGTGCCGCTTTTCGCGCACGATTTAGAAAAGGTTCTTGAACCAACCAGTCCCCAGCCTATCCGGCAGATTGTACGGTGAGGATGCGTTTATGATTTGAATACATTAGATTGTAATTGCAATCAACTGGCGACTGTTCCATTTTTGCGGTCGAGCCAAGGCCTCTCTCCAAACCCCGGGGACGACTCACTGCAGGAGCACCGCCCGCTCTCGCTTGCACATTTCACCTATTGCCAGCACTATTGCCAGTAATTACGACATCAACCACGCCGTGGCTACTGTACTACCAGTGGCCCAGTGGTTTCCATGGTCCACACCCACAACGAGCTGGTTTGCAGACGAACCAGGCGATCGCATTCAGAGGAGGGGTAGATGATATGCATCCGCCACCGGAGTGCGTGCCCGCTCGCATTAGCACTTGTTTGCAATTACTAATTAGCCTCGAGCCAACAGGACCACACACACACGCGCTCGTGAGTGTACGCGTGCGTTTGGTGGCACAAAGTGGCACACACCCGCGCTCCTGTCACCGTTAATTGACCATGACCACCGATTTGTGGCGTCCGGTAGGGGTTTTAGGGTCCGATGAAAGTAAAAAGTGCCAATCCAATACCAGCTAATGGCGGGTCCCAGTACCAGTACGATACCAGGAACAGGTCCGCGCTTTTCGGTGGAGTAGCTCCCGGTTCTTAGGGACTGTGGTGTAACCCTTGTGAGAGCTTGAAGTGGAATGAACTCTTAAGCCATTTTGAGCAGTAGGAAAAGACAGTTTAATTCCGCGTAAAACACGTGCTAACCAACAGAACAGAATGTGATCCGGTCCACACCGGAATGCATTGTTGTGTCCGCTTTGCAATCGCTCCTCACCTCTCGCTGGTTACGCGAAAAAGAAAGGACAAGAGAATTAAACCATTTCATCGCTTGAATCATCAAACCAACCCCGGGCCACCTCAGGTGAAGTGGTGCGTACGCTGGACCAATTCTCTCTAAAGCGCGCCACGACGAAAAACGCGCCGGAAGTTCATTGTCTCCGGTCTCCGGTCATGGCCAGAGCAGGCCACATTAGCAACGCAGCAATGGTTAGTAGCTTTCTTCCCCAGTACCTGCTGCTGCCATTCCACCGGCACCGGCGCTTAATGTGGCCATTTCGGTGGACGACGAGCACGAATGTCCAAAAAGTAGCGCTGCCGGACATACCCGGACCCGGCTGATGTACCCGGCGAAAAAGCGTTCCCGTGTTCTGGCGTAACAGTTTCATTACCGTCCGCCAGACCTCAAACCACTTCGGTCGAACTTACCGTTAGCCTGCGGCTCGCATTCAACCAACCGAGGAGTTGGAAGCTTGCTGCAGTGGAGTGGTTTTGAGCGGATTTAACACATTTTTGGTCATCGGTCCCCCCCCCCCCGCGCGCCTCGCATTCCTCGTTTTAGGCGATGCTGCAGCTTTTGCTAAAAATGGCAAACCGGACCCCCCCCCCCCCCTGGACCGGATTCATGAGGAAGGAACTCGTGTCTTGTTGCGTCGAGCCGCGATTCGTTGACCGTGTCGCGGCTAATCTGCCCGCTACCGGTACCAATGTTCCGCTGGAGTGTGCGCGTGCGATTCCTTCCTTGGCGGCCAAGGCGCGAGTAACAGAGTTTTTTTTTTACAACGGGACCAACCCGCGCCTGTAATTTCATGCCAAGTTATATTGCAAATCATCATTCCGAAATGTCCCGCGAAGTGTTTCGTGTCAGATTGAACGCTGTACTAGCCAGTGTGTGTGTGGGTGTGTAGCAGCACCACCATTAGGGCGGCAAACATTACATGAACTCAATGGACCCTCATTGACACGGTCGGAGCATTGCCGCAGCATCAGTTGCATCATCATTCCGAGTTGCAGAATATGATGATTGAACTAAATTCCATCCCAGCGGGAACGACCGAGGGGGTCTCGATGCCCGGTCCCGTGTAGTGTCTCGGTCGTAGTTATAATCATCGTCGTCATCATCATCATCATCATCATCATCATCATCATAAACCACAGTAGGAGCTAGAGGCCGACCAACGATTCCAATGTTGCCACAGGAAATGCACATTTTGCTGCCGCTTCGGATGCTGTGCGTTTTGTGCGGCGCGTGCCGCATCCGGTGCCCGGTCCGTGGCGACCACTGTCGGCTGGCTGTTCGCACTCGTAAGCTAGATCCCAGAACGCAGACATTTCCCAGTATAATAGGTTATTCGTTCGGTTTAATCTGCGATTTGCCTTTTTCGCACGGTTTCCATTTCCAATATCCAAAGCTTTGCCTAAGCCCTTAGTAGGCGCAGGATGTGTTTCATAAATCTGTAATTATAACGAACAGGACAACCGATAGTTGCTAGGATACTGGCCAGTCCAAGTGTGCCGGTGGGATTCATTACCGGTTCCGGGAAAGCGGAGTTCCAATTAAATATTGGTATTTCGGAAAATGGATTTGCAGTAATTAATTCCGAAAGAATCACATCGTAGCAGCTAGGATGCTGAGAGTTCGCTTCTAGGAACTCGCATCAAATGTACACATCACGTTACCTAATCCAAGTGTGATTTACATTCATCGTGGACATTACTTTCCACCTTTCCACCAAAAAGGGCATCACTAAGGGCTGGCCGTAGCCGTGATTTACTTATTCTGAGCTGGCGCTCTCAAACATTAAGCTGCCAGCCCTTCCGAAGGCCAAGGTGGTAAGAAGGTACGAACATATTTCTCGCACCGCGTAAGCGCATCTCCTCCTACAGGGCCTAGGTCCGTGCTTGTTGACCAACCAGAGCTTATGCACCCAATAGCAGAGGAGGAGGAGGAGTAGTACTTTCTACGATTCAACGCGCCAGCGGTGCACCAACGTGACAGATTGACATTGACAAACCCAACAATGTGATGCAGCGGAAAAAGGTTTGTTTGTTTGTTCCTTGCACGCCGTTCCCACCGCACGCCGCGCACCCCGTACTACTTGTGGTCAAATGTAAATATCACTTCCAACGATGACCGGCGACCGGCGAGCAGCAGCAGCGAGAGGAAGATCGGATTATTGGCTCTCCCTGGGCACCGTGGTCCAACTGTCACGCAGTTCCGCCGGTGAAGCAGCTCCGAGTAAGTCTCTTTATTTTCCATTACCTGTGGACTCGGACTCGGAAGAAGCTCACCAATGTCGCTGGCGACGACGACGACGACGACGACTACGTGGTGATGGCCATCAAGCGAAAGGAGGCCAACGGCGGAAGAGAATGGGAAACCGACCGGCTGACGAATGCGGAGCACGCTGCTAGTGATGGTAGTGATGACAGGGTTGAGAGGCTCCCACCACAAATGGGCATATTCCCTTAGGTACTACGTAGCTCCCCCCGGAGCGTGTGTTAAGGAAATGAAATCGTAAAACCCTTTGGCCGAAGGTCTGCGCTTGCGTCTTGGAGAGGCAGCTTTTCTACCCCGCCATTCGCGACCATTTCTGGTCATCTTCTCAGGTCCGGTCCGGGTGATCCATTTTCTCACCTTCGCCCATTTAGGTCAACAGTTGGAGCGGTGGCGGCGGCGGCAGATGATGATGATGATGATGCTGCTGATGGTGGTGGAATACCAGCGCCCGTTCCGCGTAAGATCTAAGACCCCGTAATGGTCAGTCAGTCGCTTGCTGGACAATCTTGATCGAGAACTCCCCGGTGGACCCCTTGGAACCTCTTGGAACCTCAACGGAAGAGCGCTTGGGAAGATCTAAATTAAATGAATCATTCTGGCGGGGAAGAGAGCGATGGGAAAACCACCCGGGAACGCTGACCCGGGGGGGGAATTCTCACCGGAAGACGCCACACGACGTAAGAAACGAAACACACAATGGCGGCCAGATAGTGTGGTCAGTTCAGCAGCAGGTTGTTTACTTTTCCAGCACTCCCGCGGAAAGGGTGTGACCGGAAAGGAACCACCTCTTGGGGGGTTGTGGCATGCGACCTCATCCTTTCCTCCTTTCCTTCATCGTTATGGAATGCAAAGCAGCACCAGCGACGGCAGTAGCAGCATAATGAAATGGCTGCAAAATGGCGATCGCCAACATTATAAATCTAAAGTTTCCCAGCCTGTCCCGGGCCATCACGATCGTGCGCCTTCTTGCAGAAGAGTTCTGCTGCAGACGAAGAATTCGATGTGAATTGTAGCATTCCAAGTGGGTGGGAAAATGGAAATTGCTTCTCCTGTTTCTCCTGCTGCTGCTGCTGGATGCCAAAAGCTGTTTGTTGTGTAAGACTAATGTATGTTAGCTGTTATGTTTACGCGCCATCGCATCTCGCATGAGGACTGATTATGATGTTCAGCAGCCCAGGTAGCAGACGAAAAGTCACATTTATTACGCGCTCAATAAGGGCGGTCTCACCCTCCCCCCGGGGAGAGACGAAGGCAGGTGGTGCGGGCAGAAGCATCTGCTATGTTTATGTGTTTACCACGCCTCATCGCTCCCGATGCCGTAATGCCGCTCTCCGTTCGTCCCCCCCTCCGAGACGCGTGATTTCGCGTGAGAAAATCCAAAACCTCAACCCCAACAACGCACACACAGACACACACACCGGGACCACGAAATCTCATTCATATCGTGCCGTGCGTACGAGTGAACAGC
Source organism: Anopheles darlingi (assembly GCF_943734745.1). NCBI lineage: Eukaryota > Metazoa > Arthropoda > Insecta > Diptera > Culicidae > Anopheles > Anopheles darlingi. The sequence goes on from NC_064875.1 coordinate 54,049,806, forward strand.
TGGAAGTGAATCCCAATAGAAAGTGAAGATGCAACACAACTCATTATTGGCTTACTACCCTCGCCACCCTCGCCAGGTGGTTTTCCCATTAACCGAAACCACTTATGTGCTCCGCGTGAGCATTCTTTGCGGATCGGTTTTACTCCACGGACTCGATCTGCTCTGCTCTGCTCTGCTGCCGCGGGGTTTTTTTTTTCGGTGGCCACTCGAAAGTAAAAGTAACGCGGAGCGTGAGAGGCAATGTCGCGTCGAGTGATGGGCTGGAAAATCGGTCACCATCTTTCACCAGCTCCCCGTCGACCCTCCCTTCATTATGTTTTTTTTTTCTATATTATTTTTGGCAAACGATTCCCCCCACGGTATTAGCTGCTAGTAAACATCACGAACGAGGACAGGGAGCCCTCCGATGGTGCAACGGGGTTAGGTAAGCTAAAACCGCGAAGGGTCCGCGTGAACGTGCTGTGTTGTGACAACACACACGAACAGGCAGGCAGCGTGGGGCATCCTTCCCATTTTTTTTTTTCTCAGCCGTAGGGCCACCGGACTTGAAGAAGGAAAATTGATCGCCAAGTTGATGAGCGGCGTTTATAACGTTCAACGCCTGTCCAAGGGCGAGAGGGCGCTGGCTACTGTTGCCGCTGTCGGCGATCGCCGCGTTGATCGTTTTCATCGTTTTACACGTTTTAAGTGGATTAATTTTAACCAAACACACGATGGTGCTGTCCGGAGCGGATATTAGCGGTACGCCTTATGTCCAGCGCCATTTCCACCAGTTTCATCTCTTTGCGCACACTCTCTCTCTCTCTCTACCCTTCTCTTTCGTTCTCTTCAATGTTTGTTGAATTTTCCGCGGCCGCACCGACTAATTTGGTCATTTGTTCGGTTTTTCCATTTATTAGATTGCGCAACGAGTTCGGCCTCCCTCTGGCAGGCAGGGCGGCACTAAAATAAATGAACCTTCCGACGATGGTGGTGGTGGTGGTACACTAATCCATCTCTATTTGTATTTTGAAAACGTTACGCAACCAACTGGGGCCTCGGAAATTGAGGAAATTGATTGATTGATCGGGAGAAGCGAGGGAGAAAACCAAAACATAATGTTGGGCATCGACAACGCACGATCATAAGTCGAATGCCTGCGCATAACTGCGAGATCGAGACAATCGGAATCGCATCGTGCCCCGTGATTGAGACATTCCTCGGGGAAAGACAAAAGAAACCAATCGAATCGATGGTCGAGACGAGAACGTCGTCGAGCTCATGCTCGCAGCACCGCCATCCGGGGCCAACACAATCATCGAATCGAGCCGAAGCTCATAATTTAGACTGGATCAACGGCTTTGTTCCACCACACCCACACCGCAACGGGACGGGACGGGACGGGGCCGGAATCACGAGCGCCGAGAAACGGAGCACCGGATCGACGGCGAACGAGCTTCGATCGACCTACATAACCCGAGCCCGAGTTGTGTGCTGACCGATCATCCAGTCCACGCGTCCAGTCCATTGAAGGTCGCCAATCTAGCCTCCCAGATCTCGGTGCCCACCACCCACTCACTCATCCGCTCAATGGGCAATGGGCAACTTAGATAGAAGCAAACCATCCCCAAGGGACCCCCGGGGGAGACTGAACATCGGAGTTTTTCGGGGGGGAACGGAACACAATCAAGCAGTTCCCGGCCCGACATTTCCTGCCCGCCTTTCGCTCTCGATTGGTCGATCATTCATTCTCCTCTCCCCTCGAATTCGGGACGTGCACGATCACCATCATCAGTGGCATGCATCGAACGATCATGGGGCAACATTTCCGACCGTCACCGACGAGCACCGATCACGCATAATGATAATGCATAATGAGCATATCGTTCTGGCTAGAAGTGGACGAGGCGTCGCCCGAAACGTGCCAAGTGTGCTAATCTGTGCTCCTCCTCACCACCATCACCACGACGACGGAACCGCCGTTTTTTGTTGATGCAGCAAGCGTTCCGGTCTCCGGTCTGCCAGCCAGTAAATTTTAACAATGGCATCGCGTACCGAGTTGGTGCTCGATGGTGGCCGTTCCCCGTTGCTGTAGAGGTGGTGTGGTGGTGCGGTGCGGTGCGGAGCTGCGGACGCGGTCCGTCGTCGTTGTTCGCTGGCACAACATTGGCGCGCATCGACAATGAGGCGACAATTACCGTCGCAATTTAGAACAATTTATTCGAATCAATCCGGCCACTTTGACAAACACACATCCACACACATCCACACACACACACACACACACACACAGCGAGCAGTGAGCGCGCGGGACTGAACATCGCCCGTGATTCGTGATCCTCTGGATGGTGGAAGGTGACGACGATAGGCAATCACTCGGCACTCGGCGACGGCCTTAGCGGATCGCGCCCCGGTTATTTATGTGCGCACTATAGCCAGCGCACACTGGCACAGGTATGATTTGGTGTGATAACGCCCATTACCACACGCTCCAGCATACCCTTTAGCCCTCTTCCTGTCTTCTCGTCGTTCGCGTTGTAGCGAATTTCATGCTGCGGCCCCTCGATGGCTGGATGCGCGCGAACCGTGCGATCGAGCGGGGGGAAATGCTATAACGAATCATCCCGGTACGAGAGATTGAAATAAAAAACGGCAGATTAAGTCCGCTCGCATGCGGATCGCAGAGCGGCCGCTTATCGCTCAGGGTCAAACTTGATGCTGTAACCGCGTGTGCCAGCCGTGGCGTCATGGGGTGAGCACCCAAAAAAAAAGCCCCCCAACACACACACACACACCAGGTTGGCCCGGCTGTCCTGTGAGGCACGATGGTGCGATGTTTATGTTTTGCTGGAAATCTCTTTGCTGCTCCGGTCCCACGTTACAGATTACCGGCCACCGACTGTGCCAAAGTAGACATTGAAACAAAAACGAGATCTAACAGACTCCAAAAATAGGATATCCTTCTGGGAAGTCCGCCTGTTCGGAGCGGAAGATTTATGGTTTTGACCTGTGCTAGCGCTGCTGCATCATGTTCGTTTTGTTTTATTTTATTTATTTTTTTGCGAGGAAAACGGTGAAGTTGATTCCATTTTGTCACCAACGCCTGCTTCTCTGTATTGCTCTGTTTAGCTCCGTTTCAATATCAAAACTGACAACTTCCCCCCGGTATCATCCTAATTTTGCAATCAAAAACAATCAAATCCCGTTCCGGGACCATGCACGGTCCTTCTCGTTTCCGTTTTCCTGGCTTAAACAAGCTTATGCTCATGGATAACAGCCGAAACAATCGAACCGTCCGGTACATGAGCGGCGTGACCGGTGTATGCAAATTTCCATTTGCGAAAAGTTTTGTCCCAAAAAGCGACTCAACCGAGCAGCGGCGTAGCTCCTCCGGTAGGCGAACTCGGCGAACTTTACTGCCGATGAATTGCCATTTATTGGCGCGATGAGCAACACATGTTCGGGGATGGTAAAGACACCACGCGTTTGGCGCGCACTCTTTATATGATGCTGGGTTTATGACAGTGAAATGAACGAGCCAACGAACGCCAAACGGACGAGACTGATCATCTTTAAAGCGCTTGGTAGCGTGGCTGCAGAAGATGCCGCCAGGTAGGGGGAGAGGTGAGTGAGCAACAACTTTCACGCATCCATATCGCACGCAGTCCGGAGACGACCCCGGCGTTGTTTTGTCGCTTCACGGGCCGGCGCAAACCGCTGAGTGATTAAAATTAAGATCACAATCTGTCCTCCGGGTTGGTTCGCCCGGCTTACCGATTTCGCACGATTTTGTGTTGCTTTAATTTTTTGAGGTTTTTCACACAAAATAAAACAGTCGGAAACGGAAATTTGCGAGGCTTTTAACCGTTTTGTGGCAGATTATTATGGTTTGCGCGCCCATAACCTCTCCATTTCTATGGCCATATCTGCATAAGTGTTCGCTCCGCCAGTGTGTGCCATTGGTGTATGGTAATTAGGCAACGCTCTCACTTGGGCTGCTTCTTTATCTTTGCCCAAAAAGACACACACAACCACGAAGGCTTTCTCTAGCCAGCCCGCCAGCAGAGTATCATTCAAAAGCGTTTGCGACTCATCTTCCAACGCACCATCGGCACAAAGCGGCAAAATAGCCAAAATAAACATCAAGACCCCCTCTTCGGCCGGGGGAGCATTACACACTGGCCCTCGTGAGAGCAGTCGATACATTTGCATGGCACCGCAGTGTGGGTTGAACGCGCGCGCGCGCGCACGGAAATGAATTTTAAGTGTTTCATTTCGCTTTCCGGTTCCGACGCGGACTCAAGAGAAATGGTCGAAAAATAAGGACAATCGGAAGAAATCATCGTATCACTGGTGTGCAGCATGTGCTGGAGGATGGCGCTTTTGTTTGCCACCAACCCTGGCTCGTTGGAACCGCCGGTGCGCTAGGCGGTCCCGTTTTCCGTTTCTGTTTTACGTCGAAACATCGTGACATCATAGGAACAACACGCTCGCTCATAGCACTTACTCCATTGAGTAAGTGTTAATTTCACGATCGTGATCGACTTGCGACATCGGGAAGGCATTTCTTGAGCGAGAATGATCTAATCCCTTCTTGGCAGTATCGTGAGAATTTAATTCTTGAAAGATGATTGGGAGTTTCGCGAAATTTACTTACCACCACCGCTTCTCCAGCGTACGCACCGACACCCACAGACACGCAGAATGAAAGAAAAAACCTGGGCTGACTCCGACGCCAAACACGAATGGAACGCACGCTGCTTCCGCTAAAACACCTGGCACAGCTGATCGCGATGTTGACAGTATACTACTCTCTACCGCGATCGCTGCGTCAACACAATCGCGACCACGAGGTACGCGACACCCAGTCACACTTTGGTGGCAGGCACCAGGCAGCTAAGAACACCACACCTATAGAGCACACATAGAAAACACACAGTAATTAACATTTAATCACACAAATACGCCCGTTACGGTGTATGAATTCCTTCACTAGTGGTTAAAGCATTCTACTACGAGACACACCATGGCACCACACGGTTCTGAACCACCCCCTAGTAACGGGTGCTAGTAGCTCGGGGTTGAACGGTTGCGGGAAAGAGAAAGCACCACGAGGTGAAGCAAAAACAATCTCGAAACGGCAATTTGAGAAAGCGCCACCGTCCGCCGATGTCGTCCACTACCTTGGAGGGTATTCTCTCTATCGCGGGCCTCGTTGCAATTCCAGTCACGTACACACAACGAAGGGGAAGGGTGTGCTGCGGGAGGAGGGGGATGACTTTTCTGCTGTGTTGGGTGACTTCTTTTGATACGCACACGCCCCGAAACACGAGTCAGTAGCACAACCTCACGGAATGAACCTAATCAAATCGCTTCGATGCTAAACACGCGCCGCGCACAGCATGCCCGCGGATTCAGAACAAACACGAACGTGGACCGACTGCAAAGATCGACTCGGTGTACCTCTTCTCCCGCGCAGGCAGCAGCAGCGTACCACACGATGATCCGAACACCGAACGTGTTGCGCACCCGGCGACGGTTTAGAGGAAAGTGATCGCGCCAAACCGAGCAGCGAGGGCCTGTACTCACCGGTTTGGTTTGATGGTGGCGATGGGGCGATGATCAACGATATGATCCCCCCTTTTTGACTAGTTGCTCGTCAGATTAGTAGCCAGCGTTCGGTGCTAGCGTGTTTTTTTTTTATGTTTTAAGAACAATTGTTGACCATCTGTTAAACCTTGTTCTAGAACTAGAGTTTAGAAGATTGTTGCTCTAGATTTTAGTATAACTTAAAAGAAACATAAAAGATAATCAAACCGAAATGAAATATAATATGTCCGTTTTAGGTGTCCCTTTACAAAGATACAATTTTCTAACAAAACAGCTCAAGTAATCTGCCAAGTATTGTAGTTAATATTGTAGAATTTTGTGATTAGTTATCCACTTACTTACCTAATATGCAAAGGAGACTTATGCCTCTTTTTTTTCATCCCTTTTACAAACTTACTTCATTAAAAAGGAATAATAGATGTTAACCGGATTTTTTACTCAATTCATTAAAAACATAAAAAATATGTCGCTAGCAACATTAAAAAATACTCCAAAATACTAAGTGAGATTATTCTCATTCCGCGCAGTGTAGTAAGCCTTCCGCGCATCGCACGCGCATAAAAAGCTCTTGCTGTAGGTTACATTGCATGCGAGCGTTGTCGATGTCGAGCTTTTCCGTTCGGTGCTCTTTTCAAATTGAATTGTTGAAAATTATCTCCAGCGCAACAATTTTTCTTTTCTTTGTTTCTTCTTACAATTAATAACACTCAACTATCTAGTAATCATCTGCTGGCTGCGTCGTGTTTGTTCTTTCTCTTCTTCATTATTTCCCTAATTCATTTGCTAATGCAAACGAACGAATTACAACTGCACTTCAATCATCTAAAGGAACCATAAATGAAACGCATGAAACACATCCAGTTTATTGCTCGTGTAATCACTAGTTTACAATCGTTAGGGGCGCGAATCCTCCTACTCACCCTTCCGTTTAACCCTCTTTTTATCTCCGACGAAAGCCAACAGTAGTTTACGAAGTGCCAGTAAAATTAGCGCCAAGCCAATCACTATTACTCCAACAACATCCAACAAAGCAAAGCTTACCCAAGGAAGGTCTAGTCCTGCGGATCGTAGCTGAGGGGCGCCCTTATACCTTTCAACATACTCAATCCAGTAGATTGCTTCCTGTAGTGCTGGAACCGGCCGATCACGGAAAATTTGCGACACTCGCTGAACGTTTTCCTTGTAACTGGGATTGTATAGCACCTCCTCGAGTGCACCGCGGAGCGACGTATCCGTTATGTTGGGAAAGTATAGCTTGACCGCGTACCCACCAAGTGTTGCCTTGTTCATGTTCAGATGCTGATCGCAGTAAATTGGAATACCGACCATCGGTACGGCCCGATGAACACCTTCCTGTGTCCCAAGCAGTCCACCGTGCGTTATGAACACTTTCACATTACGATGCCCCAGGATGTCACTCTGAGGAAGCCAGCTACGGACCAGCACATTCGCAGGTAGGTTCTCGATTCGTTCATCTTCGAACTTCCATACGACGCGCTGCTTCATCGATCCAAACACGCGCAGTATAATGGCCAGCTTCTCCGGTGGCAGATCGGCCGATCGTAGATTTGTCCCGAGACTGAAGTAGATGACACCGTGCTCAGCTTCATCGATAAACGTCTGCAAGTCAGCTGGCAGACGTTTCGGTTCCTTAATGTGGAGTCCACCGACCGGTACCAAACCCGGAACCCGTGCACGAGTTGTCGTCAATGGGGTGTAGCTGTTTAGTAGGATAACCGATACCTGCCGCTCCAGATCGGCCACAAGTGGTAAAGGACCAGGCAGGAAGGAGAAATATTTGGCCGCCATCGCTTCCTGGCGCGGCATATAATACCAGTGGCGCAATATGGACTCATAAAAGCTTACAAGCGAATTGTAGGCTCGTTGTGTGAACGACATCCGATCGGTGAAGGGCAGAAATTCGTGTGGAACGTGTGACCAAACATTCATCTGCCCCATCAGTGGGCCCATGTAATGACCGAAGCCGAAGGTACCTGCGGACAGCGCGAATGTTTAATTTTGTTCACATAAACGCCCCATGTCTTGTACTCACCGATGCTTACTATGGGGACCTTGTACTTGTGGGCTAACATCAAGTAGGATTCTTGGTAAAATTGCTCCGCCAACAGCAGATCAAACTTGGTATTATCATGGCGTAGGAAGTGCATCACATTATCGCGCGTAAACGCGTACTCGGCCGTCTCGAGACCGAGCGGATACAGGAAGTTCATCAGCATCGAGTGGATGGAGATCTCGGTTAGATCGTACAACGAGTCCACCTTCACCGATTTTCCCCAGAAGTCGTAGATCGGCGAGATCACTATTTCCGTGTAGTTGGGATGTGGCGTCTTACGGGCATAGTTTGTTATGACGGTCACCTCGTGGCCTCGAGCGAGCAGCTCCTCAAGGATGGCGCTGATCATCTGCCAGTGGCTCCGCCCGGGGAACACGTTGACGGAGAGTATCCGTGCACCGTTGGTGCCCGATTGCAGCATGGCCGCGATGACCGCAATGAGCAACACGCATCTCATTGAAAGCCGCTGGGTCATCTTGAAACGCAAATGGAAATATCGGATAGGAATTGATACTAATTCTCAATGAAACGTTGATTATGTGCAGCACTGTAGCAACTGTACTCGGTTATCATGTAACAAGCCGCTCGTTTGTCCATTTATGACAGTCATCCAACGTCACGTGCACATTCCTATTTGACCCGATCGACCGTAAACGGCAGTTCGATGATGATGCAAAATGCAAACACAAACACTCGGGTTAAGGGCCACCACAGGTGCATCCGGGTAGCAGAAAGGCGATTTTGTAGAAATAGTTTATTTCACACTTTTCTAAACAAAAAAAAAACATTTTAAGCTTCACTAACTTACCCTTGCAACATAGATTCAGACGTTCTGCAATCAAAACGATCGCTAATCCTAGAGCGAAAGTATGTTCTAGTCAAGCAAACGATCTCGGCGATGGCCAACAAGCGAACTCCGTACTACATGCGATGCAAGGTAAAACACAACTGATGAGTGCAGGCAGTGTAGAACGCCGCAACCGTAGAAGTGCTATCATCATCATTACCCCAGGCTCTAGCACCATCCATCTGAGACCGTGAAGGGCAGAGTTAACATGCTGCCGGGCTTATCTGATGCTGCGAGCAGTTGGGATGGAATCTGCCGCTTGAACGAACAAACACTTGCTCCTCGAGGACTAACCATTTTGTACCACGTTTGTGTACGTTCCGGTTTTGCTGAATTCAATTGTGTCACGCACGTCTCAAGTAGGAAGGCACGCCAAAATCTGTCCGGAATCAACCAACTTCAGAATATTTAGCAACGTTTCGCTCAATTATTGCCAATTATGAGTCGGAGTCTCATTCTACACGCAATGTTTGCTCATTTGATGAGCCACATTTTTGGAAATCTTTAATGAGATCCTGTAAGAATAGAACCTTCAGAGCATAAGGCTTGTGTGAGTCGAACAAACTCAGAGCAATTACGAGCTGTTATGCTTCACTGGTTGTTCTACAGCGATCTTACGACGAATTTCTTTCACATTTGATATCAAAATCATCATCATTTACGAATTAGATGATATTTCAATAATTTTGACATTTACCGATGATCATTCCAAGAGCTGCAAATATAATAATCATTGACGACAATATTCATTGTTTATGGTAACGATATCATATATTATCCTCTTCTATACAGGTTTTTTATTTTCTTCATTAGTTTTCTTAACGACTCCCCGCTACCCAATACACATACCCTAGCCAATCAATCAATCATCCATCTCACCGCACACACCTTTTAATCGGTCACTTTATAATCGTTGGTTTCCTATTATGTTCGATCTATCTGGCATTGTTCGGTTTTGTTCAACTATTTCCTTCAGTGCAATAATTAATAGACCTCGCAGTTATTGCTACTTTGCCGGTTATGCCTATCTGCCGAGCTTTAATCTTTGTCGAGTGCCGAGACTGAGTGCAGAGTACGCTAAACTAGTTCGCTTTCGACACTTCCCCGACCCTAACCTAGTACTATACACCGGTCATGCACTGGTCCAAACGGATTTCTGGCGTTATCATTATCCTTGCTGCGTCCTTCGGCCTAGTGTTTCGGGATGAATTACATTGAAACTGTTTCGTTTTTAGTGTGTGAATATGCATGGATCGGTAAATGTATATTACTTTGTAACTTCATTTCTAACTGCTTTTTTCAACAAGATGCACTTAAGATGCTCCAGATACTCCATCGGTAATGTGAGTTGTGTCACGCGAGACAGTACCAGATAGAGAGAGAGCAAGAGTGATAGGTAATATTACGTGAACAGTTCATTGGAACTAGTGTGAGTACGATTCAAGTTCCTCTAGCCCTCACCAACTACCTACTTCCACCAGATCAGCACCTTTACCGAGGGTAGTGTTTATCTGCGCGAGTTTCTATTTAAGTATTTACACCGACAACGTGTTTTAACGGATTGCTAGAATGCATATATGTGTGTATTTATATATGTGTGTATTTATATTTATATGTATATATATTCATGTATAATCAACATTCCGTCTGGTTTGGTTATGCTTGCTTTGCAGTTGACGCTACATAGACGTGAAATTGAATTTCACGTTTCGAGCACCTTTTCTTAGTTCTGCTAACGTCACGGTAGGGCTGATAATGGAGACCCTCATCCTGCGGTTTCTTCACACCAGAATGCTTCTCCTTCTTGTTTGTATTTGGGATAGGTGTTGTTTTGTCTAACAGAGAAGTCTGCGATCGTTCTCGATCATCACTAGAAGTAGTTAACGATTCATGCAAATAATACAGTTCATAAAGAGGTGCAACTTGGATTTAGGAAAATCGTCTTGCTGCACATCGAAAATGATATGTGATCTGAATGCTTCAAATTCGTAAGACAGGAGATAGGGCTGTAGCATTCCACTGTTAAAATGATCTCGCCACCTTCACCTGACACTTACTAAATGCAGCAAAAGTGCGGGGATTCTATTGATGAAGGCTCATACTTCAAGAACCATACAAGTGTTTGTGTATGTGTGTGTGGCTGGAATGGAAATCATTCTCATCCTCATCGAAAGCATCTGTTTCAATTGTTTGCAATCCTATGTTTATGATAATTGTTGCTTCAGTAAGTAAATACTATCTATTGCTTTCCAGTAGATGTGTGTATGGGGTTCCTGTCGTGACACATATATTCTTCTTGCAATTAAACAGAAGCATAGTAGAACATAACGTAAAATAGCAGCCCAAAGCCATCTTCTTGCCCGCTTATACCGAGCATACTGGTGTTTTAAATCACATTTCACTTCTCGCATATCAGCAAACATCGCTTGTCGTATTAATGAAACTGAAATTCCATCCGAAATTTGAAGGAGGTGAATGATGGGTGTATTGCTTCATTTCGCATCTTAAATATTCCGATCAACGGAGTGATGGTGTTTCTTAGTAATTGAAAAAAAAGGTTCTCTGGTGTTTCGGTTCGATAGAGTATCCAATCGACAATCCAATACCATGTAAGGATAATAATTAGAATCTGTGTACGGCGTGTGTTCGTGGGGTCTGGTATGATTGGCACATTATCACGGAAGAGCACTGTATCGTAGGTCGGTTTTGACGGGCCAGTACATGAATTGCCATTTTCGTTGAAGGTGCAAGGGACTTGTGGGGAAGATTTTGTGGGTTCTTTCACTAGTTTTATCCAATCGTGCAACTGAGATGATGGCTAACACACTTCATTCACCAATCATTAATCAAGGAACCGGATGAGCGTTAATATCTATACACAGGACACACGTGCCGTACGTACGCACGCACACACCAGTCTTCGAAGTTTCCTTTGACAACGTTATGCATCCGTAGATGGACGTCACTCGAGCTTGTTAATCGCTATCGTAGGGAAGGGAGAACGTAAAAGGATGCTAACGACTTGATTGGTCGAAGTCCTGGAATTAGATCCTCCACAGCTACCGAGCGTCGTAACAGTGTTCGAGAAGCCGTTTGGATCGGTGGATTAAACAGTGGGAGAGAAATTTCGGGTTATTATCATCCCCCTACAGATAAACTTTTGCTCTCGCTCTTGACCTAAATAAAAGCACAAGGATTGTCACAAGACATACTGTGTTCGAAGGTTGGTCATACACAATCGATACAGATACGAAGCAATAATTAAACACTAAACAGTCGGATCAAGCACATCCACATTTTGTGCAATACAAAACTAAGGTTTCACGGTAATTGAAAGTGTCTACGAAATGCTCATAAAAGAATATCTGCTATTCCTAAATGATGGTGACCATGAATGAATGTGTAAATGAATACGAAACAACGGTATAGTACATGTTCGGTAGGCCGTTAGTAGTTCGCGGAACGCTGGTTGTCGTATTTTGACTGGGTAATTAGGAACCTCGTCTTGTTGGTGGGCACGTAGAGACACAAACGAAACGAATGAAGAACTAAGCCAAACAACATAAAACAAATTAAAAGAAGGAAACCATCCGTATCACCAAAAGACACACGCTTCTATATAGGTTTTCATAACCAAAACTAAACAAACTATCACATAAACAATAAGAATCAACATAAACCAACATATACGTGTGTGTGTGTGTGTGTGTGTGTGTGTGTGTGTGTGTGTGTGTGTGTGTGTGTGTGTGTGTGTGTGTGTTTTAACGAAACGAAAAAATACTTTCTATTGCAGCGCACACCGCTTGCGCGGGAACTATAACACAGATTCTCCTCGCTAGTTAACTGTTAATGTAATACCAACAAAACCGAAACGCCGAATCGATTAGGATGGCGAGGGAAAAACACGCGCTCGTGCGCTTGAGTGCCGGAATGGATAACATTTGCAGTGATTGTGTCCTTTTCTCAGCTTAGCACATGTTACTACTCACAGCACTCACAGTACCGTACCGTGCCGGTGTGTGGTGTTGTTGTTGTTGTTTTGGTGTTTAGTTTGCTAACTAACCGATATATCGACAGGGGAAATAGGAGAAACCAATATACAGCACAGATTGGATGAAAACTATACGCGGGAAAGGGGAAACACCGAATGGCGGGAAAGGCTGCGCACAAACTAGACCAACTCTAGACTTGACTAACTTGTATGCTGCTCTGGCCGTGGCTCTTCATGTCCAGCACGGTGGTTTTTATCGTGGTGCTACCGTTGCTATTGTTGCCGTGCACGATGCTGCTACTGGTACTGGTGGTATGCTGCTGCTGCTGGATCAGTTCGCTGCCGGAATCAAACGATTCGCCAATATCGGAGAGCGATTGCATCCCGAGCATCGTCCCACCGTTGGCCGTTCCCGCTGAAGCCGCCGACGTTACCAGGGTCGTCCCAAGTAATCCACCATCCCCACCACTGTCGCCATTCGCGGCGGTACTTGGAGTGGCACCCATCAGGATGTTTCCATTCGATAGCACCACGACGGTCGCTGGTTGTCCACCGGTGACCCCAGACACTAAGAACATTAGAAAGGAAAGAGAATAAGAAAAATAATGCGCAATCAGTTTTGTTGAGTTACACCTTCGATCAATCAGTGATAATAGAATAAAGGATTTAAACCGGCACTTCTTGCCTACTACAACGTTTACTTACCACTGAGTTTTTCCTTCGAATTGATCTTCTTGGTGGCGGTCATCAGTGCTTTCGCCTCTTCAACGAGTGACGATCCACCGCCAGTCGAGTTGGCTATCACCGATCCACTCATAGACAACGCATTACCGTCCTTCTCCTTTTCCCTATCCTTGTCCTTCTCTTTATCTTTGTCCTTTTCCTTTTCGGGTTTCAACTTCTTGAAACCACCGAGCACCTTATGCTTGGTCGAGTCCTTCGGTTTGCCAGATGTTGCGGTTACCGTGCCACCACCGCCAGCTGACACCTTCTGGCCACTCTCAACCGACGCTGCACCGCCTTCGCCTTCCTCGTTGATGCTGCTCAAGTGCTGCAATCCACCGTTCTCCTCCTTGTTTGGGCCCTGTATTGGAATATCATCTGTGATTGATCGGCATCCCGATCAGTATGGCATCGTGAATGAGAGAGCGTGTCCCCGGAAGCACAGAGGTGATTCGGGACAGAAGAGGGGAAAAAGGAAACAAAAATTGCGTCGCGAAAATTAATGAAAGCTCATTAAGTGGACGAATACGGTTAGCATACGGACGAAACGACAAATGGCAAAGGCGACAGGAAGTTTGTTGGAGCGAAAGTGAGAGACAATGCGTGTGTGTGTGTGTGTGTATGTATGAGTGTTGAGGAGGAAACTAGAGGAAAAGAAAAGGCAATTTCCTTTTTTTCCTCAAAGGAACAGCCTAGGAGGGCCCAAGGTGTTGCGTGCGAGAAAATGGAAATTTTGGAGGAGAAGGTAAGAAGTGAAGATACATCAAACAGGGAGCCCTAACGGGAGGCTTTTCCTTCTAGGAATTGCTCGATCAAAATGGTAATTGGTTTTATCGCTCTGCTTAGTTTTAATATGCAAGCGGAAACAACTTACTTTAATTCGATTCATATATTCCCGATTAGGACATGCAGTGCCCAACCATTAACATTTCTCTCACTGGAGTGGACTTTACAGAGCCCCAAGATCTTTTTACTTAATTTTTTTTACTTAATTCTGTAAGATAATTCCCTCATAAAGACATAACTCTATCCGACTATAACAGAACACAACATTCCCACAACATAGGTTTTCAATACAAGAAAAAAGAAATAAACTAATGCATGACCAACGTTTTGAAGTCACGTTGAATCAAACAAAACCGCACGACGGTGCGAGACCACGTAGAGCGAAAACGATGAAAGCATAACGCTTCAACAAATCGTTATAGCGAGCGCGACAACCATAATCATACCGTTTTCACAAAGAAAAGAACATATTTTCCACCAGAAAAACCACCTTTCCCGGAATTTACCAAGGTCGTGGAGAGGGGTTGCGTCAACAACGGCACAAAGATGTCGACACCAATCTACGACATCTGACCTCGGTCAATCGAATCGTACAACAACGACAACAACAATAAAAAAAACATGAAAAACATTGGACGACACGTGAACAATACCCACGATTATGAATGTGAAATTGGTGCTGGAGGATAAGGCATTTTGCAAACAGAAGGTAAACAACAACAACGAAAAAAGGTGTTCGAAGCCGCAAAAAGGAAGCAGCAGCCTGTGGAAAGAGTGGCGCAGCAAAAACAAATACCGAAACAGTAGTACGGCCATTTCCCTACTGCGTATTTTCAAAACTTTGATAAGCACCACAGGTGGGAAAAACGAGAGAAATGATCGACTAATAGAACAGAATTGTGTGATCGAAGAGACAGAGCAAGCAGATGGATTAAACAAAAGACGAATTGAGGCAGCCTCACTGCAAACTATCTCATAATCAATATAGTGCTACCGCACTGTCGCTTGTCGGTGCATTCATCGTGCGCTGGTAGAAGGGTGCATTAGCATTATGTACGGTGTGCAACAGGTGCATCGGCACCTTCCAACTGGAGGCTGGAGTGTGCCCACTTGGTGACAATCACCCACGCATGGCGTAACCCGAAACTGAACGCTGTTCATTCCATTCTCCATCAAAAGATATGCCATACAAACGGTTGTGCACGGAAAGAGCAAGTTAAAGGTAAAAGCAGATGTTGATGCTTGCTGGTGTACTAACCACTGATGGCGGTGGTGCTCCGGAAGTAGGAAGACGAGCACCGCTTGCGCGATACCGAACGTGACTTGGAAGGCAGGATAGGGTGCAAATTCAGAAAAAGAAACAAACAGCACACACAACGGAAGGAAACAACAGTAGCGGCGATAACGGTAGTAACAGCGCGATTGTTACGAGATGCTGTGCCAAATAAGAGACACAGCAGTGCAGCAGCATAGAAGCGATCGAGATAAACGGTAATACAGGATCGATCATCATCGGTAGGTGTTCTCATCAGCATACCTTCGTGGATTGTGGACGTTCGGCTAGGGAATATGTATCGGATCTGAATGGTAGGCACAACGGTTGCGCCTTTTTGGTCAGATTTTCGCTGTCTTGGTCACGGGGGTGCTCACTCTCTTTTTATACATTTGTCTTTCTCCTTCTTTTGCTATGAATAATCTTATTGTGGTCCAAGTCCAGAAAATGTAACGCGTGCATGGCGAGCGGTTTAGGCTCTTTTCGTAATGATTCTAATGAAGCTCGTATTGGTATATTACCACCCAGGTATCATTTAATACAGCCCCGTGATGGTGGACTGTTGAATGAGATGAATAGTGGCGGGACGACCGTTCACGATCAGTGCCGCCAGTTCGTCCGAATCCGAATCCTGAATGCCACTGTCGAGCTCCTCGTACAGTCTCGCTCCGGCACTAGCCCGCACTTCCGATCGGTTGACTGGCGATTGGTTTTTGCTCGACAGAAATTTCTTCCTGCGCAGCGAGGCTGGTGAAACGCTACCGGCATTGATATCCTCTACCTTGCCCGTTCCAAGGCCAAGCAACGGTTTATGTTTGGGAGAACCGGTCGGACTCGAATGACGTGTCGACGTACCGGATC
Organism: Anopheles darlingi; assembly: GCF_943734745.1. Taxonomy (NCBI): domain Eukaryota; kingdom Metazoa; phylum Arthropoda; class Insecta; order Diptera; family Culicidae; genus Anopheles; species Anopheles darlingi. The sequence continues at coordinate 54,065,950 of NC_064875.1, forward strand.
GCTTCGGTGAGTCCGCTTCCTCTTCGATGCTAGTCTGCTTCTGACCTTGCTGCCCTCCTCCTACAGCACCTCCAGCATTCGAAGGATGGCCAGCCCCGCTGCCCGACGCCAGATTCGATTTCCAGCCCCAGTTCTTCCATTTCCGTGAAGATTCTTTCTTTTTCGGCTCCGATCGCGGACTGCCTGTATTCTCCGGATCATTATCCTGGGGGGAAGTGGTCGCTATCGCTGGCAAACCTAATCCACCACCACCACAACCGTTGGCCGTTCCGTCCATTCCTCCCGATCCGATTGCGGTGTCTGCATCAATCATGGCCAGCTTATTCATCATCTCCTGCTGCGTCGTCTGTAGTGCATTCACAAACTCGACCTCTAGATCATCTGCACGTGTATAATACACGACACACCGCGCAGTACGGTGATCCGTCACCAGAGCCAAAGTGTGAGTCATCGTGTAATCGAAGCCAATCGAATTGCAATATACGCACGCATCCCAAACAGTGTTTCATCAGAATGTTTATACATTGTTTACACAATATTTCCATAGCAAAGAAAAGAGATTAAGATCAGAAATTAGAAAGACGGAAGATAAGAAAATCGGAAAAGAGCAAAACGTTCATTAGTCACCGATCGAAAGCATATGCCGGTGTGCCAAGAACAACAAATAAAATCGTCCGATAGACCAGACGCCCATGGTAAGCGCAAGCTGCGTCGGAGCATTTGCTACCGACACCCGAAGTCGCACGGTGCAAAGATGTTAATCGAAAGCCTGTGTCGAAAGCAAAACTTGATTTAACTTAAACCAAAAATAGAACAACGAGTTAGTGACGGAATGGCATAAATTAGAACAATATGAAAGGAAATAAGAGTTTAAGCTTTAAATAGCTAAATCGAATGAATAACTGGGTAGGAAAATAGAAAATCCAACGAAGTCAATGGAGTCAATAAGCAGGAAAATCTCAGGTTGGTAAGTTACAACTGTAGTAACAAGGAAACCATGTTAGTACACATTTTAACAGTAGTGCTTTAGGAACAGGAATTTCCGATTCTATCCGATGATTCCAACCATTAGCCACCTTGCACCGGATATCTAGTGTGTAGGTGCGTGTGTACCATTGTTCGAAACAGTATCATCTTATCTTGCGCAATCATCGGACCTCGGATCACCCAAGGTTTCGTCTGAGCTGTCAAATGCAGCAGCGAGCCTTATAATCCTTAGTTGTCATAAGCAATGATTTCACACGGAACACCCTAGCAAACACGCCTGCGGCCAACTAATCAATCGAAAATATACTGGCGAGAACTGGCAGCAACTGAAGTTGTTCAAACATCCGGGAGGTAGTGGTCTGTCATTGTGTAACGTGTGTCGACGTTCTAGTGGGCAGTATCCTTCGCCCAGATCGTTTGGCTATTTTTAAGCGAACACTGTGCCTCCTTGTATCATGCTGCCGATGACGAGCGGTATTCGTTATGAATTAACACCTACGAGACCACCAGAACCAAGGGCCAGAGAAGGGGATTATGTGTTGTGACGATAGATTCCATACGTAACCAGCAGGATCAGTCAGTAGCGCCGTGTCGGTGTTCTAGATATTGCCCAGCAGTACAATGTTACGTCGACGATAGGCTTAAAAATATGAACATCCGTTTTGACGGTATCCATATGTTGAACACCGGTTGCTGGTATGGAACCAGTAGCGCTATCAAGCCCCGCCGTAATGATCAAGCTGAGATAGAGAGGCGGAGGACGTCTGCCACAGTTGCAAAACATCGATGATCTGTTCAATCGACCTGCTGGTTGTTCAATCGTCATATCATCGCCGTCGAAGAGAGAAATGGGGTGGGCACGATACGGTTGGAAACCGTTTGTCACGTTTTGTCGCATGCCTGCACCCGGTCGATTGGGAAGGCTAATAAATAAATAATAATCCTCTTCACTGATGCTCTGTCTTCCGTTGAAATGACTTTCCATTATAAATGCCGGCTCGATTGATGCTGCTTAATTGGAACCATCGATCTCGATACGAGTAAAAGCGTGAGTGACACAATGACTTGTTGGCCTAAGAACCGAGCGGAATTATAGCAAGAAGGGATACTAGCGATACTAAGAGCTTTATAAGGGCCTAGAAGGGATGCAATTTACAAATGCGACGACGGATTTTTTTCTTCAAATCTACGACACATCGTCCCGTTGCCCAATGCAATGGTTCTTTACTGGTTTCTCTATGCTGTAGGGCCTTCGTACGGCAACCGCGAAAAGTTCCGTGCCCTGTGGCATCAGACACATACTCATATTAAATGCAGGGCGCTTTTCATAGACTTATGCGCGTTTCAACACAAACGGGGACTTTATCATGCCGACCCCCTGCTGTAATGGGTCTGGAAGTACCCGATTCAAGAAACCAAGCCGAATCTCTATTGTCCTCGAAAACCGGAATAATGGTTGAAATCTGTAGGTACATTATTTTGATGAAGTCTGCGATGCATTTCCTTGTACTGTCTACTCTCTGGATAGCTTATTAACAAAACTGTTTGGGGCGGGAATCAGCATATCGGACCCAGTTTTCACAAATTTCATGGTAAAGCCGTACATACAGTTGTTGCTAATAAAATAGGGAAGGAGCACCATATGATTATGGCCATTACGATAACGCACATGAACTATATAGACACATTAGGTGGACCTGTGGGGCAAATTGGAGAGAGGAGCGGAGATAAAGCGACTTGTTTCGCTACATTGATACTGGTTTCACGCACAACGAACTGTACAGAGACGACGGAGGAAAACACTCATCGATCGGTAGGAGGAACGATTTGAAACTTACTTGTTGCCACGCCGTACAACATATTGTTAATATTATTAACAATCGGTACGATCCAATGACTGGACCAACTTCGCAGGAAGTACACTACAATCGTTCAAAGGCATAAATATTCCTAGAAACGCTCAGCTCCAGCTCCATTCAGCTGTTACTCCTTAGATACTTAAAGTACCGAAAGAGACAGGTACCGTCATTCGAGCTTTATGCAGAGGAAACGAGAAGAACGAACACAGCGTGTGAGGCAAACACTATAAGAGCAATAGAAAGGTTTAATGGGGTTTCTTCAATCTGAATTTCATTTTTTTATCCTTCGATTGAACTTCTCCTTCGCTCGCTTTCTCGATCAGTTGGACTAGCAGGGTCTGTATCAGTAGCAGGATTTGCTCGTGTTCGTACTTTACCAACGACGCATGTGACGTGAAGTTCTCTTCTGTCGAATGATGAACCCAAAGAAATCCATTATCCTTTAATTCTCCCGAGATTTTTATGAAACAAAAACTTTAAAAAAGCATTTGAAGGACACCAATTCCCCAGAAGGAGCGGAACATGAATGGAAGCGATGAAAGAAAGCTCCCGGTACAAAATGCACACCAACGACAGGCAATCGAATGTGTAACACTCCTGACCTTGGTAACACGACTCGTGAGCCAGAACCGCGGCAGGATTCATGCGCTGGCAATCAGATCGTTTCTGTGTGGGAGGACGCTAGAGTAGCAAACAAAAACATCCGTAGGCGGTCTGGTACGTGATGTGCTCCGTACACTCTTTTG
>NC_064875.1:54072041-54082041 GCF_943734745.1 Anopheles darlingi
AAACGGGAAAGATAATCAAAAGCAAGTTAATGGAGACGATGCGTTGCCATAGAAACGCACAGCAAGAAAAAGGAGATGTAGTAATACCAATCACAGAAAAAATAGCAAACCCGTTATGATGGTTGCTATTTTCTTACATAAAAAAGCGCTTAAAAAAATGAAACAAATGCCCTGTTGGAAAGAACCTCACATGAACCACAAACATGTGTTGCCCCGTCTTATGTTATGCCTTAATGACGGATGTGCTTATTGCCGAAAACATTTTAACCTGCCTGAGTGCCTTCATCGCGAATGGTCAACCGAGGCAGTTCAGATCCCTTGGCCGTGATCTTGCTGATATGTTTCCCTCTTTTGATAGCTCAATCTGCTTGCCTGGTTTTACGATAATAGCCTCGCCGCATCGCCGATGATAAGCCGCGCCACCACCAGGCCAAGACGGTGCATACGCTTGTCCGTCAATTCTTCCCAGTTAACTTTATGTGTCTGCGTTGGCACCGGCATAAACCGACCACCTAATGAAACCTATCTCATGCCCCACGGTATCCCCAGCTTGGCATACACATTCATGAACATGTGTGTCTGTGCCCCGGATGAGAAGCTCCTGAGCAGCATGCGAATGTCCTTGAGCAAATCTTCAATCGTGATCGATGGCGGTGTATAGCTCAACCGTGAGCCCTGTTATCAGTCAATCGATTGCAATCCTCTTATCGATTCGGTTCCCAACCATCCAGCGGAGATGCTCGTGATGGTTTTGATCGATCGAATTCCGCTAAAAGGTTTCACATTTTTCGGACACATGGTGTGTAGCTAAGAGAGGTTGAAGGGGAGATCCTTTATGGTACGATCCAGAAGTCCGGTTGAGGTTTGCTGTGTTGACGCCAAGACGCCGGATGAGGTTTTCTTTGTTGGAAAAATATGCCATTGATCCAGCATGAGCACCGTAGCAGCGTAAACTTATAATTACACCGTGACGCATCGAACGAGTGAAGCGAAATCATGGTGTAACCAAACACCCAATTACTACTACGCCGCTATCAGGACCTGGGTACCAGTGGGACCAGGTTTACGTGAAATTGTACCACGATTCCCTCCCTGCCCCTTTAATAAATTCAGAGTAAGACATCTCCCAAGCGACCAAGAGGACAGATAGGAAACAATAAAGATCGCTGGATAACCTCGAAGGTTGCGATGGGACAGTTTGCACTACAATATCTTCCATCTTACCACCTTGTGCTCGCGAGCATACCAAGAAGGGTAAAACTTTGCTACCCCGATAACTTTCCCGTCCACCAGTGGGTACGGTAAGTGGAGCTGTTTGGAAAGTTTTTTCTTATGATTTGGTACTCTCGGTTTCAGTGCAAAGTACAGCGAGAGCAGCAGCAGCAACATACAGAACCATGTGAACGGACTTAGTAAGCGATGTCGGTTGCCGCGCCGTTTCGAAGGCAACGCAACGCCTTCCTCGTGTGCCTGCTTGCTCGCTCGAACTTGTTACCTCGTTTTGTGTCATTTAATTACTGTCTCGTGCCGGGCGGCCACGAGAAGGCCGGCGAGCCTGGCCAGTGCTCTAAACAGAGCCCACGTGTATCATCATCATCATTGCATGGTGTCGTGTTGCAATTAACCTCTACTCAGCATGAGACGCACGAGAGAGATGGAAGGAGAGGGTGACCGATATCAAGAAATAATTTGTTAGTGCAAGTGGCAGTCAGTCAGTCCTCGGGAATTCTATGTCTTGCGTAATTCATCAAACTAACCAGGCAAATCCAACCCCCTGAGTCATAAGTCGTAGCAACCATATCCTCTGGACGGAGAAAACAGCAACTGGTGTCCCACATGCGGATCACCACCATCCAAGAACCGTCCCAGAATGGGACATTGAACATATATTTTCGTTCATCGAGCCACGGGTGTGTTGACGTAGTTGTAAATTAATCTTGAACGTAGAACTCATCGAAAATTGGCCCGAAAATTGACGTCGTCGCTGTGTCGCTATGGTGTTGCCACTCGTTAGGGTCACCGGGAATCCGGACAACCAAAGCATGATCCAATTAATTTGATTCACTGACGCACCACCACCCACCGGCATTTTCTGGCCATGCATGTTGGTTAAGTTGGGCGAAAGTCATATTTTGAATCACTTATATAGAAATCGCCGCCTAACGGTGATGACAGGCTGATTCTTATGAACGTTATTGGAGTTGATTTCGTGCGCTGCATGGATCTAAGTGTCGTCATTGAGCCGCAGCAATCCATGACATCCGAATCGTAATCATTGGCAGCAAATTATACTCTGCCATTTCTCAGTTACCGTTGGCGCGATAACAACCCACCCCCCATACAAACCAACATCCATTTTTCTTATCTAGACATTCCTCAAGTTGCCGAACGAACTTTTTCGACTCCGTACGCCCAAAATTTATTCTATCCAACTGGCTCATCGGGTTACGACACAAACAGCGTATCGTACGACTTTGGCGCTCTGTTGCTCCGTGGAAAGTAGTTGGTTCTTCTCTCTAACAATCAGCAACCCAAGCGAGGCAATTCCCGATCTAATGTTCGTTGATTGCCTCAGGGGAAAATCCGAAAACAGTTTTCCTGCTCCTGCATGCAATCTCCAATACCCCGCCACTGTCATCACCGCCCGTCCGCCCTCTGCTATCAATCCAATTTAGTCGCTCGAGCAACGAACGATGACACAGCGAAGCACCGGCGACCAGCAGAAAGAATAGCGGACCCGTTTTGGGTATTACTTAATCAAATCGATATGCAAAGTGTGGTACTCCCCGGGGGCTGGGGGGAGTGTGTGTTTAGTTTCCTTGTGTTGAGCGAGTGTAGAGATACCACAATTCGCTTGCACGGAGTTGCATCTCGGTGCAGCATTGAGGCAGCAGTTCAGCGCGATCAAAATGGTTTTCCTTCGATTGCCGCAGATAGACATACACACACGGCTAGGGAGGGGGCTATTGAGGTCAAGGTCCTGTTGTTCCTGCTGTTCGTCCACCCACTGCTGCGTTGCGCTCCAAGGCTAACGCATTCCCGGACAGGAGCGTTAGCGGGCATCGTTCACATGATACCGTCCTGGAGTTACTGGGTTTTGGGCTTAAGTGGAACCACTAACTGCTGCTCGTAGGAGGCATTGGAGATGATGTTATCAGGCACACACACGCTACACACATATAGCCACTTAACAATCATCGCGGCGAGTTTACACTTCTTATCACTTCTTGTCACTGCGGGACCAAACAGAGAAGGACTGCGGCCACGCTTGTATTTATCTAAACCAAAAAGGCATCGGAAACTAGATACACAGAGAATGCCCTCGCATGCTCTGACGGATGATATCATTCCGCTGCTTCCATTTCCAAACACACCTAAGTCGAACGCATCTCAGTGTACTCGTTGAACTGAGTTTCCACGGTAATGCTCATGATAGGCAATCCTTTCAGGGCCTTATCACTACGGACGGATACCACCTGGCCACGGTCATCGCCGTATCAATCCCCGGTGGGGGCGCATTACGACACACAAAAACATCATCGCCCCGGGGTCGATTTCTGGTGCCCCTCTGTTGGGGGCTCCTTGCTGGCCGATTAATTACCTGTTAAGCAATTTAGATCACTACCACCGCACCACCACTTCCCGCAGAGACACTACCCGATGACGACAACACCACGGACACAGAAAGGGGGAGGCTCACCTTTGCCAGAGCCACCTCATCGGGCAAATTCACTTCCCTCGCTCGTTGCTGCTGTTGTTACTCCTCGGTGTGCGCGGCAACAACACACACATTCGCGGGCGCTGGCTGGATTTCACGTACCCCCAAAACGGCGACGGTCGAATCGCACAGATATCACGGGGACAGGTTTCAGGAGGAGGCCGTTTCCACGCCGCGAACACCCCGGGCCAGCCAGCAGGATGACCACTTTCGATATTTTGTTCACGGCGATTTTTGGCCTGGCACTCGAACGAGTTGCGAAAACGTCAAACCTGCTAAACGGTGGCCCTATAACGGGCGCTTGAAAGCCTTATCGTGCTAACATCTTTTGAATCGTTCAACTGCTTATATTCTTTTTAGGAAAATTTTATGCATATTTTTGAGAATAAATACACTTACTAATCGTCATAAAGGATACCACAGAAGGCGTTCGATGGTATGAATTTCAAAATTGAAATTTGCTCTCCACACGCACATTCGGACACCCCCCGTTAGCGTCTGTCGATGCTGTCAAACGAAAAACGGCCAAGAAAAAGAAGAAGAAAAAGCAAACGTTTACGTTTTGTGTGTGGCCCCGAATATTTTTTCCGCCGTTCCGTGGTAAAACCGTGGTGCCGAAATAAAGGATGTCGCGGCAAAACACACGCTTGGATACGAAGAAAGTGGTAAGCGAGCCTTGATCCATGTCCTGTGACAAATGCGCTCTCGAAAACCTGGGTGATTCTGCGGCCACTGTTGGGTGTGTGTAGCGGGGGGCGAGTTCCGAAGCGACAACGAAAGCATCCTCCCACTACTTCCGCTGAACTCCCTGTTCTCTCTCTTTTTGTTTTTTCTTCTTCAATTATCAGTGGTAAATTCTAATTCCCGGAAGTGTGCGTGTGCGTATGTGTATGTGTGTATGTGTGTATGTGTGGATTTCGTGTGCATCCTGCCAAAGGGGGTCCTCCAGCATAGCAGGCGGCTGAGTTGGCTTCCAGTGTGGGTCGCAGGATCTGGAATGATCTGGAGCGGGACCAGCGGGAGGAGCGGTCGATGCCAGAAACCAGCCATTCTAATCACAGCAACGTGCGGGCAGTAGAGGCTAGCGGGTTTTCCGGCCTTCAGTAAAAGAACTGTTACAAACAATGATAAGCATGAACAACAGCGCAACGATTGCGAACGGTTACAGCGGAGTGACGCTGTCCGATCTGAATGGTGCGACGACGACAACGGCGACGGCACCCGGGACCACCGGCGGCGGTATTCAGCTGGTGCAGCTCGGTCAGATGATGCCGGATGGGACTACGCAGCAAATATTCGTGCCCAACTTGCAGCAGCTGAACGCTGGTGGACAGCAATCGATACAGGTCATTCCGATCGGATCCTTTCCCCAACAAACGATGACCGTGGCACCGGCGGGTACTGCGGCTGGAACCACAATACAAGCGGCGGCCGCTGCACCGCAGCAGCAACAGTACATACAGTATTCGCTTGATGGTGGGCAAACGTATGTGTACCAGGCAATCGCTGCCCCGGAACAAACTTACCAGAATGTTAGTCTTCCGATCGTTCAGCTGCCGGCCGGACAAACGCTCGGTGCTCCAGGGACAGCGCTTACCTTTGCGCCCGCCGTTAACCACGCGATGGCTTCGATGCAGCAGGCCACCGCCAATACCACCACCATTGATGCTAGCGCGCTACAAAACATTATAACGGCTCCGGTCACGATAGCGTCACCCTATCAAACGGCCGCCTCAGTTCAGGACGGTCATAAACCTGACGCGGTTTCACACGCTGTAAGCCCCACCCTGGCAACGCAGCAGCAGCATCAGCAGCACCACCAGCACCAGCAACAGCAACAACAGCAGGCCATATTCCAAACGGCAACCGTTTCTCTAGCTAGTCCAGAGCAAAGCGCAGTTAGTACCGTTACCATACCAACGCCACAGGTTGCTGTACCTTCGGGGAGCGCAACGGCAGTCACGGCGACTGTGATCCAACCAACTGAGCTGGACACGGACCAGGAACCGCTGTATGTGAACGCGAAGCAGTACAACCGAATACTTAAGCGAAGGCAGGCCCGGGCTAAGCTAGAGGCCATGGGCAAAATACCGAAGGTGCGGCCAAAGTATCTTCACGAATCGCGCCACCGGCATGCCATGAATCGGGTACGAGGCGAAGGAGGCCGTTTCCATACCTTCGATCAAGAGTCGAAATCGTGAACGGCGCTCGCTCGACGCAGATGAAAGACGAAGTCCAAAGACCCCTCATCCCTTATCACATCCCACACCATCTGGTGCCACCCGGACTGAGCAAACATGGAACAGTGGTAGAACAGAGCTTCGCGACGTGGCACATGACCGGGCGTGGCCATCGTTCGCGATCAGAACGAACGCATTGTACATAGTAGCGTACGCGAGACCCGATTTATCTTTTAAAGCACACTGTAAGACACCGGTATCAAGGAAAACCCCAATAAAATCCTAATCGACAGCGATTCTACAAGCGAACAAGCTGCAGTGATAGCAACGTCACACCCCAGGTATATGAGTTTCATTTCCGAACAAGGAGGATCGATGTTGTGACCTCGGCAATGCTAGGCATTTGTCTCTATTGTTTTTGAACTCGCTTCTCGCGACCTGCCCTACCGCCCGTCCGCCTAACGAAGCGTAAGTGTACATGCATCGAAAGCTAACGTTGTCCATTTCTGCCTCTTGTTTCTTTTTCCCCCGCACAGAACTCCGAGCTCCTAACGCTCACTTACGGGGCACTGGTTTCGCAGATGCTGCGTGACTACGAGAGTGTGGACGATGTGAACAAGCAGCTCGATCGCATAGGTTTCAACATGGGTATGCGGTTGATCGAGGACTTTCTGGCACGCACCGGGTCGGGCCGGTGCCTCGATATGCGCGAGACAGCCGATAAGATACAGCTTGCCTTCCGAATGTACCTGAACGTACAGCCAACCGTCTCGAACTGGGCCGCCTCGGCAGATGAATTCTCGCTCATCTTCGACACAAACCCACTGACGGAGTTTGTCGAGCTGCCGGCCGATTATCAGCAGCTCCGCTACAGTTCGATACTATGCGGCTGCATACGGGGTGCGCTCGAGATGGTGCAGCTGGAGGTGCAGTGCTGGTTCACTCAGGATCAGCTGAAGGGTGATGCGACGACGGAAATTCGCGTCAAGTTTGTGCGGCGTCTCGAGGATGCCGTACCGGCAGGAGAGGATTAAACATAAAGGCGGAAGTTTGCATTGATTCATGACCCATTTCATTCCGGTTTAAATGGGATCCGCATTGATCCGCCTACAGAAGAAGGTTATTTAAAAAAGTAACTCGTTGAATAAAAGCTGCGTTCTCACATGGCACGCACATACCTTATGTACAGTGGAACGAAAAGAAATCTTTTTTATTTAGCCAAACTTAACAATCTATTGGGCACAGACTGCCATTACGTTATCATTAGTCAATGATGAATGACAAAAACAACAGTAACGCAAACTCATTTTAAAAAATATAGAAAAGGCACTTATACGACTTTGGCACTCGCTTGGAGCCGATCTTTTCAAGAACGTACCCCAGCCTGACTAGGGCAATGAGCGTGATGATGACTTTATGGTTAGTATTTTGATTTTTGGCCATTCTTTGATGCATATTAAACAGAAAGAAAGAAAGAGGAAACGCTTATGAATTATAGTTACGAATGCAATAACACGTTATTGTGTACGTCCTGGCTTTTCCGCAACCATCTCTGCTGCTATGCCGCGTGTCTTTAGCATAAACACATCTACAGCCCCACTCATAGACCGTCGGTGTGCGGGTCCTTTCTACTGTGACTCTGCTGTTTATATTAACTATCAGTTCCACCAAAGGCAATGCAGTTGGAAGCAAAACAGCCGACGTGAAAAGCAGCTCGGTGAGCATCTCTCATGGCTCCTAACAAAGTTGCTCAACGCGTACGACTAAACAATACTCAAAATAGCATCTAGGAACAAGTTTCTTAAGGCAACTCAATTTTTGGATACCAGCCGTATTATCTAACTTTATAACTCCCTTGCTCTCTCACAATCGATCATTCGATGCTTTCGTTGGACCAGCACAATCTGCTTTCTTTCGAGCACCTTTACTTAATCTTGAGACCATTTCCATATCCTTCTGCTTCTACTATTGCTTCTCCGATGCGTAGCATAACAAGTGGACAAAACAAAGTATAACGGAACATATAAAAAATAATCCTCACTTCCTGACTATATACCCTCTTTCTCTGTCACTATTTCTTGCTTCCTTGACATCCTGATAACTTATTCTTGTTGACTGGTCCATATCTTCTAGCAAGGAAGGAAGCGTGGATGAGAAGGGTTTTGTACTTGCTTTGCAGATAATTGGTGAGTTAATGCATGATGGCACTAGTGCTGCTACTACTATGGCACTGGATCAGACTCGAGTGGGTGCTCAGAACGCGCTTCAGTGTTTCAAGCGTCTTCAGACAAATCACTACGCAGCAGCTCGGCGAATGACCATCGCGTGGTCCAGAACAGGAGCATTTCTGTAAGCTTTTCAGCATGTTTGCCAATGGTTCGATCTGATCTGTTATCTTCGGCATCGCTTCAATCGATTCATTCGCAGCAGGCGTTGCCCCTTTACAGCAGGTCGACGATGGTACTGTAGATGGGGTGTTAGTCTGAGTAGGCTGTGGTTGCGCAACGGGCAAAGAACTGATCGGTGTTGATTGGTTTTCGGTAACAAAAGTGATGCCGGTTCTAGCATCGGAGAATGGTTGCACGGTTTCATCTACAACACCACCAGTCATCGTCCGACACGGATTCTCGGGACCACATCCTCCGATACAACCATTCATTGGATCACACTGACAGTTTACACAACGACAAATGTCGGCATCTGCCGTAATGTCCTTCAATGTTTTCGTGATTGGATCTGGTAATTGCGGCAGGGAATCTGCCAAAGCCATCGTTTCCACGAGCATCGGTAGTGTTGGCGCATCCTGAGGCACAAACTCAGGCACGGTTACCGCACTGTTCACGAGCAGATCACTGGGGTGATTAGTCCCAACGACCGATTGTGCATCCAGCTTTGGCAGGAACTCGTCGGCGAACAGTTCATTGATCAGCTTATCCGTCTCTTCCTGCTCTTCCTGCTTCACACCGACCGCACGTTCACTATTCTGAATTGCCTGATCGATCTGAACCGTTGCATTAGCACTTTCTAGCATATTTTCGTCGAAGTAGCACCCCACGTCGATTGCACTGTACACTCGGGAACTGATCGGATCATCTGCAGGATCGTCTCGCGATCCTATTGGCTCGATATCCGTCCCTGGTAAGAAGTCAGCTACGTTCACGTTAAACGATAGATCCACATAGGACGGTACATTCGTCGGTAGAGCGACACAGGCGGAAGTGACAGGATCGAGCGCTGCCAATGGTTTCGTTTGAAGCATCGAAATGTCGATCCACTGGGGGTTTAGTTCCTCTTCGGTGGCGAGTGCCAGCTCAAGGGCTTTGGATTCATGGAAATCCGTGTTCAGCTGTGTATAATTGTACGGTTCCTCCATTACTACCGGTGCCTGTGACGCAGACGGTAGCAATTCCGTTTTCAATTTACTGGCACAATCGTACACTGCCCCCTCGCTAACCGCTAGTGCTGAAGGGCTCATCACAATCTCACGTTGGTTGCCGATATTCATTAGCTCCGATGCTTTACTTTCCATTACATCCTGCACTCCATCGTCAACTGTGCAAACAGTAGAATCGGTAGCAGCGACAGAAGTTTGTTGTTCTAGCGCGGCAAGGCGAGCCTTCTTTAATTTAGCTGCCGACTTTGAAAGCTTTTTCTTCTACAACATGAAGTAAATTCAGTAAATTAAGAGCATTTCAAATCACAAGAACACTACGCTGCTTACCACCTTCTCGTGGGTCTTCGAGTGCGTCTTCAAGCTGTGCGGTGTGCTGAAGGATTTGTTGCAGTCAGATATTTTGCATAGAAATGGTCGTTCCCCCGAGTGCGTGCGGATGTGCGTTTTCAGATGGTGTGACGCCGTGAACGCTTTGCCACACTGATCCTCTTTACATCTGCAATCGCAAGATGGAGAAAAGAAGCAAGAACATGTATTAACAAGTGGTTCCGCAAAAGGTACCAACGTAGCACTCCAGCAGATGTTCTCTTACTTGTAGGGCCGCTCCTGGGTGTGTACGCGCGAGTGCTTCTTCAGATCGCTGAGCGTGGTAAAAACCTTCTGGCAGACGACGCAGTTAAACGTTTCACCGTTGTGCAGTCGCTCGTG
>NC_064875.1:54087041-54094541 GCF_943734745.1 Anopheles darlingi
ACCGTCCTCCCACCGATGGCAGGCACCGCGCGGATCATCGAGTTATCTTCGTTCGGGCGAACGCTGGCCCGGATCGATCAGTTAACGCCATCCTCTGACCGCGGTAGGACATATCTTCGCGAGCTTGCGCCTTCGGTAGAAGTACACATTCCGTAGACCCAACTCGGTGAAGGGTGTGTCATAGCAGCTTACAGGCAGTACTCTGCTTCAGATTCAAATCCACAGTTCGATTGTGTCTTGTATCCGGATACCGGAAAGTTGCCTTTCTATTTTCCCCTCCCCTCCTACAAGTGATTGAGTTAAGGCTGGTGGTCGCCAATCGTGACCCGTTCGAACGTCTAATCGTGTTCCCTTTCTGCACGCAAAACCGGATTACACTAGAAAATGGCAACCAAAATGAAGAAGGAAAAAGTGGCCATTATTGGAAGGTAAGTGAAGAATCTATTGGCTAGTGTTTGGTCGTTTGCTTGACCAATAATAATTGTTTGATCTCACAAACAAATTGGAGCACCATCATCATCTAGTACTCGGTTATCCTAGTAGCTTATCATTGTTCGAAATCTGTTGCCTTGGAACAACAAACAGCAGTTGCAAACGGTGGAACGAGGAAGTGCAGCTGATTTGCAGTTGCTCTCCCAAGGTCATCCTCATGTCGTTCTGATTGCACGGATTGTTGAAGGGCATTTGTGGGCCTCGGACATCTCCCTTCCTCATTGAGTCATTATTGGAAGGAGCGAGTTCGATTGGCGGTACGGTTATCATCTGGTACTGTTTGCAGGAGAAAGGAACAATAATGCATTACGGTTGAGAGTGGTTCATTCAATAACCCCGACATTCCTTTCTCACCTCGCGTGATTTTAGTGGACTCATTGGCCGCTCCTGGGCCATGCTTTTCGCTGGCGTTGGCTATCAGGTCACGATCTACGATATCATCCCGGACATCGTCTCGAAGGCGCTGGTCGAAACCGAACGCGAGCTGAACAAGCTGGAAAAGGAAGGCCTACTGCGTGGCGCGCTTACGGCTGCGGAACAGTTTGCTTGCATCAGCGGAACGGACAATCTGAAGGCGGCCATTACCGGTGCCCTGTACGTACAGGAGTGCGTCCCGGAGCGTTTGGACATTAAGAAGAAGCTGTACGGGGAGGTCGATGGTTTCGTGGGCCCCGACACGATACTGGCCAGCTCCACCAGTACCTTCATGCCGTCACTATTCAGCGAGGACCTCAAGCATCGCTCACAGGTATGCCTGCGAGTGTGGTAGAGAGGAGGTCGAATGAAAGTCCAAATCACGTTCTTCCTGCTCGTTACTAGGTTCTGGTCGCACATCCGGTCAATCCACCTTACTATGTGCCGCTCGTGGAGATTGTACCAGCACCGTGGACAAAACCGGAGTTCACTGCTAAAGCCCGTGAGTTAATGACAGAGATCGGTCAGAAACCGGTCACATTATCACGACAGATCGAAGGCTTTGCCCTGAATCGTATCCAGTATGCGATCCTGAACGAAACCTGGCGCCTCGTTTCGGACGGCATTCTCAGCGTGAAGGACATCGACGTGGTAATGTCGGAGGGTTTGGGCATGCGGTACGCCTTCCTTGGTCCCCTCGAAACAGCCCATCTGAACGCGGAAGGTATGCTGAACTACTGCGAGCGGTACAGCAACACGATCTACGCCGTCAGCGAAACGATGGGTGCCACGCCCCGGATGGAGGGAAAAGTGGCGGAACAGGTGGCTAAGGAGCTGGAGGAAATGGTGCCGATCGAGAAGCTACCGGAACGTCGTGCCTGGCGTGACGCCTGTCTAACAAAGCTGGCTCAGCTGAAAAAGAACATCTAAAGACGCCTAGTAGATGAGGGATGGATCCTGACAAACACAACTACACTCCATTGTGTACTACGATATAATATGTTTTATGTAAACTCTTATGACCTTGTGCATAAGTACAATGCACCAATAAACACAACAAACAAAGTAAATAAGAAGGTGCCTCATTTGAGTTATAAAGTATCTTATGAGGATCGCACTGATATACATGCTCTCTACATCTTGAGATTGCTTTCAATTTCAGACACACGGCAGGGCATGAAGTTGAACGAGCAACTCCAAATCAATGGCGCCAACGTCATTCTCGTGCCGTATGAGAGTAAACACGTCGCCAAGTATGTCTCATGCCGCTTGTAACGTATTGTCCCAGTTTAGTGTACACTAAACGATCTCATCACTATCCAACCCAACCTCCTCTAGATATCACGAGTGGATGAAGAACGTCGAGCTGCAGGTCCTGACGGCTTCTGAACCACTCAGCCTGGAAGAGGAGTATCAGATGCAGAAAAGCTGGCGAGAGGATGAGGACAGTGAGTATCGATAAATCCCAAAGGTGACACTAGCAACCATTACCTGAACAGATTCATCTCGTGCGTTAAACAGAATGCACCTTCCTTGTGCTGGATCGGCAGGAATTCGAACGAACGGGTGATGAGATAGCGGCCCTGATCGGTGATACAAACATTTTTCTTCAATTACCCCCGAGTGATGGCACCAACGGTAACGCATTGGTGGTGGGTGAAATCGAAATTATGATCGCGGAACCGACTGCCCGGGGGAAACGCTGTGGCTGGGAAGCGACACTGCTGATGCTGCGGTTCGGAGTGGAGTACCTCCGGGTGGCAAAGTTCTTGGCAATCACAAAGGACACCAATCAGCCCGCGATGCGAATGTTCGAAAGGATGCAGTTCAACGAGACGGTCCGGTCGGCCGTTTTCCACGAAGTTACCTTTGAACGATCCGTCGATCAAAAGTGGATCGATTGGATGAACTCGGAAGTGGGCTCTTATGCGGTTGTCCCGTATCGAAATGAAGCTTGATATTAAATAACGTTTTTCCGGAAGAAAATGTACCCGACAACGGTCGTTTTGTTTCCGTTAATCTTCCTTTTTTTTATTCTTCCGTACTTCACACGAATTTCGGTGCAATTTCCCTCTCGCACAAATTATCCCGCCTAAATTCGCCTCTTCCATGATCCCGGAGCTATATCTAAATTAGCTATTTTTGGCAGATTTATGTAGTCGTTACTGTTTCCTTCCATCACACCATTCGGCACACACACACACACGCACACATTCTAAAAAGCTCACACTCGGATACACGCCGTGTTCCTGGTAAATTATCTCTCATCTGCTGGCATAAAGAGGTATACACGAATACGTGATCACTTCCTTCAGTGGCAGTATTCGTTTCATTGTTACATTTGCATTGTTGATTCTTTATGCTGCTTCCGCGTCACTATACGGGTTAAGGTGGTTTTTTTTCTTGTCTCACCTTCCTGGACCCGTTTTGCACCCGTCATTTTAGGAACGAAACATGTGATTTTGTGAACTTTTTTTTTGTTTTTGAGTAAAGTAACATCCGTTGCCGTCCCAAAGATCAGTGCCAGGGGAGGGTTTTGAGCAGATTGTGTCTATCTAAATAGCTAGGCTAGGTGCCCCTCTTTTTGAAACATTTCGAATCAATGTGAGCACGGTATGTCTTCCTTTCCAATCTCCTTTTCCTTCCTCACCACGGTGCATAATTCGTGGCATAAAAGTGTGGCTTTCCTTGTCAATAAATAAATCTCTCTAATCCGATACAGTTTGTCCATTTACACAATATTATACTAAAAGCTATCTTGACTAATCTCTTATTTTGCGCATAAACCTTAGCATTTATAATCTATTGTGTCTGTTGGTTTCGCATACTTTCCCGGTATGCATCGTGCAACAGAATTTGTGCCACTTGCTGGCACACAGTGCAAACCTAAAGGGGGACAAGGACAGCGAGAATGTTACTAATACATAGAGTCTGACTACTACTTTGTAGGAAAAAATAATTATAAAAAAATCATAATGCTAATGATGCTGATGATGATGATGATAATGATGATGATGTTAATGATTACTTCGCGCGTTCCTCAAGGAACGCCATAGGTTAGATGGTAGTCTTTGCTTCCATTATATTGCTCAAACCCCGATCGGCTCTGTCACTGCCCGATGCACTGCCTTTATAGGGCGGTGTTCTCTGTTCGATGCTGTCCTGCAGCCGCGATAATTACAGCCACTGGACAGGCACTATTACCGACTCGTAAAAATGTTCTTTGGGTGACCACCACGTTTTCTTATGAGTCGAGCAGAAACTGCAAGCGAGAAATAGAGAGTAAAGAGATGAGAATTGATGCCCTAGAACTAGTGCACAGTTGTGCACTGACGAGACACTTACTGGAACTATCCTGGGGGCTTAGCGGTCTTTCGAGCACCTTCTGTATTGCAGCTATCCACTCGTCGCGATCCTGCTCACTGTGCGACGACATGTTGTAGGTGCGTTCGGGTGTGAACAACGTGAAGCTAAAGCCCTGATCCTTGGCACCGATCGGTGCCCCGATTCGTACGCTATATCCATCCAGCTGGTTACCGAGAAAGATTTCCCCTTTCGGGTGCGCATCCAACTGATCGTCGTGGTACATAAGCTTACGATCATCAAGCGTAAACCAGCGCCGTTTGTAGCTATCGGTAGATCTCGGGCCAGTCTTCAGCAGCCATCCTTCGCGCACAAAATCGTGTGTCAGCATGTCAACCAGATCGCTCTCGAGAGCGCTCGGAAAGGCGACCTGCAGACGATGCAGCTTGGCGCACCGTATCGCCATGTACCAATTGTTAATGACCTGTGCGTCGTCGTGGTAGACGTAAATGTGCCGCGTGCTGCCATCACGCATAAACGTAAGCTGCAGCGAGTTGGGATTGCCGATCTTGGCTGGTGCATAGACCACGTTCAGCTCCGAGATCCGCAGGGTGGCTTTCGGTTCGCGCGTCTCCCTTACGTAATAGCGGAGCGTATCGTGAATTCCGGACAGGACGAACTTGCGCGGTTGATAGCGGCTATCCTCCTTGCCGCGCTTCAACAGAAATCCTTCCATCCGTCCGGACGTGTAGCTCGGTCGCTCGATCATGCAGAACTCCAACCGCTCGTATTTGGCCCGTATCCACTGTTCGATCAGGACTCTAGGGAAGGAAATGATAAGATGAAAAAGTAATCAATAAAGCATTGGATTTGCAGTGAATCAAGGTTGTTGATGCTACTTACTGTGGGTCGTTTTCCCGTGGTCTTCGATAGCAGGCCGGTACACGTTGCTCATACTTTAGCTTCGAATTTTTGTTGCCCATATCGATCATCCGCTCGATCTGACTGTCTTCCCATTTGTCCAGCTTTAGATGCTTCACCTTCGATATGTGCGCCCCCATACTCCTGTGTACGGCACAGCATCGCGTGCACAGAAATATTCCGATATTGTATGAGGCCCATTCGGGATCTGAAAGAAAATATGAGGTATAAATGTTACTGGTGAACAAAGAAATTAATGCCATATAAAAACTATTTATGGCCATATTTCTGAACACAATCTAGCTAATTAATTATCAATAAATCATCCCCAACAGAGTTACGAATTAGAACACATACACCTCAAGGAGAGGTTGTTCGAAATCAAAACAAACCTCAAACCCACCCACGCCCTGCCACACCATATTTCTCTCCGAACGTTTGGTGGCCTTCGATCTCGCGACATTCGTTTCAATCTAGTGCGCAAAAGAACGAGCGAGCGAACAAGCCCATGGTTGCCAGAACAACCGCATACTATGTGCGGGAGATGGGGACAATACAATAAACACTAAACAAACTACTCGCGCCCTTCGCTCGATCCTAGCGTACGTTAACCCTGTCCCCTTAACAGGTTCCAGTTGATTAAATACAAATTAACTACAAAGTGGAACCATTTTAAAGAATCGCAGCTATCTCATTCGAGAATGTTTCTCCTTTCCTATCCTCTCCCTTTTACTGGGTGCGCTTAAGTCAGAAAAGTAAAACAATACCGCATACAAACAGCTGTGCCTAGTTCTCTGACTTGTGCTGCCTGAAAGAACTTTGCACCTTTCGAAAAAAACCAAGACGTAATTTAGGCAAACGTAAAGAAACGAACAGCGACCGTGGGCCATCTTTTAAAGCTGTTCCAGCATACGAACACTATCGATTGCGTGATTCATCTACAACTCTCTGTAGGCCAGGATGGAAAGAACGCCAGAAGAAACCCGAATAATAAAAAAGTGCTTCCTGCCCTGCGCCCATTCTCCCGTCTCGCGCAGGTTCTTGTTTTACGATCCACTTTATCGTTTTATCAAGCACGCTACGGGGCAGCACGTGAGCCAGGAACGTGTGCCTGAACGCCGTAAGTACAACCGACGACGGTGGGGCACCTTCTAGGGGGAGCCAGCCATCAAAACAAACTCAACCCTAAACCCCCCACCGACGATTGGTTTTTTGAGATGGGGTGCGCGCGCGGGATGATGGAAAGAAATGTATAAATATATGAATGGATGACTCATTATTTTGCTATCCTCGGCGATCCGTTCCATTGGTTTCCCCTACTCGAGTGAGCGAGAACGAGAGACAGGTTTTGGTGGAAGAGGTGTGGATGGGGAGGAGGGGAGGGGTGGGGTTAGGGGGAGCTATTTGCTAAACGTAATCCATTAGAGCCTGTTGAAAACTTCCTGTTATTAGCGACCGACAGGCCTCGATGGAAACGGGAAATGACCCTCTCTCTCTCTCTCTCTTTCTCTCTATCTCGCGGATGCGCTCGGTCGTACACAGAGAAACACACGGTTTATGGTCTGGCTGGCTGGCTGGCTGGCTGGCGGCGGTGGAGGCGCCGGGGTTGTGCAACTTACTCTTCGCATCGCAATCCGCGCAAACGTTGTTGCCGTCCAGTTGTAGCAGGCGGTGAAGAATTTTTTCGTTCTGATCTGCCATATTTCCTTCTTGTCTTCTTCTATTGCGCTCTCGTTGCTCGCCGCCTTCTAGTCGATGTTAAATTAAAAGCAATCATCCGCACGCACGCACGCACGCACGCAGGTGTGTCTGTGTGTGCCAGACTATGATATTAAGCGCGGGTTGAGTTGATGTTGTGATTATTTTCTGCTGGTTGCTGGCCGCTGAAGTTATTTTGAAGCACCCCACCCGCGTTTTTGCAGATTCAGGCGCCTCTCTGTAGGACACTATAGAACGATCTTCACCAACACACTAAAGTACACTTTGTCACTTCAAACCGAGAATATTAACTGAGGAAGCGAGCCGTCGATTAACCCGTCGCCGGACGGACGATGATTGTTTACGTTTACGCGCTCTCCAACTCGTGTCGTCCCATCGTACCCTATCCACCCACCCACCGTACCACACCCCACCCCATATATCGCGCTCTCTCTCAGACTCACATAGAAGAGGGGCGCGCGCGCACTAAACAATCCGCTCAGCTCGAGATGATGCGAGAGCAGTGTAGTACACCTTTCGCTGAATGAACTTTGCTAGCAATACGAATACCGTGGTACCGTCTGGGGCGAAAGGTGCGATATCATGTTGGTAGTCACGGACCACTACTCGTAAGAGGCGGAGAGAAACGTACGCGTGATTTTACGGGGAAAA
>NC_064875.1:54099541-54142041 GCF_943734745.1 Anopheles darlingi
GTCGACCCCGCCGCGCCCAGAAAACCGTCGCCGCCGAGTGCATTATCATAATCCGCAGGTGGTGGTGTTCCGCCTTTCGTGCGTACGTGCGTGCGTGCGTGGTGTGTGAGTGGGTGGCCGAATTTGTGTTTATTCTTTTTCTTTCCTTTCTATCACCTCCCTTCCCTCTAGCATCAGAAAATCGTGATAGTGCGCGCTCGTGTGTGTTTGCGTTGTTTGTGCGAAGAGTGCGTGTGCCCAAGAGGATCCTTATCGAGTGCGTGCACATTTGCTGTGCGGGTCAGCGATTGGGCCGTGAAATTACAGCACAGATATCACAAAAAGTGCCAAGCAAGTGAGTGCCAGATCGAAGAAGAAGAAGAAGAAGGTACCGCCATCGTCATCATCATCATCAATCGGTGGTCAAAGTAGCCCCACGAGAAGCAGCCAATTTCTTAGCACCGGCCAGCAGTAGACACACGTAAATCGCATCAAAATGGTTATCAAAGTGTACATCAGCGGATTGTCCGGCAACAAAGAGGTAAGCAGCAGTGAGGTCGATGCCAAAGAGAGCGGACGGGGTGGACGGACGGTCGGAGTAAAGAATAAGAAAAGGGCCATTTGACCGTGGCCATGAACGTTCTCAAACGAGCGAGCGAGTTGGTGAAGGTTCGCTTCCGCTCCCCAGTTGAGGCAGATGTTCTCCCCTCGTTGTTGGCATTCTCATCATCTCCCGTAGCTGATGGACGGGTAGGGTGGATGGTAAACAGATATAAATAATCGTGTGCAAAAAGAGGAGATGTATGTTGAAACTGTGTCTTCCTTCTAGCCGGCAGCAGTTCTCCCGTTTTAGAAAGAGCGAGTTCGAACCACGAGAAACATTAGAGGAACGAACGAGAGCGAAGAAGCGATCGAATTCCTTACGCGCGGATAGTTGGATTCCGCCGTCAATCTAGGCTTATTGTTCCGTCGGAATTCAACAGCGCGATCGCGCGATCCATCAATATGGGCTGGACATACCAAAGAAGACACAGTTCCTGTCCCGGCCGTTATGGTTCGTCATCGACCGCACGAACATCGTGATGATGTCATGCCCACTCGATGCGTGAAAGCGGATTCTACCCGTTGGCCACAATCACGGGCCACATCCCTAGAACGCTACACACTGTGCCTTTGATAACGCTTGTCGACACGAAGCGATGCTCGCCACCCTCTGGATGAGTCACTCTCGACCGAGCCAATCCATACGATACGCGTACCGTACCATAGGCCTTCGATACGGACGACGACGAATATGATTCATATTAAAGGGCATGTGCCACGGCCACACCCGCCAGTGACAATTTATCATTGTTCCACACTTTGGTTGGCATTCTTTGTCGCGACCATCCAGGCGCGATGCCATTTCTGTCTAGAACCGTTCACAGCTCCACTAAGTGGCCATCTTCCATGGACCCTCCATCTGTGGATGACTGTTGTTCTCTTTCCCCAGCGAAAAACACGACAAAATGCTCGTAAAACCACACGCAAAACAAAGAGCAGAATGGAGCATCATCATCTTCACGTTTCGGTGTTAGTTTGATGGCCATCTCCGCGGCTGGGGAGCGCTGGTTTTGACGTGGAAATTCGATTTTTCACGATCGTGTCTGGGCGCGTCTTGCCTTTGTGCGTGTATGTGTGGGTCATGGTTGACCATGATTTTCATTTGCTCTCTGCTCTCTCAATCGCCTTGAGATTTATTTACTTTGCCATCGAGCTCTGGGGCAGCTCTTGTTGGCGACTGTACAAAAATAAGAAATACGGAACTAGGAGACCGAGACAGCAACTAGTAGTCCTTCGGGGTTTCCACTGGAAACGTTGTGCTGCAACGTTCATGCAGGAGCGCTGCAGCTCTTGTGTGTATCGTTTCCGCTTGTTCGACGATACTCGGAGGACATTTATTTAAACATGCTCTTTCATTTATTTGCTCCGTATTTACTTTGTGCCAGTCACTAGCCTCGGTATCGGCCGGTTCGAAGACTTGCACGAGGTGGGAGCTGGTTGTTTATTTGTCATTTTCTCGATTTAATTGCTCCATTTCGCGGACACTCTCCAATGCATCCGCTTGCCGGGTGGCCGTCCGTTAGTATCTGCCATCGTAAGTCCCGGTTCCGGTTGAGCGCACTTCTCTAAACATTGGAATACAAAATGTTAATGTTCACTATGGCGGGGTAGGATAGATTTACGAGAGCGAGGAAAAAAAGCAAAAAAAAATGGGTCCGATAATTTAATAACCTCGATAGTAAACCGTGCGACACTGTGACGCCATCGGCGCCTGGAGTGCCCGTGACTCATGGTTGAAGCAAAATTTCAACATTGGCTTCGAATGCACTCACCGAACGGTGTGTCATGCTCTGTAGACTCTTTATTGGTGGACTCGTTGCTTCACTTTGCTTCCAGATACGGGCGTACGGGCGGTGGTTCCGCCAGCACCACTCACGCTGGTAGCAGCGGAATTTCGCAAAATTTCCAGGTCCCCTAGATATGCCACCATGAGAGATCATGCGATCACCGTGCGATCGCCGTGCGACTACTGCTCCAATTGTGAAAGTGCGATCACGAGCTAATAGGGAGAGAAAATGGAAAATAATTCTGGAATTTAAATTCATTTTTATCAACAAGTACCAGTCCCCCGAGCGCAGGGTCGAGGGAGGACGATTACCTCGACTGGCTTTATAGGGTGTGAGAGAGGATCATTGGACAGCATACAGATGCATCTCCATGCAGTGGTTTCCTGCATATCGAGGGATTCGTGTGGCAATTTCTGCTTCGCATGAGCTGCTCCAGTCCGCCGGTGGGTTCAACGCTTCACTTAACGCAATTGAGCTTGATCGTCGTACCACCAGCCGGCTGGGCTTTCAGAATTAATGCTGGAAGGAAGCGCAGCGTATCTTCCACTCCGGTACAGTACAGTGCTCCTGTGCGCTGGTGTAATGTGGTCTCAAGGCCAACCAGCTACCGAACTACCGGATAGATTCCCTCATTAGTTTGAAGTTTACTTCAAAATTTGCTTTAATGGGCTACACCCACCGCTCAGCACGCTTGTGTCGACAAAGGAGATGTGCCGGAGATGCTCAAGATGTGCACCTCCTACTGCTCTTTTCAGGTGTGTTTGGGTCCATAACAAGGAAAATGGTAAAATGAATAGCCAGAGTATGTATTTCTTTCGCTCGTTACGGTTCGTTCGACTGCCTGCCAGCCAGCCCCGCTTGTTTGCCACTGGCACTCCTTTCGCATTATTTCAACTTTATGGAACGAAATGCGGCCGTTCTGCGGTTCTATTTTTGGATTCCTGCTCCCGAGACCTTGCCCCCGCGGCCACAAGCACACAACCCATTTTTCTCCGTTGGAAATCTATCAAAATTCGGCTGCCGTTGTGGGGCCATTTGAGGTGGTGGGTCGGAGAGATGCTGCTGCGTTGTTGCGAGTGGTTTGTTTCCGATTTTGCATATTTTCCCGGTAGATTGTTGTGTGTCACGATGTTGTTGGCGCGAAACCATCACCATCCGTGGAGTGTTTGTGGAATGGCCGTAGGGTTGATTTAAACAAAAAAAAAAAAGCACGGCTGAATATGCCGGAACATCACGGAACAACCAAGTTCAACCATCGTGTGTCGCTTCTCAGGAAAGGGCATGTTGGTCAGGGACACGCGCAGTTCAGCCTTTAACACCAAATAAGCCTACGTGCCAAGGTCACAGCGACGGTTGTCTCCATTGAGACAGAGCCCGCACTCGACTCTACGCTCGTCAACGTCGATACACCACTAAAGCGAGTGATCACAATCGTGTTTAGATCGCAAAGAGATCGCAAGAAGAAAGATCGCAACTATATTTGGCGGATGCCAATGATGGTGGTGCTGTTGATACTGCAGCTACTACTCGCGGCATTCGCGTTGGCTCATCGTTAGACAATGTTGCACATTGATCGACTAAACAAGAACACGATGGTCTTCAAACCATTGGTGCCCGCTTGTTTGTCCTTTTTGGCATCTTGAATTTCACTTTCACACCGAGCCCCCTTCTCCTGTCAGCCATTCACAGCGGCACTTCTCAAGCTGAGTGCTGAATGTGAATCATGTTGTGGCAAGGTGGTAAGCATCACGCTGCTCGAATGGTGGTTTGAAGCATGCCTCGTCGTGGTGGTGCTGCTGCTGGTACTTGCGGGTGCACTGCGAATGTCCGCTACTAACCGCTGGCTGCGCACTCACGCAGCTTCTGTGATGTATTCTTGTCCTCGCAAGTCATTACACCGCGCCGTGGCGGAAGGCAAATTAGTTAATTTGAGTTTAATTGCCCCCCGCTGTGCCTTGCCTACCTACCTGTTCGTCGACAAATCCCCTCTTCAACGATCCCCAGAAGTGATTGGTTCGCAGGAAATTAAATATATTACAGGAAGAATAAGAGATACACCGAGAAACGGGAGAGCGCCGCCTCCGAGAGACAAACACAGAAATAGAATACAAGACGTTCCGACAGAGGGGGGAGAGGAGCCCACGACGATGTCACCATCCTACGATGACGACGACGACGACGGCAAGGGAAAGTGAAATGAAGCCTTTCTCTGATTCCACGATCCTCAAGTTATCCGAGCGACCCGACGAATGTCCTTGATTGCGATCGATTTGCTGGCATTGGTTTACCAACAACCTTCACAACACCGGCGGTTGACGGTGGCATTCTTGTAATTCGCGCAGTTGGCGCAATTCCGAGCCATAATGAAGATGATGCCCCCCGGTGGTGATGGTGGTTGTCGTCCCCGTTCTTCCCCCTGGGCCGGATTCTTTTCGTGACATTGCGACAAGACGAGATCAGCAGCATGGTGTGGCCAATGAATGGTTTTATTGTGGCTACCGCGAGTTATTTTTTGCCAGCACGATTTAATGACAACAACATTCTGCCTGTGCAGCAATGACCGATCGCCAACCGCAACCCAACCACCACAACACAACACTTTCGGTTGCCTCCTGTAGAACGTATTCGAGCGCACCGGAGCACCGTGCCTTGTGGTGTAATCGTTTGTGCTACCCAACATGACTTAATTGTTGGTCGCCTCTTCCGTTTTTTTTTCCTTTAATGAGCACCACGACATTGCTTGCCATTTGTTGGGCTTATCGCGGGCGCGACAAATTACAACGCCGCCAACGTGGGTCCGCTGCAAGGCGGCATGCCGGTGGCAGTGGTGGTAAAGATTGAGAAAACATTACCGTTCAAAACGGAAATAAATCAAACAAAAAATGTCTCAACAACAACCGAACGACCAACCGACCAACCGACGACGGTACGACAACAACAAAAAACACCGTTTGTATGCCCCAGTGTGCTACTGTCGATCCCCCACATGTGATCACGGTGTGGGCGCAGGAGCGTGGAAGACACAAAATAAGAACCGCGCAATCTGGCCACGATCCTCTGGCGGCAGAGCAGCATCCAAACTTGGCGTCCTGTTCGTGAATGATTCTGTCTGTCTGTGTGTGTAGCATAGCGGCGTGTATTTATATAACCAGCGGGAACACCAAAGGCCACTGACGACAACGAACACGGCGTGTGTGCAACCCCTGGCGGTAAGGTGGTCACCCTTCTAGAGGATCGCAGCTCCAAAGCAAAGATCGAAGTGACGATCATCGAACAGTTAGATAACGGTTGCATTTGTTGACGGCTATCGGCATGCAATTCTGTTATGTGCATTCTTATCGCACCCGAGGGTAGAGAAGAGTGACAGTAGCCAATACCCGATAGTGTTGTGTAGGTAACCCACAACCTCGAAACCTCGATCGATGCTCGCGCAAAATGTGTGAGGCGGCACGCACAGTTGGTGGCCGGGCACATACATACGTTGCGTGTTGGCATGGCCGTGAGATCGGCGAGCGAGATCATTGGCCGCTCGCAATTCGATTTTCGAATCCACAGATCAAGTGCAATGACCTACATCCGACCGGCCAGCCAGCATGCGATCGATGGCGCCTAGCGGTGGCGTGCGAACCGCAGAAGCCACAACACCTCCACCTCTCTCTCGCTGATCTCTTCTCGTAGCTTGATTAGTGCCGTCCGCCGACGACTATGCTACCGTGCCGTATACACCTGCCGCGTTCGAGAGCGAGTGTAAACAAGTGGGACGGTTAAGGGCCGCTGCATCCATCGTACTACTGCTGTCTCAATAGAGGCTGCCCTCTAGCACACCGTTCCCGTGTGTCTCAGTCCTGTTAGGCAAATCCGGTCGCATGACATTGGCCTTTGATGATGCGGGAGACGATTCTCATCACTGCCAAAACGCGGTTTTCGGTTCGCCAACATCAACATAACCTTTCACACACTGGTGTCCCCCCCCTCCGATGCCGTATGATCATGCCCTCAGCTCCTCAGCCCGGTTTGTAGGGTTGACACTGAATTGTCATCCATTTTGAAGTGTTAATTGCCTGAGGAAAGGGGGATGCGGTTCAGTGTGATGCTAAAGACGAGAAGCTTCGTGCAAATCGCATGTGTGTGATGAGATAATTATTGCACTCATCCTACCATCGTCACACGACGACATAGAATGGGCGATTCTTTCGTCACATTGCCACCGAGTGGTTTGTTACTTCCGCGGTAGATCCTGGCATGCGCGGTAGTCCGGTGCGCACCGACATGTGTCTTGGCATTAACTGGTTTGAAAGGAGGGGGAATACTGATGATTCTAGCGAAATAACAGCTGCTGTTCTTGCAGTTTGCAGCTGAACAGGTGCTGCTCGTTGTAGCTAGAAACTAGCTGAAGATTCTTTGCTATTGCTGTTAAACCATTCGCTTACGGAATATGGTATATTACACGCGAGAAATAGAGTTCGGATAGTTCGCATCAGCTGGTACAGCGTACATTCTCAACTAATTATTTATGGACGCTCAATGGCAAATAAGCGTAAGATGCTTACGGTCGTCGTTTGTTATGAAGAGATTTATGTGCCACAGGCCGTTGCGATTGGTTCACTTGTTTCGGGGCCATAAAGCTGGTTTTCAATGAGACGTTACGAAGAGGGTATCTAACATAATTAATCCCGTGCTCGGTCACATCACCGCCAACGATCATGCGCGCGCGAGAACTTTTCTCTCGCATTCGGAGCAATATTTTTCACTTTTACGTAGATAAACTTCTATCCGAGACCATTGATCGTGTTGATCGCGGATGCATCCGAACACAGCGTGTCAGTAAACGATAAAAACGGTTACGAAACGCGTTCCGCCCGATCGCCATCGATCGTAATCAGCCAAACCTGCTCTACTCGGATGGTTCGGATGGTGTAATGCATGCTCACACGATCGTCCGATCTTCGGAAGTTGTTGCGGAAGTTTTGACACCCGTCCTTGCACTGACTACATCCTCCGTTGTCCAATCGACCCTTTAAGACCACGATACTAAATTTTCTCTCTCTTTTACTTGCTCTGGCCGATCGCTGCGGGCTCGAATGCGCTACGAATGAGAAGGGAGATCTAATTTCTAATTTTACCCATCGCGCACAACACGGGCACGACGAGCGCGGATTATGTCGCCTTACGGGGACGGAAAAGAGGTGATAGACTTGTAGCGAGGTCCTATCACTGTGCTCCACCATCTCGTCGCGCGCAAGCGAATTCAATGATCAGCATGTTGCGCGATGAAACGAACGAACACATCGCGTTCGCTCGATGGATATGGTGGTACGCGATCCGCCTTCCTTGTTTTGGGGTCCAGCTTGGCAGAGCAGCCGGCGAAACAGGGTGCAGTTCATAATTTGTGATCATGCTCATGGTTCAAACTGCGTCGACTGACTGTGCGTGTTGTGGCTACGCATGCAGGCGCGAGATTCGCGGGGAAAACGCTTTGCTGTTGAGTTGAGCAAACGAGCGAGAGCGACAGCGACAGCGACACAGCATCACTAGTACCATCAGCCAGATGACGAAGACGACGACAAACGACGTCTGTCTGTATTTTTAGTGATTTTGCAAAACACACGAACGATCAGCGGGGTGCCCGTTTGAAAGATCTGTTCGTTCGATTTCTACACGCAAGCGCAACCGAGTGAAGGGAAGCTGTCGGTCGGCTGTTGGCCGTTGGTACTGCTGCAGTATTAGAAGACGCCATGCCATGTCGAGGCGGGCCGGGCCAGGTAGGGCTAGGCGCGCGCCATTTCGTCGACCTACCGTACGCGCCCCGCCTGCCTTTTGGGCGGGAGGTTTCTGTATTATGAAACAGCTTGCTTGGGGGCAGCGAAAAGGATTTTCCGTTGTTTTTCGGTTTTTGTTTGTTTCTCAAATTATGGCCACACAAGCGGGAGTAGTGTGTTCTTTCTTTTTCCCTTTTTCTCTGTCCTCTCCGTCCCTATCATCAGAGCGGCGAGGCGGCGTTTGTAGTGGGAGAAGTGACTGTATCCGTTGCCCGTTTGCAGCAATTACCAGCTGAGAGTGATGGGAGTTGATTGAGAATGAGAAGCGGTCCCCAGCGTGTGTCCCCACGCCTCTCGAGCGCAAATCAACATCATCTGCGGCATATGCGGTGGCGATGGACATGCAAAAATAGCGCTTCCTTCCATCGACACGCACGGCACGTAGCAAACGCTGAAGGCGAGCAGGGCGTGGTGCAATTACGATTAATCGGCGAATCGGAAATATTATGGCCGATAAATCTGGCCACAGCGTCGTCGTCGTCGTCGTCGTCGTCGCCGCCGTTGACGCGCTGTACACACACCAATCACAGAATGATCTTCTGGGAGCGGGGAACGGTAGATCAAGTTTCCATCTATCGGTGGATTCTAGGAGGTCCTTTGCCAGAAGACGCGTAACACGCAGTGACCAAGCGGTGCAAAGGGTGGTGTGATGCCGCTGGTGTCGTTGGTAATGCGTTTGATTAATCGCCGGGCTGTCCATGAGGTAAGCCCGGGTGGCTTACGACGATTCAACACATTCTCAGATGACACGACGGCCGGCGGGCAAACAGACACGGTGTTCACGGTGAAATATTAGTACACAACGATTAGTAAATTTCTTGCGGATCTCTTGTAGACAGAGAGCGAGCGAAGCGAAGAGCAGGTGGTACGCGATTGCTCATTCCTTTTCACGAGTGTCCGCCAGAAGTGGCAGAACAAATGAGTGGTACTTAGGGCGATGTAGCAACAAACACAGCATATGCTTCCGATCGTATGCGCCAGCCATGTCATGGGGATGAAAGAAGCATTAGTTGATGAGCGGCGGCAGCAAGGAATGCGGCTGGCAGGATATCGAGCTTTCAAGGAGCTCATTAATAGCGACTTCCAATCAGCAAATGAAGCGTGGTACGATCGGAGGTTTGCTGATTGAAATATCAATGTTTGTGGCGTCTTATTTTTTAGAGCCTATCAAATGCCCTTAACGACAGCCGAAATCTTGCTATTCTAATGGGTTCTCTTTGTTGTTATCTTTTTTGTTCTAGGTGAAAAAGCGCCAGCAGCGAGTAACGATGATCCTACAGAGTAAACACATAGAATTCATCGAGATTGACATCGCGACAGGAAATACGGAGGAAAAGGAGTTTATGCAGGCCAACGCCCTTCAAAAGGGTTCCACGATTAGCGATCCTACTCCGAGGTACCCCCTTCCACCACAGGTGTTCAACGACTCGGTTTACTGCGGTGATTACGATGCATTCGATGCCGCAAATGAGGAAGATAAATTGGAAGAGTTTCTGAAGCTCCGCGCGCCAACGACCGAGACGACGACGGTGGCCACAAAGAACGGTGTAGGAGAGGAGACTGCAGCAGCAGCAGCGGCGGCGACGGAAGAAACGACAGAGACGGCGGACGAAAACAAGACTGAAGACAACAACGGTGGGGGCGATGCGGCGGAGGACACGGCAGATGGAGCGAATGATGAGGTTTGAGTTGTTGGACGTCACGGCTGAATGGGTGGTGTGCGGTAGGGCGGCGGCGGGCACATGCACAACGTGCCCAATTGCGCTCTGCAAGAATGGTGTGGCCGCACAAAACACGCGCTGTGACACGCACTGATCGATCGATTGCATCGATCGGCGGCAGCATCTTCATCAACCAGCCTTTTTGCTTCTGGCCGCGCCCGCCTTATGTTATGTGTGTGAGAGAGAGAAAGTACCGCTTTACTGCCAATTCTGCTGCCCTCTGCTCGAACGCCCCTTTTGTGTCTTTTTTGTATGTTGAGCCACTAATCGAAGTCGATCGATTCGTCGCGACTTCTCCATCCCGTATTTGTTTGTCGCTTGCTTTAACGCCACGCTCTCAGTAATGGGCCTGCTGTCTGGCTCCATTCCCCTTAAGAACTCAGGAAACCCAAACTCTCTTTCCGCTTTTTCGATGTAAAATGCAGTGCTATTGGCCGATGGCCGATGGGGGCAAGGTCACCTAATCTCCTACCCCTTGGCATGGCTTCCCCTAACCATCCGTCTAATTGATTGCTTGTATGTTCCACCTCCTTACAACCGTACGTGTTGTAACCGCCGGTCCATGGGTAGTACCGGGTTCAAGTACTGGCACGATCCGAAGCACGGTAAGCCGTAAATCTGCCTTCGTTAAGCGTTTGATCGATTGCTTATCAGCTGTGTATGGTCAGGCCCATTTGAATGAACTCACACAGGAAAACACCTCTTACAGTACACCACAAACAGGGGCTACCGCTGGGCCAGCAGTAATAACCGCGTTCCCACGCTCACCGCCTTTTCGCGTATACATTTCCATTTACGCGCCATTCGGCTTTCTGCGTGGCTCAGGTGAACAGGAACAGCTCGCTTAGGTTATATCGGATTACGATCGATTTGTTATTTTGTGGCGGTCGTGTATTCCGTTAGATTAGTTCCGTTTTCTGTCGGCATCAGCGAACACCTCGCACAACCTCGCCCGGCGGGGGGAATGTTGCTGACGTTCAGTTTGGTGTTCAGCTGCAGTTGGTTTCGAAGACGAGACAAGGCAGGTTATTTATGTAATCGCGTGACATTGGAGAGTCAAATACCGACCGATGGCGTCCCGTTGATAGTAGTAGAGTAGTAGCTGGCTGTCAGCGAGCGTGCGTGCGACGAACGCGATCACCATTTTACGCCAGGCGACTTAGGTGTTGATTGATCCTTTCCCGTCTCCCCATAATCTTTCCGGGAGCAGATTTCGTGCGTGCATAAGACACATGCTTCAGTTCACAAAAGCAAAAAGAGAACAAAAAAAACAAAAGACAAGGCCATCGCCATTCCCACGTAGAGAGCAAGTAGCAACAAGTAGAAAGAGCAAGCGAACGAAAGAAAAAAAAATCGATTTTTGTAGCAATATAAGAAAACGAAACGTCAGCAAAGGTAGAGAGAAGTAGAATAAGAAATGTAAACGAAGAGGAGCAGATCGGTAGCCATCGTGCTGAGGTTGCCGGTGTAGAGTAGTCCGCCATCTCGTACAGGTTCTCTGATGACGTTGATCGGAGCTACGCAGCCCCAACCATGGGAGGAGGGGTACAATCATACTATTATTTACAATCAACTCTATATATTCCAGTTAGTTAGTGAGAATATTACTATTATTACTGCAATGAATTATCGCGTCTTCTATAGCTTCCATCCGTTAATGGAGTATTAGTTATTGGAATGTACTATTTTAGCCACGCATCACACAATAGCTGCAACGTGTGTCTAGCCGTTGCTGGACATTCTACAAACAAACAAAGGAACGAAACGTATCAAGAGAGCGAGTAAACAAAAGGAATGGCGTTGATAGTTAGTCAAAGGGCCACCCCTGCCCCTAAGGCAATCAAACACACAATCACACATATACACACTCCCACACACACACACGCCACTTTCCAATACGATCAAAAATTATCGAAAAACATACTCCCCCCCCCCTTGAAACACGGTTCAAGTAGCCGAAAAATGTTTTAAATATTACAGCGCACTTTGAGCGAGCTAGCGAGCTCTCGTACCGTTATTCGAAGCTTCGTTATGTTAGAAGTGGTACCGGTTCTAGCTGGTCATCCGTAGAGCTAATTTAAAGCATACCATTATGAATTACATTACAAGAATGCTACATTTGAAATAAAGGAAAAACGCTGTAAAACCACAGACAAACACCAGCGCGCGCGCTAACGCATACACCTTTTACGGGAGAGCTTTTGTTGTTACGCGATTGTTTGTTTAATCTTTAACACCCTACGTTTGCATGCTGAGTACCGGAGAGTTATTTGTGACTAACAACAGATGCGGAGTAATGTGCAAGGTAATATTAGCTATAGCGGCGCGGGCGTGAGTCATACCGACGCAGGAGGTCCACTGTTGACGGTAGACACACCTGTGCAGCGATGCCAATTGTTACCTTTTTCGTCGTGTAGTCTCAATCTTATCACCCAGCTAACGTTATCTTTATAGCAAGCAAATTGTACTGTTTTCGCTGACAAAAATCGATACAACGGAACGGGGAGCTACCCGTAATAACGCTTTTGATGACGCTGCTATTATGTCCCCAATACCATTCCATTGACCATTGTATCTGGAATAATCGCATTTCATTTTACTCCTTTTTTCATCTACCTCACCTCACATATGGAATCCAAAATTGACATCAACCCGCGAAATGGTTACAATTGGAAAACACTCCATTTTCTTTATACACTGCACCATGAACATACACATAATGGCCATTGCACATGATTCATGCACTCCAGAAGCCCCCGGAATCTACAGCGACGGAGGAAAGTGATCAGAAGAAGGAACCCGAAGATGGTTCACTGGAAGATGCCCTCGACAATAGCAGCACACCCGAGCAGCAATCCGAGAAGATGGATGGAGAGAGCACATCGGAAACTGTCCAGGAACCAGCAAACACAGATAACAGTAACACGATCGACGAGGAGCCGCCAATACAAAAAACGGAGGAAAACGAGAATGAAACAGTGATTGCACCGGAAACAGAAGTTGCAGTAGATCAAGAGCTTATGTCGGCAGATGACGGGGATCAAAAGGAAGAAGAAAATGCCGAAGCTATTCGAGAACCGGAAGATGAGATTGAACCGGACCATGATTCTGAATCTGCCGCAACTTCTCCGACGAGTAATGAAGACGTTAATGAGGAGCAACTAGAAACGAAGAGTGTCAATGTGGTTGAATCTAGCCCAACGCATCAAGAAAAAGAGTTACCGATAGAGGAGAGTGATGATACCGACGGGGAGGATTCAGACGATCAGCCCGATTCCGTTGTTGAGGCAACAAAGGACGCTACTGGTCCAGATGATGGTCCAGGAAATGATCCAACGACCGATCAGGAACCACAGAAAACGGAACAAAACGATAAGAAAGACGGCTTGCAAGGTGATAGTGAAGATAATTCCGATGCTGAAGAAACAATGAGCTTCACTAGTCCAGAGGAGAATCGTACAGCCGCTCAGGAACCTCAGCTAACGGAAATCGAACAAAACGAAAAGAAAGACGACGTACAAGGAGACAGTCACGCTGATGAAGATGTGGTGGATCCGATCGAACCCGCAGACCCTACAACAACATCCCGACAAAGCTCCACGACAGACGATCAGGATGAATTGGTTCCGGCGGAGGAGGAGGAAGAGCAGAAGGAGGACCGAAGTACGACGACGACGACGACGACAGCACAGTCTGAACATGAGCCAGGGCCACTATCAAACGCTGATGGTGTCGAGGTTTGGCGATGCATTCTAGGGGACGATTCCTCTTTCGATGTTGTACCGCTGTTGTATCGCTATCTTCTCCTCCCTGCTGCACTATCAGGCGATTTGAATAGCGATCGCGACTTCTGGCTTCCTCTGTCTCTTTGACTCTTTACACCTACACAGAAGATACACACTACACTCATCATGATGTACAATGATTATGATTTCCTTTAATTTTCCCAATTTCATGCAGTTGTTCACCTAAACCCTGATTCTGTATTTCTCATTTCTGCTTTGTTTGGTTTGATTTGCTCAAAACTTCATGTCTAATCGAATGATCGAATGATCGAGTCATCTGAAAATGGTTCACCTTCACCTTAATATTGTGTGCTTTGAAGGAACAACACCTGTCTGCCACCGGTGATGCTACGATGGTGGATGCTGACGACACGGAGGAGCAGGAGCTGATCCGCGCCTCGGCAGCACTGGCGGGCCAGAGCGAGGATGCACAGGAGGAAGTCATCGAGGTCGACGACGGTGTGGAGGATGCTGATGAGCCAGATACGGAGCAGAATCGTGCTGCAGAGGTCCGACATACAGCTTTGTTAAGACTTCTATACGCTCACACAGTTTGCTTTAGGATCGATAATGCTACCCTTATGTTCTTAGTTCGGTTGATGCCTCAAGGCTTTTTCGCTTTTTTTATTTCTTGCGTTTATAGCATTTTGCGCAATACTATGATCATTCATTCGCTCTACCTCTCCGTGTGTCTCCATTTCTCTTGATAGGATGCGATCTCCAGCAAGCTAATCGATACCGACGATCCCATGCTGGCGGAACAGGAACAAGAAGAATAGAAAGAGAGAGGGAGAGTGGAGGAGGATGATGAAACCGCAAATCCACCAATAACGTCGTCCATAATGTCACCACCATCGCCATCCATCCATATCACACATCATCTCGTCACCCGCATCCTCGCGTTTACTTATTAGGTCGAGCCATATATGATCACCGGAACCCACGTAGAAGACAACAAAGCTGTTCGAATACTACTGCTGCTACTTCTTGTTCTTCTTCAATTACGGCTACTATTGCAGCAACGACTACGCTACTCTCTGTGCACCACGCTTCGCAGCATCCCAAATACTGGCGATGGGCGAAGGAAAAACGAGGATGCAGTAGTACTTTGCGAACGAACGAGGAAGGAAAGCCACAAGATCGGAAGCGATCCTTCCGGAAGGGTCCTTCTTATTTGTGCTCGTGATGAATTGGAGGACCTGTAGCTTCGTCCTAGTGATGAAGGGGAAAATGGGTAGCGCGTCACGTGGCTTGAATTTCGACGCACAACGTGCGGCATTTATCGCGCGGCAAAGCGGAAGGAGTGGAGTGTGTGTGTGTGTGTTGCCGAGGACCGAATTCGAACCGCCCGCACAGTGCCGCCAAAGCTAGACCGAAGGGGAATCTTTCGAAATACCTACCAAGTGATCACCCTACTTTAAGAACAAGTCCGGTTAATAAAATGAATTTATTTTTAAAAATAAATAAAAATAAAATGATTTTAATGGATCGTTGGTATTACAAAACAGAGCCTGACAACGGTCAATAGTGGTGGTTATGCATCGCCAGAACTTGTGTAAATTAATTGCGGTATATATGCGTTTATGCTTGCGCGGCGAAGCTGCCCAGTTGAGCTGCGGTGGTCCGTGGTGCAGGCTTCAAACCTGTAGTCGATTAGCGTCGAAGTGGTTCGATTCCACCTACTGGGCGTTGCTATGCTCTCCCCCTACCGAGAATTACTTTTTTTCTTTCCAGAATGTTTCGAAAACAACCATGCTACCAACATCTTATTCTTCTTATCATACCCGTGAAAGGTGTCGAGAAATCGCTTTCACCGTACCATTTATTCCACAGGAACACAAAAATATAAACTCTGTAACTGTATCGCGATCGCTATTCCGCTCACTCCATCACCTTACTTCCGTACAATTCCTGTGCGTCACCTACCGTCCGGATATTCGTCCGTGATTTTCTTCATCGTTTTCTTCAATCCTGTCACCACTGTGCGCCACCGCAAGAGTGCCGTGTAGAGTGACTGTGAAAGGCCGTATCGTTGCTGTTTCTGTCCGTCATATAGGTTAATGTAAATGGCTATATGTCTTCGGCTGTCCACCCCTAGCTCGTCACCGGAATCCCGGAAAATCGAAACCACTGCCATACGGTGCGGCTCCTAGCTGCACTTCTGCTTCATTGTCGATCGATCGTGATGGGAAGAGAAATCAAAGAAGAGAACTGCGAAACACTACTCGCGCGCGCCCCTCCACGACCTGTAACTAACGTGACGCTTCCCTCCCGTCGTTCAGTCCTTTTTCGTGGGACCATCATCCTCGCCATCGGAAGAATCGGTCGTGAATTCGCTATCGTTCGCCTGCATCTCGTTGTGGTCCGATTCGGACTCGCTGATGTCCCACTGTGGATGTTCGGTCGGGATGGCAGCCGGATCCTTCACGTCCAGCTTCAACTCGAGCTGCTGATCCATACCAAAGTACGAGTCCGACCGTAGGCAAACGGTGAACACGTACACGCCAGCCCACCGTGGTGCAGTAAACTTCAGCTGTACCTCCTCTCGGTGGATCAGGTTTGTCACGTGGTACGGTACCGTCAGCAGTGTGCGTGACTTACGGTCACAAATATACGTCCACCAGTATTCGTGCTTTTCCTGCGTTACGAAAGCCGAACGGAACGAAGGTGATTACGAGATCCCAATTGAACACACTACAGTTCGAGTTCGAGCAACCAATAACTTACCTCAGGAAATAGTGGACAATGTACCGGATGGGACACCTTCGAGCGACCCTCTAGCTTTTCGCGTTTGTTAATCTTCTGCTGGAATCTGCGGAAGCAAAACAAAAACGAATTACTAGCACCTTTTTCTTATGATGGGCACAGTTGTAACCTACTTTTCCCATTCATCATCATCATCGGCACCGCCGGCATCGCTGGCATCGTTCTCTTCGACATCATCATCAGCATCCGAATCCTGATCATCCTGTCCTGCGGCCTTCTTTCGCTGCATTTGCAACAGAGAAGTCAATATTATTCATCATTCCCATCATGTCATCGTGTGTACAAAGCCCAAACCTACCTTTTCTTTCTCTCCTCCCGCTGGTTGACCTTCCTTGCTTGCGGTCGCAGCAGCGGCACTACCAGTGCCACCTGTAGCAGCAACACTTTCCGTTTCCTTCTTGGCAGCAGACGCAGCGGCTGCAGCTGCTGCAGCGGCCGCTATACGGCGGTTCTTCTGAGCCGTCTTGCTCTTACCCTTGTACACGCCTTTGCCGGCTTTCGGCTGCCAGGCCGGTTGCTTCTTAGCCTTCGGATCCTGTTTCTCGTCCGTCACTTCCAGCTCTCCGTCCGCATCACCGGCACCCTCGACGTCCCCATTTTCGTTACTTTCCCTGTTGGAAGAAACATCGTGATTAAAACGAAGCCGCACTTGTGATCGCGGTCATTACTGTGGTACTCCGGAACTTACGCAATTCCTTGTTTCTCCTTGGCCGTCGCATCACCGAACAGCTCGGACATACTGCGGCGCACCAGCTCGACCGTCACCGTCACGATAGCACCGGCCGTTACGACGTTGGAGTTTTCATCGTCGACCACCTCACACTTCATGTTGAAATCGATCAGTGGCATCCGTCCCAGTACCTTCATCACGTTATCGTACTGCTCATCCGTTAGGTTGCGAAGGGCCGTGCGGCTTTGTTCCGGTTTAAGCTGAGCTAGCTGCTGCAGATTGCGGACATTGAACTTCTTCAGCATGTACTGGCGAATGTCTTCGGTCATGTGCGGTAGCTGCAGCAGCGGATGCTTAAATTCCCACAATCCCTGCATAATCATCGGTGATAGCTTCATGCAGTTTTCGATCGTTTCGATTGTCGGTAGCCGTTGAACTGAAACAGAGGGAGGGGGATCAGAGGATGTCAGTCATGGATTGCTTGCTCAGTGTGCCTCTCCGTCCCATACTTACTTTTCCTGGCATAAGCGAGCATGATCAGATGGCTAACGCAGCTAACCATCTCCTGGATCAGATAGGGACACTTGCGCACGATCAGCTGACGATCGATCTCGAGCGTGTTCTCCTTTACCGGTATGCGTGACAGGTGCGCATGCAGGATAGCCCGGGCCTTCAGTGAGTAGCCGCGCGAAAATGGCAGCTCTTTGCACTTCTCGTTCAGATTCGGCAGTTGGCGGATTAGCGACGGTACCTCCTCGTTGTCCGATTGCCGCTCGATCACCTGATTGTTGTGGCGCTTATCAAACTCGAAACTGGCGGCCAATATCATAATGACGCGCTTTACCGCCATTTGGGGTGTCTTGTGGAAGAAGTACCAGTACATGTTGGTCGTATCGAGCAGCACCTTGTCCCCGC
The DNA here is from genome assembly GCF_943734745.1 of Anopheles darlingi. Classification (NCBI taxonomy): domain Eukaryota; kingdom Metazoa; phylum Arthropoda; class Insecta; order Diptera; family Culicidae; genus Anopheles; species Anopheles darlingi. The sequence goes on from NC_064875.1 coordinate 54,117,587, forward strand.
TGTATCGGATCGACCGGTACCACCAGGTACCGACGACGATCGGCAGCGCCACCATAAACACGAGTGCATACAGTCCCAGCACCCAGACCGAGTTCTCCTTTTCGACGATCCAGGAAGGGAGCGCAATACCGAACGAGGTAGCCCCCGGACCGTCCGGATTGCCGTACTTTTCCCAATTCTTGCGCGCCTCATCGTCCGTCAGCGCCTGGTAGGCTTTGGTGAGCTTCATGAATGCCTTCTCGTCACCAGTTTCCTTATCGGGATGCAGTATCACCGACAGCGTACGGTACGCCTTCTTGATGTCCTTCTGGGCGGAACCGAGCGGTACGCCCAGAATCTCGTACGGGTCAAAGTTGGACATCTCATAGTCGAACTGGGACACCTTGTAGGTAAGGAACGCCAACAGTGCCCAGCCAGCGACGATGCCCAGCTTCACCAGCAGCTCCTTTGCACCCTTGTAAGGGTCGGAATGTTCCATTGTCGCTCGCTTCTTCCGACATCCTTCGCAGTTACAGTTCTCTCGTTTCGATATGGGGTCTGTGGACAGAAACGGTTCGGTGAATTCGTTAGTTACGAGGGCGTACACAAGGAGAAGTATCTGTGGTTGGCTCTAGCGGAACAGATTTTTGTCGCAAATTACTACCGATTGTGGTCAGGTTTCTGAGGCGTCTCGAGCGTCAGAACCGTGACGCGTTGGAACCAGGCAACTGCGTCCCATCATTACACGGGTCATGATAATCGTCATCCAAAGAAGGGTGGCACGTGAGAAGGTGGCAACAAGGTGTACACGGGGTGTATCCATTCACCCAACACATAAAATGATTCGATAAAATTCAAGTGTTTGAACAAGTGCGGGGCGAGCAAGCAACTTTCATGTCCGCGCACCACGTTAAATGGCAGACATGGAATTTCCCGGCATCTATGCAAAGCGCTTTGAGAAACTTTCGCAAATTCTTGCACAGGATGTAAGAAAGTAGTGGGCAGTCGAGCGTGAGGAAATGGAGAAAAGAAAACAAAGCCGAATAACGGTGCTTCGGCCCGGTTTTTTTGACGACGTGTCACAATTCACGCAGGAACCGGGAACAATCAACAGATTGATAAGTTTGGGGATTTTGGAGCGGGCACCGCGGGTTTTATCGGTGGATGATCCGTACTTACCTTCCTTTTTCTTGCGTGGCCAGAAGTAGAAAGTGGCCGGTATGAGAATTAGCGCCAGAAACGAGAGTATAAAGTAAAAGAAAGTTCCTCCACTCTCATCGTACTGAAATTTCTGTCCACCCATTTTTGCTCCGTTCGGTGTCTTCGATGTCTAGGGCCGTTGGTAGGCCTTCACTATTCCCCCGCGGCTTCCGAGAAGCCGCCTTTTTACCATAAATCCCTTTCACAAAATGCACGTCTACGAGAATTTCGTCCACGCGGCTCCCGGATCTCAGCCGGAAATTTCTGTGATTGTCTGTCTGGTTGCAGTTTTCCTCGGTTTGTACGACCGGGAGGGCTATTTTTCTACCGAGAACAACCACGTGAGTTCCAAATGATGCTAATTTGTTCTTATCATCACGAAATTCACGAAATTTGTTGAAAAATGTTAAAAACCTCCACTCTCAGTACCCGTATGACAAAAATCACTCAACGTCACTCTTTCGGGTCGATTATTGTTTACGCGACCCCATAATCGACCCGATAATCGACCCAACTTCGAGCAATCAAAAAAGCCCTTTTGCGCATGTATTGGTGTCATTTTCGACGCATTTTGCGATGGTGTGTGTGTCATCTCTGGTTTGCGATGGTGTGCGTGTGTTTTCTGCACCCCTGCTCCGTAGCATTTTTCGGATGAATGTGAATAAAAAATTTGATGAAAAATATAATTTTCCACTGCACGCATTTATTATCACTCTTCAAAGATTCATACATATAAACTTTTCCTACACTACACTTACCAAATATGTTTTGACCCGGATAAGGCGAACGGCAAGCCACGGATGAGGCAGCGGCACGCAAAAGAATGCCCTCGAAAGCAATCATGATCTCCATCTAAAAAACACAAACCACATAGATTTTTCACTACCAGAACACTTTTCAACCTATTCACAAACACACAATACTCACCCTTAATAGTTTTCAGGTACGTCGTCGAAGAATTGAAGTCCGGAAGTTGTTGCAAATAAAAACATATCCTAATATCAGATTTGATTTTTAAAGAGCGTTGCAATCACTTACCACATTCAGTTGGCGTATGCAGCAATGCATGTCGCAAACCTTAGATATACCGTAGAAGGCAAGATTAATGGTAATTTACGGTAAAATAAACTCTTTTCACGAGAATTACTTGAGGCGTACGCATCCAGCCAGACCGCTTCCAACACAACCTCTCAAAACGTACGGCAGGGTTGCCATATCCAATCTGTAAAGAATATTAACATTAAAAAATATCAATAATTGCAAATAAAACTTCCAACAAGCAACAAATTACATATAATGTTACGTAATATAGATATTTTAATTGTTAAACTAGTTTTGGGGATAATCTGGCTCGTTTTGTTACGAATTATATGTTCGGAAACCCTCGTTCCAAATGATTACGATTTTTCATCTGTCGGAATGGCAACCATTCCTGCGATCACAACAAACACAGCCGGCGACTCGCTGCGTGTTATGTTTTTGATTTTTGATTATTATTTGATAAAACTTCTGTGTGTTATATGATTTCAAAAGTGTGTTGGCAAACCAATGTAAGTATGCTAGATCATATAAACTCGGTTTCATTTAGTGCTAATGTTTAAATCGTTTGTTTTTAAATGAAGGAGCAAGGCAACACAAACGCTGCCGGCGACTCGCTGTGATAACTTCTGCGTGTTATATGATTTCAAAAGTGTGTTGGCAAACCAATGTAAGTATGCTAGATCATTTAAACCCGGTTTCATTTAGTGCTCATGTTTAAATCGTTTGTTTTTAAATGAAGGAGCATGGATCTGCCAACGGTGGACGCCTTCGGCGACCATAGAAATGTTGGTGTTCAAGTAGGAGGTGAAATAACCCCGTAAGTATCAAAGCATTTAGCACGGTAAATTACAATCATTAATTGTTATTCTATCGTCTCGTTATTTTAGGGAAATGCACCAATCTTCCTCAAAGGAAAACGAAAACGAGGGACAATCTTGCTCCTGTAAAAATTTAATAATGAAGAACACGAAAGGGATCGTTTTGACTCAGCGTGTACTACGATCGGTCAACTCCAAGGTCGACAGTATCATGGTCATGCAAGCCAATTTATCCGCTAATTTGGAGCGAAATGCTACTAACAATTTAGCTTCAAATGTAGAGCAAAATGATGACAATACTCCCAGTACAAGAGAACCCACCCAGGAATTTCATATCGAAGCAGTGGAAACGCTCCCTTTGCTGTACACGTTTAACCAATTGCTAAGCTCCGCAGACTATTCGAAAAGGGTTCTAGATTGGTTAACACTTCGCTTTAGGCTAGATGACGATCCAGAACAAAAACTACATAGCGCATTCCATTTACTATTCTCTTCCAACGTCATCGCAAGGTGCTCGTGGACAGGAGTAAAAAAGGACCGATCAGCGGAGACAGCTGCCTTCCACAGTCTTAAAAACATCATAGAGTTATTCCAAAAAATCATTGGAGAAGACCAAGGAGACCAAGGAGATATCATTAAGAAATTCTTGATAAACAAATGTAAACATTCCAAACAAAGATCAGTAAATTTCGTAGGTTTAAGAAGAAGTGTGTACCGGAAATCACACTCAAAAAATACCAATGAATTGCTGTGAATTAGTAATTTTAGCCATGAACTGTTACTAATATGTTTAAGGTATGAACTGTGAATTAGTCCTGTAAGTGTGTAATGAACTGTGAATTAGTCCTGTGAACTGTTACTAATATGTTTAAGGTATGAACTGTGAATTAGTCCTGTGAGTCATGAACTGTTACTAATATGTTTAAGGTATGAACTGTGAATTAGTCCTGTAAGTCATGAACTGTGCATAATTACTTTCAATCATAAACTAACCATTGACATGAACTAAAACATTCTGCTAATCCATGAAATAAAAATAATGTAATTAAAGCAAAAGACATGTAAATGTTGATGATGTCCCACCACATTCCCGTGAATAGTGTTGAGAAAGTAACGTATTTCAATTTAATATTCCGAACGATTGCGCGCGCGAGTCTCAACACTATTCACATCCGTTAGTATTTATTAACATTTATATCCATCATCAAATTAAAAAATCATCATCATCATTTTTGTCTATCAGTCATCTATTCGCTAAACATACTTATTAACTATGCTACTTTTTCTATGGGTTGAGGGTAACTATATGTATCATGCGGTATTATGTTTGTTGATTTATGTATGAAAAAAATATAATATGTTAATAAAATCGAAAGTGCTATAGTCATGCAGTGTTTGTTACGAAGCAAAGGTATGCAGCAAAGGAAAAAAGGCGAGGGTTTCAGAAGGATGGTTGGAATCAAATTTATAACGCGACAGGGAACGATGCGGTAAAGGTACACAAACTAATTTACATAAGACAGCTGTTAAAGGAATCTTGATTATTCTTACAGGGGTATCTACATTTACTTTATACATGTGCAAGCTACTTGAGGAAAGGTGAAGTGGCCCAATATCATCTTCTGTGTCTATTGTAAATAACTCTTCCACATGATTAAAAAGTTTACCTACCAAACTGAACGAACCCGTAGGAGTTTTATGGGGTTTTATAAACTTAACTATGCCGAAGGATCGGGTCATGAACCATTGATCCTTCATGTTTGGCATTAACAAAAAATCGGCTGTTAACTGAATCCCGATCCCCGTTGGTGTTAATTTTGGATACGTTACAGAACAATGAAGTTTGGACGCAGCATTATTTATGGAAGCAAAATCACGTGATCTGCTTACCACTTGCTCCAAACATCTGTTCCCTGACCTCACACAACGCTTGAGAAAATTTAAATGATTTTCAAAACAATATGCAGAAAAATCATCCAGCGCACCATGATTTAAAACATCTCTGTACACATTATGCAGATTATGTACATTACTAACTAAATTAGATCGACCGTAATGAACTTTAAATGTTTTTACAAATAGTTTAAGAAGCCTTCCCGCTAGCACCCAGTTCGGTCTATGAAATGTTGAAGAGAATATTGTAATACTACTAAAATAAAGTAAGTAATGATTAAATGCCTCGATATACATGAAGTCCCTATAAATAATAATACTAATGTAATGGAGAAAAGAGCGGAACTCAGTCGCCTTCCAGAAAGGGAGCAGGTCGACGCCGCGGAAAGGTCGGTTGACTTCACTCGGCAGTTTAGTGCGAACCATAAATTTTGAAATGTTCTGCCTCTGCCAAGATGACCAATGGCCAAAACGGTCAAAGTCATTTTCTAAAAGACCTTTCAAAATTTTTCTAGTCACCCCACGATCAATTAGATGCAGACGATCACTCACTGGAAAACTGTTTATCATATCAACATTTTTCAAGTCTTCCAGTGGTGATCTTACCTCTTTATGGTGGTCTGCATCTAATCTGGCTCTGAACCCTGCATCTGTACGTGGTTCAGCATCCACAGAATCAAAGACAACTTTTTTGTGGCTTTTTAAATAGTCTCCTATCACATGGCAGCCGGTGCATCCGTGTTTAGATTGGAACCCCTTTACGGATTTAATAAATGACCGTGCCGGAGAATCCGCTATAAAAGCACTTATCGCCACATCGACATATTTATCCCCAAATTCCAAACCATTATCCATTAGTGGATTCATTTCGTCGACAAAGGGACGCAAATATTGTTCCACTTCCTCCGGTTTTTTTTGACCCATGTAAATACCGATAGGCATGATCGGTGCATTGGGTAGCTCTTGTACCTTAATTAAAATTGGCCAAAACTGAACAGGCGAACTATTGAAAAGAGGGAGACCGTCTATTGAAACCTGAATTGTAAAAGTAGAAACATCGGGAATAGTATCCCCAAAATATTGACGCAAAACTGTTTCTACACCCTGATACCACATACTGCCACCACTGATTCTAGCTAATTCTGATCCAACCCCACTAGCGGTTTTATGGAATGTTCTTGTATCTTTGGGCAAATCTGGTTTAAAAAAATTTCTTAGAATGGCTAAAAGTAAATTTGAATGGTCTCGGGAAAGGCGAGAAATACTAAAAAAGAATTTTAATGAATGTTCAAAACCTTTTCCCTTAAGAAAACTGTAATTTTTTGGCCATGTTTCATATATTCCCTCATCATTTTCGTCTAGGTATTCCTCATATTGCACTTCATACTCGTACTCTACACCTTGTTCAACACTACAGTCTACGTTGATATCTACTTCACTAGAATTATTGTCGCTTAAAATACCATCATGCACCAAACCATCGTTAATCAAACTATTATCATGCACCAAACCATTGTTAATCAAACTATTATCATGCACCAAACCATCGTTAATCAAACTATTATCACGCACCAAACCATCGTTAATCAAACTATTATCATGCACCAAACCATCGTTAATCAAACTATTATCATGCACCAAATCACCATCACTTGATCTTTCTACATCTAAATCTATGCTTGACGTCGGAGGTGCATCACGATGATCAGCGATGCCCGCCACGTCCGCTGCAAAAACAAAACAACATAAAATTACTTTTTGTAAATCACTTTTGCAGATCATTTTTAACCTATCACCAGCTGATCCAATGTTCAGCATGTTTAAACAAATAATCTACTTTCCTATTACTATTATTATGCTTATGTTTAATATGAACATAAAATAGTGAAATTCTTTATAAATATCAACTCACCGAGAGGCCATGAGAAATCCGCATCATCCATCAGCTGATCCTCCAATCCATCCACGGAATGCATTTCATCGCCGAGTTGATTCGAAGTGCGGCGCTCTAAATGGTAATTCCGTTGGTACGATTGTCGAAATTGCTTTCTATCCATACTGAATGCTAAAAAACAAACCAAAATTTTAGGAAAATGTTGATTTTTTAGTTTTAATTACCAAGACGATTATGCTCTGCTATTATGCTTCGCTTCGCTTGATGAAGTGACGCGTCGTCAAAAATGGCGACTTTTCAGCAATTTGCAGCACTAACACATTGACACACTATGTTTTATGCGAGCTCGCCGTGTCCGTACACGAAGCTCTCATGAGCGATCCGGTGAAAGGTGAGACAGCACGAAAACATTCATAGGAGCGAAAGAGACAGCATGTACTCGAAGAAAATATCCCTCTGCTCGAAAAAATATCCTTGTCATACGGGTCCAAACTGCTTCGTCGTTTACACCACTGCAGTTTCAGGAATCGAATATTCCGTGCTTCGATTTTTGCCAGTTTCGACCCGTGGATTCGTCTATAGCAGCAATTTCAGTTTAAATTAAGTGCCGAAAAAATCCGTTAAAAACGGTACGGCTTGCTTGAAATATCTTTTACGGTAAATGATTTGCTTGCATGAATTTTTGCGAGAGCGAAAAGCGCCCTCTATAGGCCGAACAGCCGAAGCATGTGAGGAGGGGAGGAAAATCAAGATCCCGAAGCAAGATCCCCAAAACGGACCAGGAACAACGAAAAAGGATTCTAAACCCTTTACTGTCGACATACTTTGGTCATCGTCGTAGGAACAGAGGCGAGACCGCACATCGTGGATGAATGGAGACAGCTTTTAGCTGAAGCCCCAAAGTAAGACGGAGAGCCCCAAAGTCAGACGGAGATCGACCGGCTGAAAGGGACCTCCATAAGCCTCGGACTAAGCCCCTGGCCCCAGCTGTACACGACCTCCTAGAGCGTCGATGGCGATACGGATACCCGTACGGGTCACCGTGTCGGGGCGAGTTCTGCCGTGTCGTAATATTTTTGTTTGTATCGGGTTCGTAAAAGTTGACTACGGTTACAATCCCAGGATGGAGGAGGTTAAAGGTAATATGTGCTGTCCCTACAACGTGCCGTCCTATTTTTGTTCATCCTCGTTACCGCTGGCCAGGTAGCCAGTGATCAACGAAGATGGAAATAATTTCGCCCGTCTGCATGATCCGAATGTGATCGATGGGTACAGCACATCCGCAGCAAGGGTCAATGTTAATCGGTCGGTCAACGACGAGTACCGCGGACGATTTGGCGGACGTTTTGAAACATAAAACCCTCCACAAAAACCGATCGGTACGAGGTATCAATTTCGTAGTTTACACAGCCATTCATCAGTGCGCTATACTGTAGCGCTGATGTTGAATTACTCGAAATGAATGGTAAATGGTACGCAATTTCGGGAGTGATTTGCGACCATTGGAAGCATACGAAATAGCATGTCATCACAGCCTGGGGAGGGTCCGCATGTCTTTCGCATTTGTATATTCATCCGATCTCGGATCCATCGTCGAATGGCTGTCGGAAGATGGCCTTCCGATGAGGTTTCCTCCTGTTGCTTCATCCCCCTTCCACCCCTTTCCAATGCCTGTGAAGTAATCTGCTACATTTTAAAACTGTGTCACATTACCATAGAGCGGTCTTCCCTGAGGATTGCCGGTTGGCCATCTCTATTGCTAGGACGGTGATGCGTGGAGTTTCGCCGGCTATTCTCTCCGGGCTTTTTGCGTTTTGCGACGACACTACTGGCCTAAAATACGATGATATAATGACTCCATCGGCTTGGCACATTCAGCGCGCCGCATCGACCGACCGTTTAGCCATCCGCTTTTGGGCGTAGCGAACTCGAAAACGGGATGAACTAAGAGATTTTATTTTAAGCGGAGGGAAAGCATTTGCGACGACACGACGGTGAATCTTCTCCTTACGTGCGAACCGTTTCGTGGGATGATTACTATTCATCTATGCTAAAAAGTTATGCTGCATGCGGTGGAAGGCTTTCCACTGCGGTCGCGACCGCGCGTAGAAACCGGCCACCCTCGCGAGAGAATCGCGGACTGGCATTGGCTGGAAGGCGAAAACTGCATACGCGAGCGCCTCGTGCGCACGTTTGGCGGTTACGTCTCCGTCGTCTGCGTCGCTGGCCATAGATCGTGCTGGAGAGCATCACCGATCAGTAAAGATGCTGCTCGTGAGCAACCACTCCTCCTCCTCCTCCTCCTCCTCCTCCTCCCCTTCTACCTTCTTTTGCTCGTCACATAAGGGCGGGATGCGTATTCGTATTCAATCGGTGACGTTGAGAGCTTTTATGGTAGCCGGAATGAGCTGCTCAACTGACAGCGATACACGCTGCGTGGTAGGTGGTAGAAGCTACATTTTGATATGGGAAGAGAGCTCGTGCGACATGTGGCATCAACCGATCGCCCATTGACTGTAATCGAATCCGATCGACGCCGATCGGTATGTAACAGCGTATCATAAGGTCACTGCGCGAGTAGTGCCTCCCTTTGTGCACGCACCCTTCAATAGCGGAGGGCTTGATGTAATTTTATTTGTGTGCTCTCCTGCGCCTGGTGATCGGTTCGGGAAGGCCTCTCTAGGCTCGCGGGAAGTGGTGCTCTCAAGAACCTTAGCACCCTATTGACCTGGGGAACGACTTTCGATGATTGCTCCCCGTCGTCGTCGTCGTGGTCGTCAAAAGTATGTCGCGTGAGATGCGCAACTCCGTCTCCCGCAAAACTGGTATGCTGCGGCCCATTCCAATGATCTCTTAACGGCTGCTGCTGCTGCTGCTGAGAGCAAAGTGGAGCTGTCAATCTTCCTCCATTTTGCCAAACGATAACAACGCTTATGCGCGCGAAGAAGACCCAAATTCAAAACGCACTCCGCATGCCACGCGGCTGGCGACAATGAGAGTGGCGAAGCGACGACATTCACAAACGAAGCCCCGGCGGAGCAGGGAAACCGAGCACAAAAGCCGAGAAATCGCATTCACGCGATCGACGGCCACGAGGTTACGACGGCGGCGACGGCGAGCATTTCTAACTAATGCGTGATCTATTAACGCCATTTGCCGGTCGAGACTCGTCGGCTAGCCCAGCTAGAGATAAGCCCCGACGGCCCCACCAGGGTGGACGGCTTTCACGACCGCCGGTAACGGGGGGGGCGATAAAGTTATGTCCGTGTGGTTCCGTGGAGAGTCCTTTCGAGGCTTTAGAGATGAGCTGCCGGCCTTGGTGCGTCAAAGGGTCAACCCCCATCTATGCATATCAACTAACTGTCAGCTGCGTTCGATTTCGGACTGCAGACTGGTGAGCAGCCCTTCGATCGAGGCGCATCCCTTAACCTTGTCGGTGAGGATTAGATTCCAACCGTCGGCTAGCAACGGTCACGGTCGCAGCACCATAAACTGCCCACGCGCGAACACGTTCGTTCGTCGTCGATCAACCGGAGCGGAGTTCTGTGACAGAAAAGGGAATGATGATCAAGATCCGCGTGCGTTAGGCATTTGTCACTCGTCCCAGGATTGGGTCGGCTGCGAGGCACCGACAGACGATGAGCAGTGGCAGTGAGAATTGATTAATTCATTACTCCAGCCGATACGATACGTCTTGTTGCTTCCAATTAAGTGCCTCGACTTCGACAGTGTGAACTGTGGGAGAGAAAGGACATCGAAGTGAACGATTGAAGTTGGCAGTCGTTTGGAGCAATGGCGTCAATTTAATGAGTCACACCGATGACGCCAGTCAGCGTTGATCTAACCCCGAAAAGCCTCTCGCTGCGTGCGTTGGTGGGCTGCGATGCTGTGCTTCGACTTCGAGCTAATTATGCTCACCGTCGGTGTCGCGAATATGATCTCACGCTCACCGGCCCCGGTTTGCGAGATCATGACGATCGTTTTTGAGAATTTAATTACTTCTCGAAAGGGGTGAGTGGTAAGCAGTGCGGTGTGTCCATTCTCCGGCTGCAAATTGAAAACACGTGGCCGATTGGCGACTGCAATGCATATGTATGGAGCCATTGTTTGATAATGTTCCAGGATGTGGCATTCACACCTTCTTGTTGCTGCTGCTGCTGCTAGCCTATATAGAGCCATCAATCAATGCGCACCGATGTCCACAACCATTACCCTTGACATGCGTTCCAATTGATGTGATTTGCTCATTTCACAAATCAAAAGCCAAACCTGTAACGCCACACAGTAACTGTAACCATCGACGTCGGCCATCCTTTTCGGTTCGAGCTGGAGGGCCTTCGGTAAAGCGTGAAAAGTATGATTTGTATGTCAGTCCAGCATAGGCGAGTGAAGGAGGCACCGAAAGGGACCGGGCACATTAAAATATTTGTCACCCACTTTTGGGCCTACCACCTACCGGCGGTCCGGCACGTTTCGGTTGTTGCGCCAACAGCTTCACGCACATGAATGGGTGGCGCCTCTGCCTGAGCCAAAGGCCATCAGACTCCTTGTTTTAATAGACGTCATAAATCATGATTGGGAGCCCGCGCGCGCGTTGTATGGCGGGCTATTGTAAGGACTTCGATGATACAACCGTTCGGTGGTGCGTTGGCATGGCGCGCATTCGCAGAAGCACTGGTACGGTACGCGCTGGTGCAGTCTTTCCCCTCTGGTCTTTGTCACCGTTGCATAATCCTGCAGCCAGGGCAGCAACGGCCCGGCGACGCAATGCATCTGCACGCGTGCATATTTGATGCAAAAAATAAAACGGGGAAGCCTGGCAGAACCGATCGATCACCGTGGGCAATGTGTGGCCGATCAGACGGTCGGTCGGTCGGTCGGTCGGTCGGTTGGTCACCATCAGCCACCAGACACACTAAGCATGACACCGTCGTACCATCAAGGAAGATGAAGCCATCGATCCTGATGTGGCCAATGTTGTTGTTGTTGCTGCTGCGACTGTTGCTGTTGTTGAGAAGTGCCGTCGAAAATGATGAGCACAAGGATGATGGAGTTCTCTGCGGCAAAAAAGGCAGCTTGCCAGCAGCCTAGCATGGCCCGAATCGGGAAAGGTTACGGAGAGGAAATAAACGATCGGATAAGATAGCGCATTGTAATGAATGAGCGCCGCGCGCGACTTTACGCCGACGTGCGCAACGGAGTGGCCCACAAAAAAAAAGGTCCGCTCCAAAACAAGACCACGATCGCGCAGGTCGGCGATCGGTTGCGGGGGTTCAAGATATCTTTACAAGCCAAAGCAGGGCGGGTTCGTGGGCTTCAGCCTTGTGTCTGGTTTCCTGTGGCAGTAACAACAACACAATCGAAGGTACGATATGATAAAAGGATGTTGATGGTTCAGCTGGAGGTTAGGAGCAACTAGATCGTAAGCGTTATGCGATGACACGTCTACTGGAGAGAGAGTTTTGTGATAAAATGGAGATTATTCTCGCACCTAATAAGTTACATTTCAAGAGACAAGTTCTTGTTATGTTCCAAAATAAAATGCTTAGTGTTTCAATTATTCAAGGCAGAACTGGAGACATGCAAAATATACTTGTTAAGTAAAAATGTTGTTTAAAAATAAACTCTTGTCATCTGAGCAAAAGCGAGGCTGAAACGATTAAAAGCATAAACTGATCAATAGGATTCGTGCACGTAACGATTAGCATATATCGAACGTAACGTTTTTGTCTATTTTTATACAATCTGACTGATCCGGCTGGCGGATGGAAAAACCGAGATTCACCGCATGCAACCGAAAGATCATAGTAGCAGGAGTAGAAGAAAAGGATGGAACACCGTATGATCGGACTGATACACACTGGTAGCAACTGCACCAGGAACGATCCCTGGCCCAGGCCTAATACGTCACCGATATGCGGGCACATGCGAAAATGTTAAAACCTGACATTTCGACGATCGTCTGCGTGCGGTTCACTGTCATGAATCAGGAGCGCTGTTTTTTTGGGGGGGAAATAAATATCCAGTAGAGTGACATAGTATATGAGATCCCCGGAACGGACATTCGGTGGCCGACACCCCATGGGTCCCATTGGTGTCGTCAAGGCGACGACTACAGAAACCGAACGATTGACGACCGACAAGGCGCGTAGCATTTCTCCACTGGCGATGGTGCGATGGCTGGTGTGGCCATTTCAATGCGGTTAACCTTCTACTCATGTGCAGATGAGCTCGACCAGCAATAGATGATGCCGCTCTTTACAACAAAACGATCTCCTAATACCGCCAAAGCAGCACGGAACCCGAATATCTCGTTGTTTCGTTTGTTGCACGGGCATTGCACGCTGGTTCACTCTCACTCGGTTGGTTACTCCCACCGTCACCAAAAGTGTGCGGTTTCTGTTCGTTCGTTCGTTCGCTCGTTCGTTTCGTTAGTTCGACGCTTCGTACACTACTGCCCTAGCGTGGGGCCATGCGCCAGAAGATGCGCCCGAATCTGCGAATGCGATCGTCAAACACCGGTGTGGACGTTTTCGGCAGCAGCAGCAGCAGCAGCAACAGCAGGATCCGGCGACGTGAACCATCGCCACTGGAGGAACAACGGAGCGGAGCCCGCCAGTAGCGGTGGAGGGAGTAGTACCCATCGTCGGGCTTCGACGACGCTGAGCGGCCCTGCTCGGGTAGCTTGGTGGTCGATCCGGTAGAGTTTGCTGGCGCTCCGTTGTCTGGCGTATAAAGGTAGTCGATTGAGGAATCCTGCGCTTCATTCGTGGTCTCCTGCTGCACGACGGCACATCAGATCGGGATTCGAGATCTTCGACGGAATTAATTCTTGGTATTCCGTGTTGGGTTACGCACGTTACGTTTGTTGCTGGATGCGTTAGTTTTCTGGAAGAATTCAGCCCGTTCGTTAGTGTGCTCAGTGATACGGTGCTAAAGTGATGCTTGTGATGCGCCACAACTAGGCGTTTGGACGTTTTAAAACAGAAATTAAACGGAACTAGTGGTACTGTTTTCTGTGATAGAGTAGAGACTTTTGGAGAGTTCAAGTGCCCTTTTACCGAAGAGCTACGTGATACAAGATGGTGAGTACGAGCACGAGCCCAACGGATACACCGCATTTCCACAAGCGTTCTTAGCATTCCTGCACTAGTAGCAGCCAAACGTTCGTATTCCACTATTAAGGAAGTGCTGCTCCACTACCTCCAAGCTGGTCTATCTGTTGCGATCGGGAAGCTTGCCGTGCAACCTTTCGAATGCCCCCGCCTTCACTTTGCATAACAATGGTAGAAGATCGTTTGCTCTTTTTTTTGGGCGAAAGTGGCAAGAAAGTCTTGCGGCTGTTCACCGGCGGGGCTATAAGGTCGCGCGATCTTTGAATGTTACCGCGACCGCCAATGCTATACTTGCATTCCGTTATGCAACGGACCCGCCTTGAGCATGAGGCGGCGAGCAGGAGATCATCATTAATCGTCTGGGACTAGCCACAGCCATGACACAAGGCGCGAAGGGAAGATTCTTCGCCGATCTGCACTAAGACCGGAGTAATAATGCTCAACTGGACAGTTGTTACAGCAGCGGTTGGGGGAACGTAGCCCCTTTGAAATCGATACGCCACGGCCGCATGACACGGCTAAAGCACGGGATGTACCGTGTTCGATGGCCATCTTACGGTACGACGACTCTTGGGTTTCGGGGATGACCGATGGAGCTTTCTGGGAATGCGATTCTGTGCGGTGCTTGCTGTTACCGTTCGGTAATGATGCGTGATTGCGTGATGCATTCGGTGTGTGACGTTGTTTGACCCGTTTTGATGGGTACGGGAAGGTACGGGATGACTGGAGGACGAACACGAAGCCGACGACACTGCCATTGATAGACTCATCCTCAACTTATCGCTGCTGGACCCGGGACCTGGCCGTTTGGCGAGTGAAAGGGAAAACTGGTCTCACCCACTGGGGAGATGGATGCTGGGATGGATTGCTGGTCCCGTGGCTGAATCGAATGTGCGTGAATGACCGTGTTTGGTACGCTCCACCTTCTCTCTCTCTCTCTTTCTTTCTCTTTCCCGCCAGTAGGTGGCCGGGAAACGATTTTTCCCATTAGATCACTCCCCGAAATAGAAGAAAAGAGAAGATGGAGAAAACCACTGCGCTTGCTTAACCAATCCCCGTCAGATCGGGAGATCACTCACAGAAGGAGATCACTTCTTTCACTTCTGACCAACCGACAACATCTTGCAAAAGGCACACAATCGGGCAAGGCACGCCAGGCGTGCCCGGACGGGACTGCTCGGAACAGCTGGGTAGCGCACGCTGGTGCTTGGTTAGGAAATGCATTCCAAATTAGGGCCCCAAAAAACCGACGGTCCCACCAGCTTCTAGCTGGTGGTCTGTGGCTAGAGAGCCATAACCTCAAATCAAAAAACCACCACCAACGCCACCATAAGCGTCGGAATACATGAAATCCATGTCTCGCCTCATCAGTTTATGATTGTTCTGTCGGTTAAAGGTAAGGTGGAGGAGGAGGATGAGAAGCAGGAGAAGGCTCGCCGACAGTTCTTGCATAACTTCCCTGGCACTAGTGCACTGCGTGCGTTAGACTTTCATCTGCTGTTCGAACCTGCTGGCGGCTGCTGCTGCTGTTGCTGCTGCGTGAAGCTCTATCAGCTTGTCATCATATCAGAACGCAGCTCGCTCGCGTAATTGGAGTTCGGCGCAGTTGCAGCGCATCACCTTGAAACCGCGTGACACAGTCCGCCCGCTGTGAGCTGCTCGAACTAGAGCACCACAAACAACAGACCATAAATTGGTAATTACTAATGACAGTAGCTTCATTTTTCGGGGGAGTTGGTAGTGGGGAAGGTGATTGGTCCGGTACAAACGCTAATTTGTGGCAATAAACTGGCCACCCGGCGCCACTGGAGGGAAAGGAAAGGGGGCGAGGGGGATGGCATGAAAGGGGTAATGAGATGAGACTTTCCTAGCCATTAATCGCAATTCGGTTTCAATTCTTGAATTAAACGTTGTTTTTGCCATCCACCTTCCTCTCGTTCGCCTACGCGACCTCCGTCACCGTTGGAACAATCGCGGACCATCGCAAATCGCGCCATCGGTGACGCAATAGGCCCGGCCATCCGTCCGCCCGGGAGGGAATTGATTTGGCCACAAAACAGATGACCGACTTTCTCGCAATCTCGACCGGTATGGGGACGGACCGTTCGGCAAAGGTCAAACTGAATCCATTGCCACCGGAGGGATGGCTACCGGGCTTCCCGGGAGTTCATCAGTCATCAAGGTTAGCCGTGCAAAGGAAATGGGCTGCTCTATAGCTGGAGGGCTGGCACTGGTAGAACGCATCCGTAGGACTGTAGGTATCTGCCCGGCATCTCTGTTGTTGTGGGACTCTGACTTCGGATGTATTTGGAGGCCATACATTACACAACGTCTGGTGGCCATAGAAGTACGGTACCATTCGTTTACCACTTCCACCGGGAGGCCACCGGGGGCCTCTTGAGAGACTAAAGATGCGCCACTTGATGTTTTTTACTTTCACCGGGAAACGGCCCGCGGTGGTCCCATCCATTGCAACTCGTCTCCCATCGTCACCAGATCGATAGTGTGGATTCGCGTGCCGGCAGTCTATTTTCGGATGAGGCTCTACTAACCAGCATACAGCAGGCACTAGGCACCACTCGGTAGAAGCACACTGTCGCGATGTCACTTCTTGCAGGTTCGTGGCCCATACCGTGGCCACTTTTTTGCACATCGCGAACTACCGCAGCGCGCTCTCTCTCTCTCTCCCTCTCGGTCACCTTCACCGGCGATTGCGCGCGATTGTGGTCGCGTCACCGTGGGCTGATATAATGGGTTTGATTCGGTCGGCCACTCATCAGACACCTATGCATATGTCCCGCGTGCGTCCTGATTGGAGTCTCTGCGTGTTGATTTGAACATTCGTGACGTGGTGGACTGGTCCCCGGTATTTGGACCGCAGGCGACCATTCGATCTTCAAAGTTCATCGCGGTAACGGTATGATGGTTACTGTGTCGAGTGTGTGTGTTTACTTTTGCATAACTTCTGATGCTCGATCTCGATGCGCATCCCGTTTGGATCGCAGACACGGGCCAGGGTTTGCTAATTGTGGTGAAAGGAACAGTGGCATCACTGTTTGGGACATGCATGTTTGTTCGCTGGATCGAGATGAAATGAAAGCGAGGCACATCGAGGTGATCGAGCAGAGGATTCTCACGGAGGAACGAACAAGGGAGTGCAGTGCAGAGGTCAACGGCTAGAAGATCGGGTTCTCATCCCAAGCGTGCTCCAAAGGTTTTTGATTTGAAAATCCTTCTATAGCTTTTTTGTTCGTTTTTTTTTCTTTTCGTTTTGATTTTCCAGACGTGGAAGCTTCTCATATTGGTCGCATGCCTGACAGCGAGCGGTCTCGCAAGGCCGGACGTATCGCATCTCTTCAAGAAGACCGGCGCTGCCAGTGGTGGTGACAAGCAAAAACGGCAAAACATCATCGAAGCATCGGTCGCAGTCAGTGGGGGGAATGGATCGGTAGCGGCGGCTGAGATTAGATCGAATGATGCAGCAATAGTCGAAGGTCCGGCCGTGCGAATCATGCTGTTCCCGCTGGAGGACAATCAACCGTCACCGTTCCGTCGGTTGGAGGATCGCACGGGCTACAACTACGATAAACCGGACGCTCCGCTCGATGTGCATCCCGACTCGAATCTGGTAAGTCCCGTATCGACCCAGGCCCCGGAGTATCTACCGCCAGAGGGAGGCGACGAGACGGTGAACCTCGTTGATATACTGCTGCCGAGCAAACCATCGACAACCACGACGACAACGACGACGACAACACCCGGAACAACATCCCGTACGACCAGCACTACGACCCCGGTTCCGACAACAACCACCACCACGACAACAACTACTACTACTACGACTAGTGCACCTTACACCACCAATGGGATCGCGAGTACACCACAAGAATTCGACGGTGAGGAGGGTTACGGTTACAAGAAGCCCGAGATCATGCTGCCAACGAACATCAACGAGGTGATTGGGGAGGCGAGCGATATCAATCAGCTGGCGACCACGACGGAACCAACCACCACGACCACAACGCCCCGAGCATCGCTCGAGTATCTGCCCCCCAAACCCAAACCGGACCTCGATGCACCGAAAGGTCCTAGTACCGTCGAACCGTTCCCGGAGACGACCACGACCACGGGTCAACCTCAAACGCAATCCCCGACCACGGTGACGACTTCGACGTATGTCTTCCCGACCGAAACGCAGTACACGAAAGTGCCGGAAGTGCCATCGGTCTACCCGGATGCCTCCGGTTCCGTGTCGACCGTGGTACGACCACAGCCAACCACGGAAGTCCCATCGACATCGGCACCGGAGTATCTACCACCGGACGACGAGGCTGGCGCTGGCTTCCAGATAATCGTGCGCACCGGAACGGATGATGCGGAGGAAGCAAGTGATGCAGGTACCACCACCACCGTCGTCGCTACGACCGTTGCTCAATTCGCTGAGCCCAGCACCACCACCACCACCGTCGCCGGGCCTGCCTTCTCGCCAGAAATTGATAGTCTTGTGAGAGAGACTTCCACGGTACAACAGCAGGAACTGGAGCCAACGATCACGACCACCACCACAACGACAACGACGACAGCGGAGGAACCAGCACCCACAACGGTGGCAGCTGCGACTCCCGCTCCCAACTACAGCACAACCGTGATAATACAGGAGACACCACAGGAAGACACTTCGTCGATGGTTTCGCTGATCAACCAGCTTCAGGAGATGCTCCAGATTGCGGCCCAAGCGGAAGGTTTCGCACCGGGGGTGCGCTTCAATGAAGAGGAAGAGACAGCGACAAGTACAACCGGAGCGCCTTCCACGAGCTACACGACCACTTCGACTGTGACAACGGTACAGCCTACCCCGGCCATTACGGAACCATCATCAACGGAAGCACCGACGTCGGAATCGGAACCCACCGAAAACCCATCGGCACCACCCCTAGAAGCAAGAATATCACCAGACGAACCGTCGGGACCGTCACTGATCGATCTGATTTCCCCCGCAATCACTACGATGCTCGGTGTGACGACGGCAAACGATACGATCACGACCTATCGGCCACAGGCCAGCAGCCAAATGACGACGATCGCACCGCAGGAATCGAATGCCGATGAGACGGAGGTGCAACCAAGGATAGCGGATCCGAACGATGAAGGGTACAACTACCAGATGCCGGACAATAGCTTCGCCGTACCGACGGTTGCACCATCGCACACGCTCGAAGCCGATGGCTATCACTACAAAGTTCCTTCAGTGCCGTTCCCGTAGACACGTGTGTGTGTGTGCGCGTGTGGCGTGCGACGACGACGACGACGACGACCGGAGGCGGCCAACCACCACCATCTTCAGTATCAGGAGTACTTGTTTGCAATAAGGAGGCTAAGTACCCATTTTCATTCCGTCTCCCATTGGCCCATGGGCCATCCGTTATTCAATTTTAAGGCAAAACACACACATGCACACACACATCATAAACACATTTCATCCGATCGCGCACCACGACGCCATATTCCAAATTAGCTGAGGTAGGTCTAGGGAGCGAGATCACGTCCATTGAGTCGACATGCCGTGTCGCTGAATCATTGGCGGCCGTCTGCCAGCCACGGGATGGTTGATTCCTTGGTCCATATGTAACATTAAAAACGAATCTCTTCACATCCAAAAAAACATCTCATCGGAGCACGTCGGTGAGTGAGCGATCGATGGTCACACACAACAGTTGTGGCCACAAGCCAAGCGTTGTTTCTTAATTCAATCCGGACACTTGGATCTCGTTGCACTTGAGCCGCAATAATCGTAGAGTGCTGCTGCCCAAGTGGCCGGCGATTCGGAGTGGAGGCTGCTAGACTACTAGATCGCTGGATCGCTTTTGCAGCGCGGCAGTTATTTTGCAGTTGCAGCCTCGCCTTCTCGAAGCCACGCGAATCAGATCGACGACGACGATGAGGACGATGGTCTGCACCTCATTCATCATTTTACGCGCCCGTTTAATGATTTATTATCCGGCGCATAATAACCCAATCCGACCCAGTTCCGATTGTCTGACAGTGTCCAGCAAATCCAGCAAAACGGCCTCGGCTTTTTCGGCTGCATGATGCAACCGGCCAGGCGACCTCAAATGCGGCCCCCCAACACAGACACACACACACAATAAGCGAAGGTTTTTGCTATTTATTTGGACCCCCCTGCTTCCAAAATGTCTTATTCTCGTTTCATTTGCGTCTCGCGCGCGCCAGAGCGCCAGCGCAAGCGCAGCATAAACATTGCGCACCGCAGAATGGTCTTATCAAAACATGCTGCCTGTTGCCGTTGCTGCAGCCTCCAGAGACCGCCGCCGACGACCTATGCGATCGACTTTGATCGCACCGCGTGGCACAAGACCACGCGGCCCGGTTGCGGTAATGATTTTGTGGGGCCGTGAAGCATGTTTTGACTTGGCAGGCGCGCGTACACTCGGCCTCGCCCTCGCCCTCGCCTTCGATGCGAATCCAGCCCAATTAAGTCCAAGCATTCCCCAGCCGCAGAGGTTATGTCTTCTTCATCTTCTTTTTTTTCTTCCACCATCATCGAACGAATGGAACGGAATTCAAATGCCCTCGAGAGAGAGAGAGGGCGGCGCATCAGCATCTCACGCCGCCACCACCACCACATTATGCTGCTCTATGCGGCCATTGTACCGAAATCGGGCGCGAGCGAGTTTAGCTCCAGCATCGCACCGCACCACGCCACAACCACCACCGGACCGCAATGCATTCCCGGGGGCAGATAATAAAACGAGAAAAATGACCGATTTCCACACACACACACACAGCTTCGCGGGGCCGTTTGCCGATTTGGGCCGAATCATCGGGCGCACAGAGACGACCCAGTTAGTTAGGGCTGATGCTGATGTCTGTTGATGTTGCTGCTGCTGCTGCTGCTGCAACCATCGAGCAACCAACCCAACAGACCGTGCCTCATCCACGCGAACGCGGATTTCCTAATTGCTGGTAACCGAAACCGTTCAACGAGACTCCCCGCTGCCCTGCCCTGCCCTGATAGAGCTGTTTCGAGGGGGTCCGGGGTCTGTGGCGTTTAGATTAGATATTCCATTCATACTTCCAGCTGCTGCTGCCGCTCGCTGTGCTATGGAAAGCGAGTATGATCGCTAGTCGTGGTGGTGGAGGCTGCATTTTGAGGTAGAGAATGAAGGGTTTTGCAAAACACGCAGCAAACCATACCGCAGCTCGTGATAACCGACGTGATGCCAGGCCAGGTGCCAGCAGATGCCAGAGCTACGCTCCACTGTTGCTTTGGCACGCGACCCCCCAAACTTTTATGCGGCTCCCATGATCGATGTTGATTGGTGGTGGTTAGGATGAGAGCGACTCTAACGTTGCTTCACTCTTCTTCTTCTTCTCTTTTCTTGTGAGGCACGCAAAGGCACGTTCCACCCCCCCCCTTTGGTGGCCAGTTTCATTTATCTCAATTATCGGGAAAACAGCCACTGCCCGTGAAGCCGCGCTCCTTCGGCGGGATCCAGGTACAGGTCCGGTTTCGGTGGAATTGGAATCGTTTAAGGCACGCACATCATCGTCGCCCGTCGTCGTCAAGTGCGAGCGTACGAGCGCAATTTGTGGTTTCATTTTCAATTACCCGCCCCCTTGGGTGCGAAGATGGATAACGTTTTAACGCATCATCGATCCCGGGTATTGGAGTCGTTGCATGACGTTTTGCACAAACCTTCGGTGGCTGCATCTTCGATGTGCGTTATGCAAGGTGTGTCGGAGGAAGGGGGAAGGCCAATCGGTTTGCAGCATTATTCAGTCAGAACTGGATATCTTTTGACTTTTTCGGTTTTGTTTTTATCGGCTGCGATGGCTGCACCGAGAATCGTTGCCAGATCGCGATGTGCTCCACGTCAAGTACCCCTCTCTTTCTTTTCTCTCTCTCTCTCTCTTTCTTCGCTCGTAAACCTTCCAAACGAAGCACTAGCCAGGCAAATATCCTGCATCAGCTGATCACCTTCCTGACTTTCGAAACAAACGATACTCCACTCCACTAGCACCTAACACTTCATCTACACGGGCGCGAGAAAGCTGAAAATGAGATGAGAATGAAAAAGTTGAGAATGTCAAATCCCATACAAATGGAAATGTAAAGATACAAGTAGGCTGTCACAAATGTATGGGATTTGACATTCTCGCCTTTTTCATTCTCATCTCATTTTCAGCTTTCTCGCGCTCGTGTAGAGAGTCGGTAAGATTGTGACATTTTCAATAAGCAAAACAAAAATGCCCCCCCAACCATGGCCAACTCGAAACGAGCAGAGAAGCCGCAGGCGATTAGGCGTATGACAAGGAGTTACTAAGATTGATAAATAACCTATGTGGTTACTGTTGTTGTTGTTGTTGTTGTTCGGGGCAAAATTGAAATCTGCGGTAGCATAAAGCAGGCTGACGCCGTTGTGTTGTGTGTGGCGTGTTCAGACAGATCACTTCTGGTACGGACAGGCAAGTACTCCATCCCTACCCTTACCCAGCCACTGCCACTGCCACAGCGCTGGCGTGGCGTCTTTTAAGTATTTATTGATTAAGTTGTTGATGTTGATGGTCGATTGCGAAGCGATCGAGGCATCGAGGATCGAGGATCGTGTGTGTTTGCGAGGTGTCTCCCGTGCGGTATCGTTTGGTACCCGGTGGCGTGACCGTGTTAACCTGCGCACCTGCACACATGAGCAAATAGACAGATCGGTGGAGAGAAGGAGGATGCGATGTAATTATGAAGTTAACCAACGAGTGAGCCTTAGCGACGAAGCATTATAATCATCTTGAGTACACCAGGCTCAGGAGCCAGCCAGGGTTGATGGGATGGCTCGGTAGGTCAACACTCAACCAGGTTCCCTCTCTTTCCCCTGGAGCTGTATCAAGTGGGGCTCCATCCCCCTCGTTTTACCGCAAACCCACGAAGAATGTATTATTGTTGTACTCGAGCGAAGAGCGAGATATGTAGTTAAACGTGATTATTTAAATGTCAATAAAGCGAAATAAACATCCTAAAAACCAACCGATCTCTACCGGGAATGTGAAAGAACAGCGTCGGCGATGAAGCGGTAGTGTCGCCTCGGTTGGCTGCTGCCCCCTTGCCCCCCTCGGCCTGGCTGCTGTTTACACGATCGTGCACAAATTTCCCCGTATTACATCATCAGCCCTCTCTCCCCCCACCCTGGTTGTTGGAGTCTTCCTCATCGATAGATGGCAGATGGTCACACATCACGGAACGCGGGTAGCCCGCGGTATCAGTTGCAGTAGCATCATCTCGAGCCACGAGCGAAAAACGCTTCATCGCCCGGCGCCAACCACCGAAGGCGAAGTGTTAAATCGGAATCTTTACTCCTTTCACGGGGTGAACCCGGGACGTGAGCACAATCGCGGTCGAGCGCCCGGACCCGGTGGCAATTCCCTCGTTTCTGGACTGTTCGGTGGGGAATAGTGATCCGAAGCGGTGGGTTGCGCACTGTGTCTGCCTGATTGGGACCCCGTCGCTTGTTCGCTGTTCGTTTGCTGCAATCTTGATTTCCAAAGCGGCGATCTTGAGATCGCCAACCAGCCAGCCAGCCAGCAAGCAAGTCATTGTTTGTCTCCAATTACCGTCGTCCGGGAATGGGGGAAAGTATGGAAAATATGTCACGTTTGTATCGTTTATTTTTTTCGGGGGGTGAGGTGGAAAAATCTTGCACCAATCGAGCACACGGTGGCGGTAACAATCGCCCGGGAATGGATTGCTGGTCTAATCGGTTTGGTTGAATGCAGCTTCGGGCCTTGGGGACCCGGGCACCCGGGAACGATTCCGGGCATGATAAATACCAACCGAGGACGGATTGCTGACGCGGATCGGTCGGTGTTCGATCGTTCTCAGCGCCTTCATGTGGCGCGTTTTTGAATTATGAGACGAACGGCTAAACGGTGGAGACGGCTGGGAAAACCCCTTTGCTCAGGATGTGCATCGGTAATTGGTCTTTTGCCCAAAAACGGGCAGCTGCATGATTGAAGGGGGGTAGGTACTTGGAGGTCCGTCGAGACGAACACGTAACGATGGCCACTTACAATACCCTAATTAGGTGGCCACCAGGCATTGGCATAGATTGATTAGCTGAGATTAATGAGAATCATCCTCTTTTCGGTGGATGTCCCGAAAAATCTGCCACGATCGATGCGACGGCACCGCACTAGGAGTCCGGCCATAAGTGGTCTTAACTGAACGGTGAAGATCTTTGGCAGCGGCGTCGGTGGCGCACGGTGAAGCAATCGCCGTCCGTCCGACAGTTGATGATGAATTGGAATGTAGGTATCTTCCGAAAGTACGCGCAGCGTCGCGTAACATCCACTGGCGGTGCTTATGTTGCGGTTTGCTGCAGCGCTAGGGCGCCAAATTAGTCGAAGGCCACGGGATTGAGGGCGTTATGGAGGGCTGCCGGGCGACCTGCGATGAGCGGCGCGCCAGAGGTTAGAGGTCCACATAATGAGCTACGTGCCGGTGCA
>NC_064875.1:54147041-54182041 GCF_943734745.1 Anopheles darlingi
GTTTAAAACCGCGATCGTTTCATCCCAAATCACATCACTCTATGCTCATGCTACTCTAAACGCTGTCAGCGATCAAAGCGTTATCACACTTGGATTCCAAATCGTTTAAATAATTCCCTTTTGAAATCTTTCTGCAATTAAAAAGCGCTTTTCCGCGGGTTAATGTGCTCACGAATTTCCATGTTTTAAGGTGGACAACGTTCGACAACTTCCGTTGTTTCTTTTTGCATCAATTCCTGTTCCCCGGCAGGACGGTTGGCACGCACAATCGTTGACCAGGCTTTCCCCGCTTGCGCAGGAAGTGACGCAGGCTACAGCGGCCAGGCGAGGAGGGTCATTAAAATTCATGTTGAGGCCATCACGCGCACACAACACGCATGCCTTTCCTGGTTGTTAATGTACAATCTTCCTCTTCAGCTCGAAACCAAAGAAAAAGTTCATCCGTTTCGTGGCTCGAAGCATGAACCGACCGAACCGACCGCCGCGATGCGGATGCCAATGGCCTGGAAAGGTGAATAAACTCCACCCAACATAACCTACATTCCCTGTCGGTGAACCGACCAACCAACGTTGACCCAATTTAGCGCTGGCGCAGCCGATGCTGCCGATGTACCGGTGCAAGCGTGACGATCGCTTTGTGCCTTTGTGTGTGTGTGTGTCTGTGTACAGCCAAGGTGTTCTTGAAAGTGAGACCTTCCGATGGAAGGTTCAGCTGCAGTCCCCCCCCCCCCCCCCACCCCAGCTGCCAATGACGGTCAATGTCTGTTTTGTCTGTTCTCTCTTTGCTGCACTTTTCCGCAACGAGAGCAATGCACTCGCGTGGCAGCATCGGGCCCTCGATCCGTCTGCTCTTTCACGAATTCCCTTTCAACCCTTTCGAGATGCATCAGTGGAACCGGTTCCAGGCGCTGTTCTTCGCGGAAGAGACATTCTCAAGAGGGAAAAGCTGGGAAGGGCGAAAAAAAGGGAAAATATCTTCAACCACCGGTAGGTCGCAGGGAATTTGAATTTATTCCCGTTGGTATCTTTTGATCCGCGCAGTATGCTGTTGGTGCACATCGAGATGAAATTGCACTCGACCTGGTCGACCGGCCGCTCGCTCGACGGAAAAGAGAAAGTTTTCCATCGTGCCAACGGTTTCCAAACCCATCTTCTCTTCGAGTTCTCTCCGGTCATCGTCGGCGTCGTGTCGATCGCGAACGCGTCTGCAGAGTTCCAGGTCCCGGGTGGTGCTCGATCCGAATCCGTACCGCTCCATATGAATAGTAGGAGGCATCTGCAGACTCTCTACCCGTGATCCCGTTCGAGACGTTTTCTGGGTTTTTGGGAAGCGTTTTTACCGAACTGGAGGCGAAGAGGTTGGTAAATTTGGATTTCGGGGGTTTTTATTTTCCACTGGAATGGGGTCGCGCACTGTTTGATTTGATCGCACAAAGCAACCAACGAAGCGAAAATGATATTTAAGGCACAAAAGAGAGGCGAAGGAAATCGACGCATTGAAGTTTGTTGGAAAATGGATGATGGTAACGGTCGGCGTAATGCCATTTGAATTTGGATTTCCCGGTTGTTGGTGGAAAGCGAACAGAGCGTGCGAGATGGGAATCGATCTTCGGTTAAAGAGTCACGGACACAGTGTGCTCCACCTTTGGTTATCAACAAACATCCCTCATCTGCTAACAGAACGAACGGAACGTCACACCGGAAAGGTACACACACCACACCCAGAGAGAACCCGGGATATGCTGTCGTGCTTGGCACCAAGCGTGAAGCTAAAGTTGTCTTTGCATCACCTTTTCGTATTTGCGCCACCATTGCCCTTCAATGTGACGGCTATTTGCATAGCCGTTGGTTGTGTTAACTTGGCCAGAGACTTCTCTTATTAGCACACGCCCTCCTGGACGCCTGTAACCCGATCAATGGACAATCGCGCAGGTGTGTTGTCCGGGATTCCCCCGTCCCTAAACCGTGGCCGAGATCCGGTTTTTACGTTTCGGGATCTTCGATTTCGGGCACCATTCATCGCTGGAGCGCGTTCCAGACCTCAAAGCCACGTCCATCAGTGTCAACGGGAACTTACTGTTTGCGTCAGTTCTGCAACTAATCCGTGTTTTCGATCCCGGAGTCCCTGTCGTGGGGATTTTTGCGTGGAGGTGATGTTCTGGAGTTGTTCGTTTTTCGAGCTGGACCAACGGAGCTGCGCTATGTTCCCGGATAACGATGGTCCGTAGGAAAGGAAGGATACGAAGCGATACGAGGGGTAGGTTTTCAAGCACGGGAAACACACTCACAGCACAGATTTCGAATTCGAATTCAAATACCGATCAGGATCGAAAACGCAGCCAAACAACGGGAACGAACGATGACCGAGGGGGAAATAATTTCAATCCAACACCAAATGGTTTAAGGGGAGGAAACACGGGCTCCGGATCCGGCGTTCTGGTGCCACCAAACAGCGAGAGACACACTTCCGAATTCCGAGACGGATCAGCGCAGACTAGCGCCGAGTGGTGCGGTTCGTGCGTGAGCAACTTGGCAACCCCGGACTCGTAGCAGCGGCCTTTTCAAATGGGGAGGAAAGGGGAGGCCCGATACCACAAAGCTCCACGTTCGCAACCAAAAGAGCGGCAGCGAAAGCAACCACCAACACCATCAAAGCAGCCAACGACGACAACGACGACGACGACGGCGCTGAGGAGCAACGGACACCGAGAGCCAAACCAACACATACACTTCGCAGCCGCCAGCGTGTTCGAGGTGGGAAAGCAGCGTCGAGCGGATGGTGGTGATGGTCAAAGGGTTTCCCGGCGGGGGTTGTCTGTGGCCGCTAGTGGTAGCGGTAGCGGCTGAACTTTCGCTCAAACCGTTCCACTGTTGCGTAGGCCGTATGGGGCCGAGGGGCAATTAAGCACTTGCTGGTGGTGTGTTGTAAGAAAACGATTCCTTTTTTTTTTGTTTTTTAATATTTTACCATCATTTCACTTGTACTTTTTTGAGGTTAGAGCTTGTCGGTCGGTCTTGCAAAGTGCGAGTCGCGGCGACGGCGACAACAAAACACAATGCGAACGAACCAAAGCGAGTTCGTCGCTTGACTCATCGTTGATGTCTTTTGTATGGTAGGTAATTTAAGGCAGTTTCGCCATTTCTTTAGCAAAAAATCAAACAATTAACCACTTTTGTACACCAATTTTGTTCGCGGTGAGTATGAATCATCAGTTTTCCTTTCGAATGAGCAGACAAGCAGAGGAACTTCGTGTTGAGCTCCTTTCTGTTTACTTGCACGAATCATTCGGAGCGAATCGTTTCACAAGATCACGGTAAAGGTTAAAGACCTTAACCTAAATTGGGCTCACTCAGGAAGTTGGCCGGAACGGTTGTCTGAGGCGTACGGTAAATCAATGCGCCCACCTTCCCGCATCTTCGGTACTCAACTCTTCAAGTGATTGAACTCTCCGACGTTGGGGGGGAAAATGCTCTGGATGGGAAGCAGAAACCGGTCCGGAGAATCTCTCACACCCGGGTCACGGTACACCGGTGCAGAGCCGGGCCGGTGTGGTTGGTTGCCGGTCACAAACCAACCAACCGCCATGAGGATGAACGGCGAAAGTTTTGGTTTCTGCCACGCTCTGACGCTCCCCACGGCGCGCAAGAGAGGAGCATCGGGAACCCTTCGCCTACGGAAAATGAGTACCTTGGGTGCGTGGTTTGTGCGTGCAGAAATCGAAAGGGAACGTCCGGAGCGAGTATAATTGAACGCCGTGGTGTGCGTGAGTGAGTGAGGGATTGAAATTTCTTCGCGGGTACTGCAGTGTGCGCAGGGTGTACAGTTTCACTTTCATTTTGTCTTAAGGGCTCCGGTTGTCGTTCCGCAAGCTGATCCTCTCACTTTCGAACTGAGATCTCTCGATCACGCCTCCGTGTGCTCCGGGGGGCTTTTTGCAGGGAAATGGCGGGAGATTTTGTTGGCGGAGTAGAAAATGACACAGGAAAAACAATTACCCAGAGCAGTATGATGCGGTTCGTGTTTGGTTATTACTGGCTAGCTCATGAACATAAGGACAGTTTCATTAGTAATTACGTGATCCTGAACGAAGCGATTAGATTATCAACTGAACCGTGCCGGGTAAAAAGCCAAACCAGACAGATATGACGTTCATTTTTAATAAAAAAAAAGCGAACATGATGAGAACATTATAGGGGGAAAAAAGGAGAAGAGCAATCAACTAATTACGCTGGGTATATGGTGACGTTAACTGTTTTGCCTCAACTCTTTCGCTTCATAATCAAATCCTTGTCCTCGCCGATGCTGATGAGCTTGTGTAAGCAGCTCGTAAGTACGCTCTTGAAACCGCTTGTAATCCTTCTCACTAATCGAAATACAGGTTATTGTTCTAAAAGAGTCTTCTTGCTCTTGCACAGCAGACCCTTTACGACGCTTTCCGGAAGGACTTTAATTTCTAAATGGTTAGTTGAACAATGTTTTCAAAAGAGTAGAAGAAAAATCTTACTTGCACTTAAATTATAACCTCTATCTAATATATAACATACCGATTTAATGTGCTTACAGTCTGATGATCGGGATAAGAACAAAATTAACGAACATGAATGTGAGTGAGATACGACACGTGTCGAGTTCACCACATAGAATATGCCTTACCGAGTCTCTACACGGGCGCGAGAAAGCTGAAAATGAAAAAGTTGAGAATGTCAAATCCCATACAAATGGAAATGTAAACATACAAGTAGGCTGTCACAAATGTATGGGATTTGACATTCTCGCCTTTTTCATTCTCATCTCATTTTCAGCTTTCTCGCGCCCGTGTAGAGACTCGGTTAGCGAGTAATAATATTTGATTATTCTTAGCTCTTTAGCAAATCAAAACTATGATGGTTATATGTATCCCAGGATAGTTGACTCAAAGCAGATCCAGTTGTTTGAACTGCAGGCCGGAGCTATGATATCTTCTAGGTATAACCAACTAATAATTCAATCGTTTTCTACTCCAGAATCAAATTGTAAATGTGATGAGGCTAAAAAAAACCAGGCGGTTAAAAATGAAAAAAAAAGTTGACCAAAATTCACGCGCCGAACACATTGTGAATTCTTTCGAGCAGTTTTAACCGTGCTTCCACACGAGACATGTTTGCACCGCGGTAGCTTAAGCTCAAGCTGGCATCTTTCGGAGAGCTTTATGTTTGGCGTCGAGAAACGAATCTGAAAGAGTTGTCGTTTTCTATTTTGTATGGGATGACATCACAGCGAAGCGTCGCGAAAAGTAGCGAAACGTCGCGAGAAGCGGAAAAACCCGTGAAGATAAAGCTCTCAGAATGCATGATGCATTTGCAGATAAATGGATTAAACACAGTCACAAACAACAAAGTAACAAAGATGTTAAAAAAAAAATTACATTTTTGTTCAACATTTTTTAAACAACTTTTTTCAAAGCATGAACACGTTTTATGAACATTCCCTAGGGTAACTCGCAACTGAGAGGGAAATAAAGCTTTCAAACGTTGAAAAAGATTTGTGTAGCAGTTTTTATACTACGAGGGATATTGACATTGAACCTGTTAGTTTTTACAAGATCGCTTACACGTTGCAAGATTCACAGATCTACAGTGACCGGCATAAGTAAAAGCCCACCCCTTGATTTTTGTAGATTTTTGACTATAAATCCTACATTTTCTATCGTATCCGGCAAGTGTTGTGGTTTTCTTGTAGGTTTAACATTCTTCTTTCAGTTTCACTAGCTTTCATCTTGATTGGATTGATAACAAATTTTTGATAAATGTTTAAATGAGAGATGGTCGATCACAGATGTGACAAAAGTAAAAGCCCACTTTACAATAAATATTATTGTGACTCTAATAAAGCCCCCTGGTAACTATATCTTTGTAAGGCCTTTAGTTTACATCTGTTTTAAAGTTTTAGGCCTCCCCCCCCTCCCATTATTGTTTACAGTAATTTAATCCATTAATCGTAGTAGTTCCAGTAGTAAGTCGATTGCGCACGGGTTTTCGCTAAAGAAATGGGTGTATGGGAGGAAAAAAAATCGTTGCATGCCTGAAATCTTCTTATGCAGCATTGATTCAATCATGTGTCTCAACAGATATAAGCAGAAAAAATATTATTAGTAGGGGACACCTTTATGCCATCATGACTAATCACCAATGTTCATCAAAACAGCAAATGAGATTTTAAAACGGATGTTCTGGGAAGACGAATGATCGAAGAAATGATAAAAGCCATTCCGGAGATTAGGAAATCGTTTGAATTAACTATCTGTTCCATCATGAACACCCTGTCGCTGTCTATTTTGGAGCAAACTATGCCACATTAGATTAGCTCTACATGAGTACAAGAGTGCGTATGCAAAAAGTCTTCCATTTATAAGCCAAAAATATGGTTAAACGTTTGAATTTCACTCGGAAATGTGTAACCAAGTTAAAAGAAGGACAGAGCAATGTTCTATAGTCTGACGAATCTTAAATGGAAACATTTAATATAAA
Source organism: Anopheles darlingi (assembly GCF_943734745.1). Classification (NCBI taxonomy): domain Eukaryota; kingdom Metazoa; phylum Arthropoda; class Insecta; order Diptera; family Culicidae; genus Anopheles; species Anopheles darlingi. The sequence goes on from NC_064875.1 coordinate 54,153,549, forward strand.
CTATCACGAAAGAGATTGGCGGAAAATAAACCATGGTTTGGAAGAACGTAATGTGCCGGTCATAATCAAGGATGGAGGTGGTAGTATGAAGTTACGGGTTGGATTTTCCATAGCTCTTGTGGACAATGTAAAGAAAATGATGGTATTATGGGTTGCGAAAATTATGTTGACACCCTAAATAAATATTTGATGGACTCAGTACGAATAAGCCCATTTAAAAGCACTTTTCTTATGCAACAGGGCAGTGATCCCAAACATACTGCTAAAATAACTAATATTTTTTAATGTTCCCGCGTCACTCCCCTTCTCAAATGGCCTTCTCAAACCCCAGATTTTTAACGGATCAAGAATTTGTGGGAAATTTTAGATAAAAATTCCATTAAGAATTATGTTATTATCAAAACAATTATTTTTTTGGAAGTTATTCAACAAGTTTGAACCTCAATACACCCTGAAATCGTGTAGACGGCATGCCAAAACACCTGTAACTTAAAATCCGAGCTAAGGATGGACCATATTCATTGTTAGGGAAATTTCATTGTAGGTGGGCTTTTACTTTTGTCACATCTGTGATCGACCATCTCTCATTTAAACATTTATCAAAAATTTGTTATCGATCCAATCGAGATGAAAGCTAGTGAAACTAAAAGAGGAATGTTAAACCTTCAAGAAAATCACAGCACTTGCCGTTTACGATAGCAAATATAGGATTTACAATCGAAAATCTACAAAAATCAAGGGGTGGGCTTTTACTTATGCCGGTCACTGTAATGATTACACTCTTTTTTTATCGTTTTGCTAATAAATGAATCGTTAACTCCACAATTCGTCGAGGATTTATTTAATCGCTTGTTTTATTGCAAATGTTGGAATAACAAATCGATTTTTATCATACACTGTATTATGGTGTAGCATGTTACCTACTGTCGACCACATAGTGTCATCCTTATTCGAACGTTTCCCCGTATGGTTAAGGGAATATGGTTTAATCATCATCGGATTGCATGATGACCTCTTTGTTGTGACAAATCAGATGCATTTAGCATTGCAAAAAAACAAGTTTTTAGCGTCGTATTCAAATGACCATTTTGTGTATTTATGCTTCCCCAAAATGTACTGCAATCAATCTGAGAGAAGCCGATAATATTACGAGGCGAAGCCATTTATAGGCCGGTTTCCGTCATTCATCATTTGTCTGGAATATCGGCATCGTGCTAAGCCCTCTCCGCAGCATCCTTCGGTTTGCCATCCAGATGGATTACCATTACAAGATACCAATATTGGAATAAGAAAAATTATCAGGTCAATTTGTTTGCCAAGAAAATGTTAAAATGAAGAGAAAAAGCGGATGCATTAAACGCAATAATAAAAATAATTCCTATAAAATTTATATTTAAACTATGATACGATATTTATATACTTAATTTTGCTTTATTTAGTAGTAGTCGCGAGCATGCTATATTTCCGATGTTAGCCATGCTGATCATGATGATCTACTCACTAGATGCGATCTCCTGAGCGATCTTTTTAAGCCACCGCTTCGATGGTGGATTTTTTTGCAACAGATTTAGGTTGAGGTAAGGCTAATGACCAGCTCAGTCGGCCGGCCAGCCCTCCCATTAGAATTAGCGCGCTGCGCCAGTTAAGACCAGCGAGCGTTGCGCTCTCCACTCGACGCCCAGAACACTGGCGCTTGCTCGCGTGCATAGGTCGTACCAAAAGGTTAGTGAAGCGAGCGTGGTGTGTGAACTGAGTAACCCCAATCCGGCACCGGCTCGAGCACGGCCATGGCTCGGAAAACCTGGCGAGATCGCGAGAACCGGTTGGTCGACTTTTCTCCTACGGTACGCTGGTGCGTGCCACTGCGCACCACGCTGGGCAGTCAGGGTGGACACGTTTTCACCCTTTTTTGGTGCCGGACCCCCGGCAAGTGGACGCTGGATTACGGATCGGATCGGATCGGATCGGAGTGTTTTCGGTGATTTAGATGGAAAGAGAGATTGTTGCGATCGAGCGTTTAATCCGGCGATCGCTATTTGATTGACTTCGGACCTTGTGCTGCGGGTGGTCTAAGGTTATACCATGCCACCAAGCCACCTCACGGAAGCTGCTGACCTTCTGCTGACGAGCGATAGTGGCATAGTGGAGGTTTGATGGTGGTGGTGATGCTGATCAGTATTCCTGCAAATGGCTACTCAATGAATGAAGCAGCTCGTGTGTGCCAAGTGTCGTTGGCTGGGTTAGCAATCAGGAAGTTAGCAAACCAAAAAGGGGTTATCGCCGCGGTCGTAGGCATGAGGAAGAGAAAAGAGTAAACCACTCGGAATTGATGGATTGCATAAGGTATGCGTTGCTGCTGCTGCTGCTGGTACTATCGTGCAGGTGCAGGTGTACTGTGGTCCATTTATGTCGCACCAAACCAGCAAACATCCATTTAACCACCTTCGTAGATGTAGTCCCTTCCTCCGCTACGCAATATCTCGGTCTCCGTGATTCCAGATTGGCACGAACGAGTAGTGGTCGAGAGCTTCGGTACTTGGGACTAGTGAAAAGTGAAAAACACTCACTTACCGTCAATGTTTGCTTTAAGCTTCGGTCGCTCGCTTGCCTGCGCTAGTGCGCTTCTCGTCGTCACTTTCTTTCCGTTGGCTGCTCCAGGTCCAGGTCAGGCCTGGTTTTACTTCTTATTCCATTTTATTCATCCTCCTTCCAGTTATGATTTAATGTACATATACATCTTACACTCTACCGTCAGCTAGCTGCTGTTGCTGTTGCTGGTGTTACTGCTGCAGCAAACGAATCTCGATAGCAATTAGGATCGCGCTGCAATTGCGCAATCACGCGCGACCAACCGGCCGCCAACGAACGACCACCAAGTTCCAGCCCGGGCTCGTGTCATAATGCTATCGGAGTCGCCAGCTACTAGCTGCTGTCGCCCACTATCTCGGGCGACTCATTCTCCTCTATACCACTATAGTTACTCCCGTTACCGTATTTGAAGGAGGAGGGGTGGATAAGATAGGGTTAGGGTTGTCCCCAAAAACTATGCGAATGTTGTCTTAACGATTGCTTCTTCTTCTCACTTTCTCTCTCTCTCTCTCTCTCTCTCTCTCTCTCTCTCTCTCTCTCTCTCTCTCTCATCCTCTGCACACACACTCATCTAGATACACGGAATCCAGCGGAAAGTATAATCACAGTTCATTTCGATAAAAGATAGATTGTTGGTGCAGTTGCAAGCAAGTGGTGCGAAGTGGTAGCCACTGGGAGGGGTTAATTTAGCAGAATTTCAAATACAGTATCAGAAGAGAAGGTGATTTGGTTAGCCCAAAACAACGCAAACATAATGTTGTTGTTGATATGCAGCATAATAAGGACACTAAGCAAATGTGGAGATTCTCGCGAATGAAATCCAACGGAGGACAACTGTTTGACAGTTCGTAGACCCGGTCCTGGAAACTCACTCGCGATAAACCACACACGGTTGTTCCAGGGAAGGAAGGAGTATAATACATAAACTTAAATACCCACAAACGCTGCGCTGCTACGGTTGGGATCCGGTTGGGAGCTCAATCGACCTCCAGCTTGCGGAAGCTTCCGATCATGCCGGCGTCCAGATCACGGCGACACGTTTCCGCACAGTATCCCGGTGCCTTCGACAGCTCGATGTGCATCTCGTCCATCGCCAGCAGCTGGGCCCGTTTCGCGCGGCAACGCTCCTTGAACTGCGCGATCATATCGGCCATCGGTACGACTCCACCGTACTCCTTCGGCAGTATCTTGCGGTTCATCTTGTTGGCAAAGTCGTCTACCGTTCGGTAAAGCTGATATTGTACGCGTGCGTGTGTGTGTGTTTGATGTGAAGGAAGAAGGGAAAAATTGTAGTGAAACACAACGCGCTCGCCAGACTCTCTATGGGAAATCCAAACCCGATCACTCCGAGCATTATGGCACGTGGACCGAAAAATGCAAATTTTCGTATGAAAGTGTTGCCGCTGAACCAAGGTTTCGAAGGTCGAAGGTTTTTGGCCGACCGGAACCGGTCGGTTTGTTTTTTTTTTTCGTTTTGTGCGTTTGTATTTTTGGCGAAAAAGATTCTCCACTCGGTGCTTGATATTGACCGTGCGTCACGATCGATAGAAGTGGGCTAGAGGCTTGTCGAAAAGACAAGTTGTGGTTTTTACGGCGGTTTCTCAAGATCACGGCATTCCGGCCAAGTGACCTTGGTGCCGGTGCAAAAGTGGCCAGCGTCAGCCTTTCGCTGACCTTGTTTTCTAGCGGTCGATCGGCGAAACGGCCCGAAATGTCATGCCGATTGCCTAACGCCATCGAACGGGCGGACAGTTTGAATTTATGATTCACTATTAGTTGAGCCGGCCCCTCTCCCCCCCCGGACGGAAAACCAGATTTACCGATACTTACATTGATCCGCTTGCGCAGCTTATCGCTCAGCAGCGAAACGCAAAACTCCAGCAGCGTAGCGGCCGTCGAGGGCAACCCGATCAGGTTGAACCCGTTGATACGGCTCGGCATCCCGTTCTGTATGCAGTCGGCCGCCTTCCGTATGTCCACCAGGGACCACAGGCTCATCAGCTTCATCGAGAGCTCCCGCTCGTCGATGCACTGCGTATAGCCGCACACCTGCGACTGCTCGTCATCGGCCAGTACCTCCTGTACGAGGATATGGGCCCGGGCAAGCAGGGCCGACGAAACGCGCGTCAGATCGAGGTTACCGGCCACGGACAGTACCACCTGCCGCCCATGCTCGTCACGCTCCGGCAGCGGCACAATGTACCCTCCATCGATGATCGCTTCCAGCTCGGGATCCTCAATGTCCAACCGCTGGAACCAGGCCGGATTAGCCTGACGTACCGTCAGATACTTCTCCAGCATGGCGCAGGACTGCGGAATGGAGAACTTCTTGGTGCGCAGGAAGCGCAACAGGAACAGTGCATCGGTGCGGCATCGCTTGATGTGCGGACTCTTGGCAATCCATTCGCGCATCTGCGCCAGACTCTGGTTGCGCAGATTCTCGTCCTCGCGCAGCTCCGATTTGGCCGTCTTGCGCAACTTATCGCCCAGCGTCCAGCTGTAGGGTGTGTAGCTGGCCGGCGTGGCGCAGTTGTCGTACACGTGCGTCTCCGTTTCCATGATGTTTTCAAGGGCAATCCTAGAACCGAGAGACAGAGAGAGAGACAGAGTGAGAGAAATCCCTTTGTTAATCCCTAATGCTCACACGGCCAGCCAGTCTTGTCAGTACACCCTCGGAATAGTGATCACGATGTCGTAAAATCCATTTATGACCCACCACCCTAGGGCGGGGAGCGGACAGTCTTCTGAACGGGCATGAATGTTGCTCGAAAAACATCGTAAATGCCCGGGATCAATGAAATTAATGGCAGTGGAAGGGCAATGGCAATGGTGAAGTAAACCTTCGCATCGCAGGAATGCCAAAGCATCCTTTGATCGATTGTTTGGCCAATACTAGCGGGCGGCAAAAGGTTGGGGCCGGTTGGCGCAAACAGTGCGCCAGAGCGCTGGCGTCGTCGTCGGCGGTTAAACAGAGATTATGTGTTGATATTTACATTCTGTATAGTTTGTTTGCAGGTATTACCGAGAAAGGGCAAAGTAAAGATTCCCTTTTGGTAAGGGCGGCTTTAGGTTGAAAATACATTGCGACATACTCTTTAATAGGAGAAACTAAATCTAAACCTCACCTCATTAGGTGAGAAATTGTATGAACGTTTTTAGCTTCTCATCCGGTACCCTTGTCGCAACATGCCGCATGCCACACGTGACGTAATTTAAGGTTATGTCACGCCCCAAAGACGCCAGAGGGCATCGCCTTTGAGTGGTGTTTGAAAGGGTCAGGTTTTAAATGTTTTAGCCTCCCCCAAATAAGCACTCCGCACCGATAAACGCTGTATTATTCGCGTGACGTGAAGCGAAGCGCGGAGCGGAAATTACATACGCGGAGCATCCTGTTCTGCGTGAACTTGACCTCGACACGTGTACGAAACGTGAACTGCGCCGTAACCATCCTTTCCGCAGTTTTGGCGATTGACCTTTCGGGCTAGACATGCTGAGAGAGATATTCCCAGCCTCATTCTCATCACTCGGTAATGAGCTGTATTGTAACGAAGAACAAGCGCACCTTGATAACATTCCCCCGTTTAGCTTGTCAAAACGATCCGGAAGACACACGTGCCCGGGCTTTTGTGCGGAGCGGGGGTTCATTTGTCTTCTCGGCAGAATTACCCGCCAACCAGTGGTACCCGGATTCGTTTGCTTGTTTGGATTGTTCGCTGGCTTCGGCATAGGCTGTTCGGCCATGATGGGTAAACCACCGTATTTCGCGAAGATGATTATCACCTTCAGTTAACAAACAATTCGGCTGTACCAATACAGTCCCCTACCACAAATATGATCTGCTAGAAGAAAGGAATTCTGTATATTAAAGTACATTAAAGTACATTCCTGCGGATGGGTTATTGTATGCGGGAATCGACAAATCAATTACGTATTCCGGACGGGACTTCAACGGAAAACGCCCATAAATGGTCGAATGGAGTTAATACAGACAGATTATAATGAAAGGCCCCCGCCCGGGGCAGGAGTCCTCCTTTACCTGCGACATAACTGCTGGACCCTTATTGTGGTTTGTCATGATCAGGTATACCTCGCACGACTCGCCACATTACCAAATGTAGGGTCCCGTGACAACGCATGCTGGCAAAAGCAGAAGCCCAAGAAGAACACACACACACACACACACGCGCGCGCACCGGCAATCGTGCCATCTCATTAAGTATGCCATTTTGTGGGGTTGCGTGCATGTCCTGAGTTTGCGAGCAAGAGACATAAAAAAAAAATGCGGCATCAATTCCGACGCCGAAAAAGGCAACTGGGAGATCTGCTTCACTTTTCGGGGGGGCCACGCCAAGACGGGCTGACAGAGTCCAGCAGTTCGGTTGAGCTGCAAAACAATCTGTTTGGTATGAGAATGATTAATCATTCTAATCACTCAACGACCGATCGCTCGCGGTACCGAGCATCGGATCGCACTGAATAAATGATACGCAGCTAGCGAGCTGTCTACTAATTAATACTATGCAGATAGTATGCGAGCGCCCGTGCGGCCGTGGATCTGTAGAAATTGTTTATAACTATGCTGCTACTTGGGGCTGCCGCCAACGCGGCGAAACCATTCGCTTCGGATCATTGGCGCATGGTTCCGGTCGCCGGTGCGTACGGCAATGCGTAAATCATGGCCTGGGTTTAAATCTATTTCTGGCCGCCTCTACCTCCGGAAGGAATTCCAATCCGACCGCGGAGCCGTACACACGAGATCCGATTGATGCGATCCGTGCGGCAACCGTGGTTTATTGAATGGTTAATTGATTGAAAGAAAAAATGGCGAACATGGGGAGTACTGAGAGAAAGGAATGTCGATCGTTTGAGTTCAAGTGTAACAGGCTAGTACTCGGGGAATGTTACGATCAGGTAGGTGGATGCTTATTCTCTACACCAACAAACCGACTAGCTACTAAAATCCTCCCTCCCTCTCAAAATTATGGCATAATCTGTTTACTATTGACTTATTACTATTGACCGCACGTAACCGACGTGACAGTTCCAGTAGTTGGATGAGTTTGCGATCATAATCGATCGATACCGCGTTATGACCCTCCCCCCCACAAAACGGCATTCGTTTACGATTTGATCGATTTACAGTGACCACCGGAGCCGAACATTATCGTTACGAGTCCGGCAGTGACAGACTTACGTCCGCGCTAACGCACCAACTCCACCCCTAAGTTCGGTCAACACTGAACTGTGGTTCACTTTCCAAAAAACCAACCCCTTTTCCACGACGCGAGGTCGATTTCGCTTTCAACCGCGCGGCGACGTGCCGCCAAACGAGATTTTCCACGGTTCCACCGGGCAAGAAGAAATCGGGCAGCAACAGCAGCGTTAGCGACGAAATTATCTCGCGATGATTCGACGCTTTCGTGACGATCGCGATGGCGGAACGAATGAACGGATATTGGCCGGTGAAATAGTCATCGAGAAACAGGTCCATTTCGGTCCGTCCGCCGTGAAGGTGACCGGGGGACTGGATGAAGAATGTTGCCGTTTTCCGCGAGGTTCGCTCCTTTGTTTTCAGGGGGAGGGGGGCCTCAATGATCTGGGCATCGGCGTACTGATCGGTGGTGTTTACGGGTGCGTCGAATGAGCGTCAACTGAGCTCTACTAAACATCCTGTTTTCGTTTTTTCGTTCTGAGAAGCATCCCGGCGGAAGGAGGAACAGAAGCGTAGCTTGAGGTCAAAACCGTAGTGCGACCTAATGGAATGGGATCCGCCGAATTACGGCCTCAATGAATCGCATAACGCGTCACGCGGAATCGCACAAACAACCCCACAAAACAGCCGGTGATCAACACGACATCGACATCAACACGCGTGTGCGTGTGGGAGAAATTACAAAACCGCGATCCTCCGCGACACTCCTCAGCTCGAGTATGCACCCTTCTCCACCCATTTCCTTCGATCTTGATACATATGCTTGTTCCGTAGAATTTGAAACTGAAGCTGCGACTACCAAGAATGTTGTCTGTTGCTATTAAGATGCTACCGTCCATCCGGAGCTCCGCTGGCTGGAACGCGCCGTCGTCGTCGTCGTCCAGCTGTTGCCAAGGAGCAGGAGCTTCTGCCGGCGACGTCCCTCTCCCGGATCACTAACCGGTCAACCGGATAGTCGGTCGGTTGGTCGTTAAAAATAACATTCTGCCGCGGACCACGGACGGGTTGCGGTGGTTTGAGGTTCATAAATATTTCGGCTGCATCCAGTGGATCGGCCGCACCGCGCCGCCGAAACACCTGTTCAATATGCGCGTGAACAGTTCGCTATTTTGTGGTCAGCTTACCCTCGAATTGGTAGGCGCGGGATAAGGTAATTTTGGGGGGGGAGGTTGACCAATACCAGAAACACGGAAATCATCTTCGCCTCCCGACCACGACCACGGCGCACAATGCGAGGGATGGGAGCTGATGATTAATGGACCATCGTAAAGCGTTGACTCAGCCTCAGACGCGTATCCTGAGCTCTCAGAAGCGAACTCGATGCTCGGTTGCGTTGTGTGTGGGCCGTTCAGACGAACTCTGACTGTCTTCCTTATAAACCGGGCCTTCCCGGAACGCAGAAGAGAAATACAAAACAACCGAAAGACAGAGATACACCTCGTCTCTTGGTATCACCAAGACGATTTGTCAGAATGGCTTAACGTTGGTTCTGCACCAGCAGCACCAGACCGGAGGATCAACCCATACCGATACCGAACCGACCCGTCTCTTCTGGTTGGTGTTGCTTGAACCACAATATGGCATATAAACTGGCCGGGTAGCCGCAACGCCCTCAAAGCGCAAGAAACGTTACGCAAGAGGCCGACCGCGATGCGGCGCCTCGGTGACTGCGAATGCGACGATTGCAGCGGAACGTTGCGGCACACATATATGCGGCAGGATCGGGCACCACGAATGCCGGCACCACGAACTAGCGGCCTGTAGTAGTGGGCCTGCCGCAACAACGGTGAAAGGTATCCACATGAGCAACAAAGCGCGTGCGTGGCCTTTAGTAGCGGTCTGCTAACACAATAAAACCCAAGCAAAAGGAGACCGACCGACGCCGGGGAGCCCCCCCCGACCGATCATAGTGGCAATCATCATCATGTTGCACCACCGATGGTCGGCCGGGGTGCATCGATCGATGTCTGCTCTGCTCCAATCCAATCCGATCCGATTCAATCGCTGACTTGCCGGTGGCCAGCCACCGAAACCAACACGATTGACCAACCGTGTCCATCGGGTTGGTCTAACGGAGTGTGGCCTCCCCCGGTGGGGACGGGGGTCAACATAGCTTTTCGATTACGATTTCGGCCATTTTCGGGGGGAATCATGAGGGGGTCACCTGGGCGCTCCCTGATCTAAACATCTCCATTCGCGCCAATCGCGCGATTTCACGCGCTCATTAGCCATTAGCGTTGATCAGGTTCGAATGCGATGATCGTTAGCGCATGGTTAACGGGCGGAAGGTCATCGAAAGTGATCCTTCACATTTGGCAGCAGCAGTAGCAGCAGCAGCAGCAGAAGCGCCGTCAGTGACAACGACGATCCAGTCTCCTCAAGGGGGCCTCAAATGCGAAGGAAAGGATTTTGGGAGGGGGTATGGTCCGATGGGTGTCACTCACTTTTCGCGATGATCACCACCTTACCGGGTACCGGATCTTCTCGCCTGGAGCCTGCTGGACACACACACGTAAGCGCCTTAAGTAGCACGAGGTCTTGGGGATCAACTTTTGCACCAAACACCAACGCACTCGACGCTGCTCGACGACGACGACGACCCGTCGGATGCCTGCAACCACACGCGGCAACGACTGCACCCTGCTCTGCTAGTACCTGCAGTTGGCCACGACTTTTACGAACCGTGGATACTAACTGCTGGCCACTATCGATTCACGGGGAACGGGCACTTCACGAACGTGTTGGACCGCAGCGTTCAGACCACACAACACAACAACCGCACGCTAGCCAACACCGAAACAGAGTGAACCGGAGTGGCGCGTCGTTGCAAATTTTTACCTCCAGTAGATGGCTGGCTGGTGAAAGATCGTATCGATCACCGAACGGCGCCGGTCCGCGGGGTGGTGGTAAAACAACGACCACGACAACGACGACGACGACGACGACGACGTAATCTTTCGTGCCAACCGTGCTGCTGTTTGGTTTGGAAGACGAACGCACGTTGCTTGCGCTGCTTCGGTCGTCTCTTGGTTTGACCCATATCGCATACAGCGTAAGACATGCGCACGAACGTTTTTTGTATGCACACAGCAGTTGTTAAATCACCGTCGTCGTCTCCGGGTCAGTGCGCAATGGTATTGGTGTGACTATTGTGGTTATTGTTTTTAGTAATCCGGTTTTCCCGGGGGCCCGGTTTTCGTGCGAGAATTTTTGACCACCGAGCAGGACCATTGTGCAAAGTAAACGACGAACACCTCGTTTCGAATGGTTTAAGCGAGGGAAGGTGATGGTTTAACTTAGCTTTGTTTTGATTAGATCATCGTCGATACTTTTGCTTTCGGTGGGATGTAGTTTCGAGCGAAACCGAAAGGATTTCGGTTTCAACCGTACCGGAAAAACCGTGCCGCATCGTCGAGTGATCGCGAGGATACGTGGCCTTTGGGGTGTAAGGTTACGAAGGTCGGTGAATATTAATAAGTTTTCTGCCTAGGAATGCTCATGTTTAAGCGACATACGATACCACGACACGCGGACGATGCTTTTCAGGGTCATCCAACTGCAATAGAATCTAAATAGATGATTTGTTGGATAGAATATCAGAAAAGGCAGGACTTTCCTTCGTGGACCGCTTCTCTTTGCATCATTCCATTTCTCGCAAAGGTTATTTATAAATCTTCATCCGATTTCTGTTAATAAACAATGATTTTTTATCGGATCTTAAAGGTTACACGTGTTTATTTAAGAATCATGTTGAATTCATTTGTTATGAGCCATTTTAAAAAATCTGTAGCTTTGTCATTTCTGCTTCAATCAATGTAAAATTTTCACAGGATGCTTTCGAAAGGGTTAATCTTCGGGGAAAAAAAATCTGAAAATGGGGGTGGGAAACCCATGCCTGCCAGAGTTTGTAACACCATTTTTACCCATTTCAATTTTTGTCGCGACGAGGGAAATCAATCTCGCCTAAAAGTATGCGGTATCCGCGAAAGAACGAGCAACTGGGGAAGCTGTGGATTGCAGACCCTGTGAAAATACTCTCTGAAGTAACCCTGCCCAGATAGGAATTGAGATAGGTGAAAGCTGCCTTCACCATGAACCTCTAGAAACGTTAATAAAAAATCTCACACACAACATGCGATTTACCGGTGCAATAATGTGAAGAAAGAGAATTCCATATTATCTTGGAGCTGCAACAATTGAGTCACGTATCCGAACCGTTAGGAGAATAAATCTCTGGGGTGGGCAGTTGCGTGAAACGAGAAACGAGAAGGTAATAGGAGGTTTATAAAGGTTAGTGTGATAACAACTTTATCACAATTCGTACCACAACCAATAAAATCAATTGAAATTGATCGTGTGAGAAAACTGCGCATGATTAAAATGGAAAATATGGCCAACACATATCTTTTATTATTTAACGCAGATGTTTTGCATTTTTTATGGTTCTCTAATGAATAAAAAAAACTACCCACTTCCCATAAATATTTGTAAAATGATGTTGAATTTTCATTTAAATAAATGAACATATATGAAGTTCTCTCAAAACCATGGACATGAAACATGAAACAAAACGTAAAAGAACACGGCTAAGAACAAATGAGTTGAATGAATACAAAGAATTAACACGTTACTGTGAGGTTTGTTTATTTTATTCAAAATTAAAACTGATTACAATGCACTGATGTCTGTAACTTCCAATGTTCGATTTACCTAGTAAACATGTACCGATAACACTATTCAACCCTGCCCTCCAACGCGTATTGCTTATCACTTAAGTTTCTCAGACGGTGTAGCCAACGAGCAGGCTTGTGGGAATTATGAAATGATTAAAATTGAGCTGTCAAATTGGATGGGGATGCTGGAAGTCCTTCACACCTACGGTCAGGGTCATCCTTGGCATTAGATTATCATTTTCATCCGCTTTCTCGCCATTGCTGCCTGGTGCTGGCAGGTGAGCCTCAGATGATTGCATATCAGCCGAAACGTCTGTTTACCCTTTGGGGTGTGTGTGTGTGCTTGCTAGCGTGTGGCCACCGGGGGTTGGATGCTGTTTCTCTATGGCCCTCCTCTACCACTGCCCACACGCTTTCCCTTCTTCCACTGAATTGTCTCTCTGAGGAGTGCTAATTGTTGGCATTACGGACAGTGTCAACAGAGCGACGACGTAACACCACGGTGGCGGAGATGAGTGGATAACCTTCGCTCCGAGCTTCTGTTGGAGAGGAGAGTCTTCCTTAAAACCAATCAACCAGCGACAAGCGGTAAGCAAAACCTATGTGCAATCGCTCTGGTAAAACAATTATAATCACAGTCTAGAGCATTTCAATTCCGTCGTCTCCACCGTTCGTCCATTCCCCGGCGGCGGCGGCGGCGGCTAGTCGAGCTGCAGCTTGCGGAACGAGCCGATCGTTCCCTTTTCGATTTCACCAGCCTCGGACTTTTTCCTGTAGCTCGCATCACGGCTAACCTCGTAGTTGAGCTTATCCAGCGCGAGCATCTGGTTGCGATGCAGGCGGCACTGCTCCTTGAAGGCCTCGATGTGCTTCTCCTTCGGTATCAGACCACCGTACTCCTGGGGCATCAACCGTTTGTCGATTTTCTTGTGCAAATCCTCCCAATTCCGGTGGCACTAAACGAAACGAAAGAAGGGAATACACACACAAACACACACACACACACAGACACACACAGACACACAGACGGTTAGATAGTTCTGGCACCCTAGCTCGTACACTAGCCGCCTATACCGAGATCCGATTCCGTAGCTTCTCGTTCAAAATCGCCATCGTAAAGTTGGCAACCTTGAGGGCCAGGCTGGGCGTGTTGACAAAGTGCAGCTCCTGGATGCGCATCGGTACCGCATTGTTGAGGTACGTGGCCAGATCGCGGATATCGTTGAGCGTCACCAGCCCGAGCAGCCCCATCGTAATGCCGGTCAGATCGTACACCAGCACGAACCCGGCGCACTGCACCGATGCGTCATCGTACAGCGTCTCGCCGACGAGCATATGCATCCGGCAACCGTGCCCGATGGTGTAGATCTTCGGGTTGAGCGTACCAGCGTCACCGAAAATCATCGTCCGGCCCCGTGCATCCTTCTCGAGCAACGGATACAGAAAACCCGCCTCCACCAGATCGCACATCTCCCGATCCTCGATATCCAGCCCCTTGAACCACTGCGGATGCACCTCCCGGCACGCCAGATACCGTTCGAGCATTTGCGACGCGTGAATGAACGAGTACTTCTTGGTGCGCAGGAAGCGCAACAGAAAGCGCGCATCGGTACGGCACCGCTTGATGTTGGGATGCTTCGCTATCCAGTCACGCAGCTGCGCCAGGCTTTGCTCCCGGATCGTGGGGTTTTCACGCAAAAAGTCCCGCGCCAGCTGCTGACAGTTGGCATCCAGCTCGTCGATCTCATCGTCGTAGATCGCGGGCGCTTTATCGAGGTTGGGCACGGGGATCAATTGTCGCTCGTCACTGGGCATCTTGCTGCCGTTGTTCACTGGACGTTGGAATCCACCACCTGGCACTTAACACTCGGGCAACACGTTTCACTGCACACAACACCGTGTTGAGGGGGTGGGAGGGTGGGAGCTTGGGAAAGGGAACTTGCAGGTGGGAAAAAGGCACAACCGTACCGCGTGAGCGCCCAGCATCGACTGTGCTCGCGCTGACCGCGATCGATGGTTTAATAATTGAGGATTCGGGATTCATGTCGTCACTCGGTGTTGAACAAAGACGTCGGCGGCGGCGACAGCGGCAGCGTCTCCTCGCTCTGTGGCGCTGTTGTACCGGAGAAGAAAGGGTGGGAGTAGAAGGGTCGGTAGGAGGATATCGAGTGGTGCCCAGGTGGATGCGAAGGGCGTTAGCCCTGAATGTTGCGGCCACGGTTTGTGCCGTGAGTGGAATTCGATTTCCAGCAGCAGGTTATGTTGATGACATCTGGTAAGTATTAGGGTCAGGCTTCACCGCTGTATTCGTGAAGTTCCGATACCCCACCACAATGCGCGTGATCGATGCTGGGGTGCATCGTGGTTTGCCCTGGTTTCTCGCTTGACCATTTGAACCCGCCCGAAAATTGGACTGTTTCGTCGTTGTTCCGCAACATAAGGCCAAAGTTGAATTTAGTATATTTGGTAGTATATGCACGGACACTGGTACGGCGAAGGTGAACCAAAGGGAAGCTCACTTGGGAGTTTTGAACCATATTCAAAACATTACAGGCCCAACAACATGCTTTACGCAACATCACTCTTCGTTGGACTAGCAATCTTCACTCCTTACCACTTTCTAATAATAATAATAATAATAATAATAATAATAATAATAATAATAATAATAATCCAATACAAACCATTTCCAATGCTTCATTTGCTCCTGGGCTGACTGAAGCAGCATGTGCTGCGTGGCCACCTTTTTTCCATGACTGTCAAAATGCGTTGAGTAACCGTAAAGTGCAAGATCGCCGGCGTATTAGTAATGCATGCTCCGCAGCACTACCGCGACGATCATGATCGACGCATGAGCTGATGATGATGATGATGATCATCATCATCGTCATCAGTATCGAAGGTGAGCAAATAGGGGGCCAAAAAATGGAAGCTGGGAGAGTGAGGTGAATGGCTCCGGGCACCAAGATGCCGACCGACTTCAATTATTCACTGACGCTGGCGTTTGGTGTGATGTGTCTGTGCCCACAGTCACACGCAGTCCCTCCCCCCAGATGGATCCTATGGCGCGTCTGGCCAGACATTTTGGCAAAAGTCTCAACCCACCCCATCCCATTAGGACGCAGGGTTAAACTTTCACTATTGCTTGCTGCTCTGACGTGGTCGAAGGTGGTACTTGTTGGAGATTTCACGTACGGACCGAATGGCGTAACCGTTCTGTGATGGTAGAGCGTGCTTTTCTGGTCCTCTCGGGGGTCTTTTTTTTTTGGGGCCACACGGCGCTTACCCAACATCCAATTGAATCGCCATTACCATCGACGAATCGGAGTGAGTATGTGTGTTTACAATTGAACATGGGATCGATCGAATGCAGTAGGGTTAGGGGCATGTGGGTTGAGAGGGATACCATCTGCAGAGGACTAATAATGCATGCTCTTCGCTATTGCTTTATTTGTCTTTCAGCTGCTGCAGTGATTGCTACAGGGAAGGTCTCTACTGACTGTGTAATAGCGCTGCTGGCTCCTTGGCGTGGTTACGCGGATCTCTGTCTCTGCAGAAATGCAGAAGACCTTAACCTCGAGTAACCTTTCACACCTTTAGCAGGAACTGCGTAGATAGTCAACATCCAACAATGGGATGCTTTGTTTAACATCCCTTTTGGGGACATTGAATAGATTAGTAGAAATTGTATCGTTTTGCGTAGAGGCTCATAAAAGCGTAGAGGCTCAAAAAAGCGTAGAGGCTCCATATTGACATTTATGTTTCGCGAAAGTTTATTGGTTGAAATCGGTTTGTAATGAGGAAATATGGAAACACTACATTTTATATTTACATTTGACTGACATACATACGAGTATTAACATGAACGCAATTCCTTCACGAAATGTATTATCGATCGATCGTGTTCAACAAGGCTCAGTGCCTAAATGCTAAATCGCTTTAAAGTTAAAACCATGTTTTAAAGCAGATATTATTTGGAATACTTTTTCATATCTAATAGGCAAACGCGGAAATGGGAAACAGGACGATGGTAGGTAACAATCGTCGTGGCACCCTCAAACATTAAGGATCCCATATCTAATGCCAATGGAAATATGGGCCATCGTCCTGTTTCCCATTTTCGTGCATGCCTATTAACCGGCATGCACCTATCTCTATAATCCCATATTGCGTTCCTCTCTTGCCGTTTAAGTATCCTTACGTAGTCGCGCTTTGAACAATAAACGTAATGTTAATAAATCATGCTTAAGGACGAAAGATGGACACATCCTGTTAGGCGATCGACTGAGCGGTGAGCGGCTCAACCATTTCGCATGGTTTCTTTAGAAAGGCTGTTATTATGGACCACACTGTTGCGTAATTGAAAAAATCTATATCTTTGCCATTTCTGCTTCGATTGGTGTGAAACTTTTACCGAGTATTCTTAACAGGTTCACCGTTCAGAGAAAAAAATAAAAATTAGTTTTTTCTAAATTCTTTTTTGACCACCGATTTGCGCGTAGTTCCGCGCATACTTTTGAGCGCATCGTGTTTATATGCTGCAAACCTTAAGGCGGGAAGGCTTTCTTGCTTGTCGTTGAGAAAATTGGATTTGTAAAAAATATGTTCGAAGGAGGGTTATAAATTCATTCTCACATTATTCCATGAAGCCTGACTGTTTCAAAAGTATAATGTGATTTTTTCATTCAAATCGAGGCAGACATAACAAAGATTTTTCAAACTCATCATACATGAGCGCCCATGTGAGCCCTTGGTGGGATTACCGTTAGCCAGGACCTGCAAGATTCACCATAACCAATTGGTGGCTCCAGGTTACATTTTCATATTTAATTGGAAGCATCTTATCTTCCTCTTCAGGTCTTTGCATGTTGAGTCTTACTAAGGGTGCATTTATGTGTTGCTAAAACACATTAACATTGAAGTATGGCAACAATAGATGAGAATCCGATTATAAATAGTTTGATTTATTATATGACGCTTATGAAACTCATAACATTCTGGTAACAAAGCATAGTATAGCATATAGAATCACTGAAAAGACAAGCCTTTCGTACATTAACTCGTCCTCCTAAGTCACCCTACCATCGTAAAGGTTCCCTGTTTTGACCGTGCGCGTATTTGCTTCCTGGTTTGTCTTTCAACATTCGCGATTCATGTAGTACTGCGTCATTCGTCATTTCAACGATTCGTCATGACGAACAACGTGTTCTATTCGCAAAACCTGTTCCCCCTGTTTCCTTCATTTGGTTGAAGAAAACTTCATCTTCGTTTCGGTCGATCGGTTATTCGCAGCTTTTTGTACACGAATTCCGCCAGTCAGATCTTGGCGCCCCGAGAGGAAGATAAGATAATGCTGAACAAAAAAAAAACAACTAAGCCGAGCATCGCCCCAGCGAGCGCAATACCAAAGCACCAGTCAACACCAGAATAATAACACTCTTAGCCTAAGCCTGCAACACCAGTTCGATCAGTCGATTGAAAGTTGACGAAAGCTCCCGATCGCCCCTTCGGCCACCAGCTCACCACCGGCCGTATCCTCGTGGCCGGCCGGCTCTCTAGGGTCCTTCATGTCGATCTCCATATCATCCAGCTCGAGCAGGGCCTTCCGCTTGCTGGACAGATACTCTCGGAATCGCCCATTCAGTTCCTTCAACGATTGGCCCTTGCCACCGTAATCGAGTGGCAGCAAGTCCGGCGCAACCTTAGCCCTCAGCTCCTCCACCGTCGTGTGACACTGCGGAAAAGGAAAACAAAACAACCGTCAATCCGGGTGGTGTCACTAGCTGTGCCGTGCGGTGTCATCGCTAATGATTGCCACCTTCCGCCCTTTTGTGGTTGGAAGTGTGGCCTTGCAATAGATAGTTACGTGTATGCGGGACCGTAGCTTATCGCTGGCAAACGAGAGACAGTATTTGCTGATTTGGGCCGCGAACGTGGGCACGCTCACGAAGTGGTTCTCTTTCAACCGCACCGGCACACAGTTGATGACGCTGCGCAGGTATCCGGCCAGATTGTCGAGCGTCCAGCAGGTAACGTGTGCCATCGTCATCCCGCCATTATCGAAAATGTGCGTAAAGCCGGCGATCTGGTTCGCCTCCTCCTCGAGCAGCGCTTCCGCCACGAGCATGTTCAACCGGATCATCATGTCGGAATTGAAACGACCTGCGTTGAAGTTCCGCACGACACCAAACACCACGATACGCCCGGTAGCCGGATCACGACCGATCGGCAACAGACAGCAATCATCCAGTACGGCCGCCAGATCACTATCGTCCGGATCTAGCCGGGCAAACCAACGGGGATACGTTTGGCGCATCTTCAGGTAGCGCTCCAGCATTTCGCAGGCCCCGGGAACGGAGAACTTACGGACGCGCAAAAACCGCAACAGAAACCGATCATCGGTACGGCACCGACGTATCCGGCCATTCTGACGGATCCACTCGCGCATCCGCTCCAGCGATTGCTCCCGCAACCGCTCCTCCTCACGCAGCTCTTGCCGTGCGATATCGTCCAGCTGATTGGCCAACTCACTGGCGGTTACACCTGCACTCAGGAAGTACGACTGTCCGCGCTCCATCGTGGCGAATGACTACCGAAACCACGCGAGGCGTGAGCGTCTCCGGGTGATCGTTTGACGGTCACAACACGAACTGACAACGTTCCGGTGCCTCACCTGCCGCTCCACCTAACAGCGTTAGAATGTTCCATCCGAATGCCGCGTCTAGCTTCACCGACACGACCGACTACCAGCGCTTATCCACGGCAGCAGCAGCAGCAGCACGGTTCGTCCATTCGGAACGTCATTCGCGGACCATTACACGATTGTTCGGGTTTGGGTTTCGACATTTTTTCTACTCTTTTTGGAACTCCCGTTTGGAGAAGCAAGGTTTCTGCTCGTCATCCCATTCCACCTCGAGCAGCAGCAACCGCACCTCGTGCTCCCATTCGATGGATTCATTTAATTGACTGCCTACAAACTCTGAACGGAGTCTGAGCGCCGCGGTACCACAAATAACAACCGGGAATCGACGATGAGCTATCTCCGTGTGTTGCGGGAGGGGGGTTGGGCTTCGGTGTGAATGATGGAGATGCTTGCTTGCGTTCGGGTCGGTCGGTTTGCGATTGTTTATTTGTGTTTAAAGCACGCACTGAACCCACACTCGCCGTGAAGGTGGTTACCAATTGCCGCTCTCTAACATCTCCGTCCGTCCGTCCGTCCGCGAACATGGATCGCGTTCTGGAGAAGATAAATAAAGTGAATAATGTTTTGGGTCGCCATCTCTCACGGCCAGTGGAACTCATTTGTGTTGTTATCAGGACGGAAACAAGAAGCGCGTGCGCTAAACTAGTTGCTCTCATCGCGGATTTTAATAATCTTGCGGACAGGTTCATTAGTAGCAGAATGTATAGAGACGCAGTTAGACGAATCGAAACGATTAGAAGGGCATTTAAAAAGAGAGACTATTCTTTAGATTCTTTTGATATTTGAAAACGCTTAAATCAACAAATCTATTATATTTATTTCTAGGTTGTCGTCGAAAGTCTTCTACTGTAAGCTACTAGGGATGATTGGTTTTTTTTAGACTAGCATTAATAGGAATACAGATTGTCCTTTAACTGATGTACCACATCCTTGAAGTGTTGGTTCTGTTAAAGATTAGAAGGGGCAATTATTAGGATTACTTAACAGCAATCATGTGGATTTCTTAATTATGGAATAATTTGAAACATTCCTTTCAATGAATTCGTGACAACAAAGGTCACGGTCAGCATTCCTTTTGCTGAAATCAAATCTCTCCGAAAATCCTTCAAACCGTATTCGATGGACAAGCCTTTCCATTCGATCGGTCGGACCGGAACGGTTTCTATGTGCCTTCTAATTGTTCGCTTTGTGTGACACAATGGCGAGCATCTTTTCTTGATTCAGTCTCTCAATTTTTTTTCGATTGTTTCGATTTTCGTTTGACATTGCGCCTGTAAGTTATACCCCACGTGGCACGATTTGATTTCACACCAGCAAAACGCGCGCCAAAGAAGCATGAGTTTTGCGCTTCGATAGTCTTATCATTAACACCTTTGTCCTGTCATTGACCTTTCAGTTTTTCAGCAGAAAAATATAAACGAATGAACAAACTGCATTTTTTATTCATCAATATTAAATTTTACATTTCAGTGTTACACGTTACAACTTTACCGACCACGAAATGCTGAAGGCTAAGGCGAAAAGGCTAGACTCAAACGATCCTTTTTCTTTCTGTCCCCTGATCCCCTGATGTCCGAGTTGGGTGCCATTAATCAAACAAGCTGCGCTTATGTTTCACCAGCGCTAGACATTCGCTGCATTACGTCGTTGTATCCAGCGCGATCGCTGCATCAATCATAGCCTCGGGATGCAATCGGCCATTACGCGTACGCTTTCGCCAGCAACCAACGAAAACGATCGAAATGATAGAGTTTCAATGAAATTCGAATTTATTGTGAATCGTTATGGGCGGCCGCGTGACCGACAAACGGCGTGGCAGCTTATCGTGCTTATCATGTCTACCGTAGCGTGCTTTACAAACTAACACAATATAATACCCCCCCGGGGGGATGGTTGTGTCCACTACATTTAATACATACACACAAACACAAGCGTGTTAATGTCTCCGAGGCTTGAGGTGCGTGTTGTGCCCTAGAAGATATCCTACGTCTCTCTCTCTCTCGCGCAAATTGGGATACATCGAGCACAAACCTGGAGCGAAGCGAAGGAGCTACATTGCAACATAACAACGTTTTACACGAGGGTAGGGCGAGGGAGATAATAGGGATATAAACTTCATGAACAAACCCAACCTAAACACACTCTCTCTCTCTCCACACACTCAAACACAACCCTGCCCGTGAAATCCCCCTTAGTCAAGCTACACATCCCAACAAGTTGCTAACACAGTTGCTCAACACAGACCCCGGCTGCTGTTCCGAAAGGCATCGTGGTCATCGGTTGGGTTTTGTGCTTCAATCGATGTCGAGCTTACGGAAGCTGCCGACCATACCGGCATCGATACCGCCGGGTGCGTATCCGTTCGGTTGGCTCTTGTTCCAGACCGAGCTGAATTTGGCGATATCGATCTCCATGTTGTCTAGCGATCGCAGCTGATCCCGGCCATCGTGCAGCCGCTTCGCGAACACGTGCGTCAACGATTTCGGGTCCTCGCTCTCGTTGGTATACTCGCACGGCAGCAGCTCCTTGCCCAGGTGGTTCACCGCTTCGTTCATCGTTTTGTGAAACTATTTGGTGGAAATAAAAGAGGAATAGTGTCAGATTAGACCGAGAGACAGGCAGAGACAGAGACAGTGAGAGAGAGAGCGAAAGAGAGAGAAGAAAGGGCGCAAGAGTAGTCCCGAATATGGGCATTTCGGTATCATAAAAGTCTGAAGCGACGGTAGACGACAATACCATCACCATAAAACTGGTTTCGAAACACCGTGATTCGTATTACAAAGATACGCCGAATTAGCAATAGTCTATCGCGAGATCGCTAGATCCCGGTGACGACAGCAAGCCAGATTACTCGATCGACACCGCAGCTGTAGATCACGATTCGGGACACTTCGAGCATCAGTAGATTAGTAATCTAATTGGCATCGCGTTTCCCTTTCCCTTAGTTCGCAGAAAAGGTTCTCTATTAAAGCTGGTGGCAATGGAGTAGATCAATAGCACACGCTTTATGTTTTGATCTCATAGTTTTGTTGATGTTGCAACGACCTTTTCTACTGCCTTCCGAAATCGTTGCCAATTCTTCGCCAACCGTCCCTGGATCGGGTCCTCAAATGCGCGATATTTCACCACCGGCAGTTAACTGGCCATCTTCTGGCCAAGGTCTTTGGCCGAATCGGTGCTCGCCAAACCTGCCCACCAAATGATATGCAGATCGGGGGACCCCCCCCCAAAAGGGGGCTCACTTCGATCGCTGCGAGCGCCATGGAAACGTGAAATTTCGTTGCATAAATACGGCGAAGACGACATCGACGACGTCGACGACGACTACGAGGTGGTGGTTTGATTGGGAACCGCGAACTGACCGGACGAGCTGACGATCGTTCCCGTGATCGTTCATCCTGTTCGTTTCACTTTTCCGCGGGTCGTCTATTGCGCTTTCTACGCATGCGCTCGGTGGACCCGTGGTGGTGGTTGCCGTTGTTGTGGTCGATTGGGCAAACAATTCCCTCGGTCGGTTTCGCCCGCAATCTGTCTCTTCGGTCACCGAGCTGATGCCACCGAGCTGCTGGTGCTGGGTGTTGATGCTGTGAACAGTTGCAGAATCGCTGTTCCACCGGAGCAGCACCGGAGCAGCGGAGTAAGAACTGAAAATTTATGCCAACAAATGCACAGTCACACCCCGGTGGCCAGGCCCGGTACCGTGGCCGCACACCGTCCGTATCGCATTGCGTAACGCGACCGTCGGAGGCCGAACCTTGAACGGATTGGCTTGGGTTTTTGGGTTTTGACGAAACGTTTCTTTGCTCACACAGACCATCCCCCCCCCTCCTTTTGGAAAAGGGCCGGTGGCATAGTGTCCCATTCCGACTCCATTTTTTTCCCATCGGTAACTCGGGACCAGCGGCACACTCGCGTTACCGCAGCAGCATCACGGGTGCGGAAGTATTAACAAGACGGGAATATACTTACGAAGAATCGATGCTTCAGCTTGGGACTGATGTAGGTGAAGAGCAGATCGACGATCGAGGCGGCCACCTTCGGCAGTCGGATGACGTGTATCTCCCGGCACCGGATCGGCAGCAGCTGGTTGATGTACGGTCCAATGTGGCGCATCTCGCTCAACCGGAACAGCGTAAAGTGCGCCATCGTCGCCTCGTGGCAATCGACGACCAGGACAACGCCCGCCACCTGCACCATCTCATCGCACGATAGCACCTCCACGTTCATGTGCATGAACCGGATCAGATCGACCAGATCGTACTTGTCGACGCGGAAGTTCCGCGATTTGATCAGTATCACGATCTGACCCTTGGCATCGAACCCAAGCACATGGAACACATCCTCGTCGCCCATCGACATCATCGTCTTATCGCACGGATCCAAACCCTGGAACCAGTGCGGGAAGGACTGCCGAAGGGCAAGGTAGCGTTCCAGCATTTCGCACGCCTTCGGGATGGAGAACTTGCGCTGACGGAGAAACCGGAGCAGAAACACGGCATCCGTACGGCACCGCCGGATGTACGGGTGTTTCGCGATCCACTGGCGCATCTGATCGAGCGCTTGCTTACGGATCAGCTCATCCTCACGCAGCTGCTCGTTTGCCAGCTTCCGGTAGCGCTCCGGCAGCGTGCACCGGTACTCATCGAACTTGTCCGGACACTTGTCCACACCGTACGTTGTGATTGTCATCGTTTCTGTGGGAACTTTTGCACTCGTTGTCACTGCTGCTGCTGCTGCTGCCGCTGCTGCTACTGCTGCTGCTGCGTGCTGTGTATCGCGATCACCGCAACCAAACCGCAACTGACGCCGAGGTTCGTCGCTGAAGACCTGCGAAGGTTCGGCGCGTGGTCGTCCATTTTGGCGGCGGTCTATCACTCTGCGGCCGGTTCCCACTCTTTGCCCCGCTCGGTAGCTCGGTTACCGCATCGGGGACACGTGCAGAAAGCTCTCTTCGTGTCTTTCTCTCTCTTTTTTTTTTCTTGACTTCGATCGCCCACCGAAACCGCACGACATCCGACCACGCCGTCACCGCCACGGGTCCCAGATTCACTTTCCAATCCATGGTCACTGGAAGGGGTGACGAGCCGGGTCCGTCTGCTGTTCGATACCGTCGTCGTCGTCGTCGTCGTCGTTGCTAATCAGTTGCTAGGTGTCGGTTCAAGTTCACACTCTCCAGAACGAGGAACCGGACACGCAGGGATAGGGCACGCAAGGTATTCGCTGTTTCTCCTTCTCCACCCAGCGGGGAACTCGCTTTTCGTGTCTAAAAACCAGTTTACTTGGACCCGGGATACAACCAGACGGAACAGGTTCGTTCGTTTCGGCGATTCTCCTTCGCTCCAGTTGTGCCAACCCTGTTTGACCTTTACATTGAAGCAGGCAAGGGATGTGCTTGCGATATCCTTGCGTGTCCTTGCTCACCACCACCAGTGGCGTGGTGGCGCAATTCAAGGGCCCCAACCGTGGTCCATTTGCAACAAACAAAACAAACCAATCCAAGCAACCCGCTGAGCCACGAGACACTCACGTTGTGGGAATGATCTGGCCAAATCAAACAAACCCCTTCGTCGATGTTTATGTGGTTTAGCGCCATTGCCTAATGGCGCTGCGAGCGGCCAGCACAGCGGCCAGCTCAGCGAACTAATGGACCATACAGATCACGCGAGAGTCTAGCGCGGGTGGTGGTCTAGGGGGGGCGAGGGGTGTGGTTTCCTGAAGTCACACGCAGCCAAACAAAGCAACTAGTTGTCCCGAACGGTCTTTTGTGCCTGTCTCTCGGTCAGTCGGTCGGCGTGCTATCTTCGTTGGCGTCGTTGGCACCGTTGACGTCGTTGGATTCCTCACTCCAATGACTAGTGTGTGAAGGACACTGGCCTCCCCTACGCTACGACGCAGGAGATGCGAAACAGTGCAGAGAGCTGTACGGAGAATAGGTCATGGTTAAGCGGATCGTCCTGAGACTGCTTGGCCAGAGGTATCTCGCACATCCCCCCCTGAGGTCGTCTTGGGGAATATAGCTTGGCCTTTTTTTTTTATCTTGCCGGAGGATACACGGCCACACGGGCCTGTCTCCCTTTGATGGTAACGAAGAAATCGATCATTTCGGCTTTACATACGCTCGATTACTCGCTCGAGTTGCGTAACATCGAGGCGTCGGACGAGGAGGCTCGTGCGCCATCGTAAATCGCAAACGGCTTGTTTTCCGCTCCACCGGGATATCCAGTCGAAAGACGACAGATGGAAGGTCGTAACCCGCTACTACTTGCCGTTAATTACCGAGCCGACTCTTCTGTACGTTGGTTCCACTATCTCCATGATCTTCATGTGACATAAGGTGGTCGCTGATGTCCTGACGCCACCGCGTCGATTGCCGCTCTCTAAACCAGAGAACGCACCGGATACACTTACTAACGGGATGAAGTAACAGTAACAGTGAGACATAGAGAGGGACCACGGAGTGTGTGTAGTCGCATTTTGCGCCATCTAACGATCAACTTGTCATCGTTTGGCCACCGGTATGGGCGCACCGTTTTGTTCGTTCGATAGGAAGCGAACCATCACAATGGTCGGTGATTGTGTGCTTGCCAGAAACACAATGAACCCGACTGTCTCGACAGAGTCTCTCTCTCTCTCTCTCTCTCTCTCTCAGTGGCAGATTCGTATCGAAAGCAGGTGTTATGCCAGCGCAACGTAACGCAACAGCAACACAGGGTGTTCACCGTTGTCGTCGTCGTCGTCGTCGTTGTTGGTGCCGTTCGCGCCCGAGAATATTACAGGTGATACCGTTTGCTACTTGACGCATTATACCGACGACTCCGCGGACTGGAAAGTGTAGGAGCCGATCGTGTCGATGCCGCCGATGATCAGAGTAGCGCGATTAACTCGCGGAAGCGACGCTCGTCCCGGAGGGCAATTACAGTCGTCTAATTGTGATCGTAAGTTCGCACGTGAGAAACGCGCGCAAGTCTCGCACCTCTAATGAGCTCGAGCTGTCGAGTAGATCGACATGCGCGGCCGCGGGATGGCATCAGTTTCACCCAGAACGTGGCATGTACCAGGTGCCACCCCGCGGAGTATCCACTTAGTGTTGTCCGAAAAAATACATCATGCAGCAGTACGAAGCGGAAACCTGCAAGTGCCCGGACGAGTACACCCCGTACCGGACGACGCTCGACGAGGACGATCTTCGGCTGGCCAGGGACGAACTGCACGAAGACGATGACACACGCGATCCATCGTTGGCTCAGATGCGCGAATTCATTGCGAAACATCCGCGGATCGTTCGGTGCCGTACGGATCCGGTCTTTCTGTTACGCTTCCTGCGCTTCACGAAATTCAACGTTCCCCGGGCCTGTGACATACTGGTGCGTGCGATGACGCAGCTAATGCGCCGACGGGCCACCTACGGCGCCGAGGCCGCCGATCTGCTGCATCCGGACGTACAACGGTTGCTCGAGGTGGCCGCGATCGTACCGCTGGGCTATGATTCGCAACGCCGTATGGTTGTGCTGTGCCGTGCCGCTGCACTGGATCCACGTACGACAACCTCAATGCTGCACATGCAACTCGGAGGACTTATTCTTGGGACCTGCCAGGAGTACGAGCTGATCCAGGTGCGTGGTCTCGTCGTGCTGATGGACTTCTCCGGTCTTTCGATGGCCCACTGTGCTATGTGGAGTCTCAGTGATGTCAAGCTGACGGCCGAGTACGTGAACGAGTTGATTGCGATGCGCGTCAAGGAGGTCCATATGATCCAGGTGCCGCGGTTCGCTTGGTTGCTGCTGGATCTGTTTCTACCGCTGCTCAGCCCGAAAATGAAGGAACGGTTTAAGGTAAGGCGATGCCGCGCCAGAACCACTGGAATTCCAATGCAAACCTTCTTCACCTTTTTGACAGTTCCATCGGACGTTTGATGAGCTGCGTGGTTCGCTCGACCCGGCGCTACTGCCCACAATCTACGGTGGCCAGCAGTCGCTGGAGAAAGCGAACGAGAACTTTCGCACCGGCATGTTCGAGCGGCAGCGGAAGTGGTTCGAGGTTGAGCGGCAACTGCACATGGACCTTGGTGGCGGTACTAATGGGGTACGCGGACCGCGGAACGGGTTCCACGAGGAGGAACTCGCTATGGTTGGCAGCTTTCGTAAGCTGACCGTCGATTGACTGAACCTCTGGGTCGGTTCAGTCAGACCAGAGGCGATCGGTGTCCGGTGTTGGGAAACGTGAAATGGGCTGATGGGTGGTTCGGTATTGCAAATTGACATTCCGGAGACAGTCCGGCGCTATATCCGATGACAACGTAACGCAGCGGCACGTAATGTCGTCGTTTTCAACTGGTCATTTGACGGTTAATGGGACCCTATCCTGGGTAAACAGGTAGCTACGACATCTTGTACCCGCCGGACAATCGACTTTTGGGAAGTGACGTCCCAGCCTTAAGACGCATACCTGACCGTTTGGTGTGTGTGTGTGTGTGTTGTGAGTCCGAGCGGATAGCGATAGGTGGATTGCGTGTCTTGTGGCTATTGAAGCGGTGTTTTCCGCTAGCTGGTTTGACCTTGGCTTGGCTAATAGGTACATCTGTTGCCGCGTGGACGCTTCGACGACGTAACGGTGCTGCACGGCAGCGGTTAAATGGCGAGGACTTCCTCCAACAACCTCCATCTATCAGTGAACCATGTTTTCGGCTTTCTGCTGACCTTCACATCGCGATGCTGCTATTGGTTCGGGTATTAATCATCGTGCAACGAACCACCACCCACCCACCCATCCACCGACCGTCCATTCATTTCAGGGGTGGAGTAATACCCATCACGCGTCACGCGCCCGTCGAAACAGAAATGGTGCTATTTTTCAAAAATAAATAAAACCAATACCAAAGACCGTGGCTTGTTTGTCGCAACCGGGCAGACCCGGTAAGCAATGGGCGGATTAACAAGACACAGCGAACGGTCGATCGGACAAGAAGGGGTGGTGATGCTACGATCATTTCACTCCTCTAGACAGCTACCAGCATTCCGTTTTGATATGCGGTTATGCTGCGTGAGCTGGCTCAGTATGTTTCCACCATCGGCGAATGACCGCGCTCCAGACGACGACGGCGATGACGCCCGTGGCAGTTTCGCTGATGAGTTTTTCATCGTGCGGTGAGGGTGCGACGTTGTGATCGAGTTTTCTATCCCAGCGCGAAGGTCACTGCTGCGCGGCTGATTGCCTGCGTGTGAAATGTGTGTCAATATGCACACACACCTAAACAGGGCAAGGGAGAGAGCATATAATGCTGCCGAGCGCAAGCTATTTTTGGCGCAATCAATGCATC